>NC_045427.1:316725112-317046778 GCF_902635505.1 Sarcophilus harrisii | reverse complement strand
TTGATTCACCTCTTTAGCTCCTCCTGAGTTCTAAGGAAATCAGGAGGTATAATCTGATATCTCCATACATTAATGTAAATGAATCAAATAATTAGCCTTGAGTTCAATTTGTAAAATAAATCAAAGAAAACTTGTTTCTATGAACTTTTTTCTTACTTTCTCAACCCTCCTCATCTAAGGGCAGCTTATATCATACCAATGTACTATTTATGGTGAGGTGAAGTTCAAGTTTCTTAATTTATGGCAATTTAACTTATGGACATCAAAGAAAAGTATCAGAAGTAGACATCTTTAAGTTACAAGAAATTCCTTTGACTTGTTTAGGTTAATCTAGTGTTTCCTCAGAAAATGAAATTTAATTATTCCCAAATATTAGTTATTTTTAATGTTCTGTTGAAGATGAGCACATAAAGTCTACATTTAAATGTGTTTCTATTGTAGAAACATTTTTAAAATAATTGATTATATATGATTGAGAAAATAAATAAGCCTGTGTTCAATATATAGAACCTAATAAATAAACAATCTTGGATGACTGTTTACAACCCTGCAATTTTTTCATTTTTCCAGAAAATAGAGAACCCAGGAGAACAAGACTATAAGATGGCAACTAGTCGCTGTGTTCGGTTAATGCTGGTTTCTATGGCCAATGATCTAAAAGAAGCCTGGATTTCTGAACAGCCATATTTGTCATTTTGCTACATTGGTCAATATACCCCAACCTGGGCCTGGTTGTTAATAGACAAGTTGGGACCCAGAAGAATTGACAATTTTAAGAGTGCACTGGTATGGTCTTGTGTATTTTTTTCTATAGTTTTGCAGAACAACATAAAGAATTTGTTGGTTCACAAGTTTTATTATTCTCATAGCTGTCTGTCTCCTGAGATTAACCTGGCGATCTGAACATTAATTTAGCCTTTCAGGCAATTCTCTAAGACTAGTTACATTAGTAAAACACATTTCTTTGTTGGAAATTCCCAAAGTTTGTTTCCATCAAATAGTGTGTACTCATAAATGCATACACATGTATATGTATGTGTGTGCTCCTTATATATATATATATATATATATATATATATATATATATATGTGTGTGTGTGTGTGTGTGTGTGTGTGTGTGCATTCACATATATTTATTTAAATTGCTACAACATTGGTTATATAGTCATTTTCTGCCTAATATTAATTGGTTCCTTTAATGAACAAGTGAAAAAACATTTGTTAACTGCTGAGTACTATGCTAAATGCTAGGGATATTCTAACAGGGAGATCACAGACATCGAGGAACTGATATGGAAGGGCTTTGTATCTGACATTAAAAAGTCCTATGCTGCTTTTATTTTAATTTTTAATTTCCATTTTTCCTTCCTCTCCAAGAAGACAAGCAGTCTGATATAGATTAAACATGTATAATCATATTAAACATATTCCCACATTAGTCTTGTTTTGAAAGAAGAATCAGAAAAAAAGAGAAAAACCACAAGAAAAAAAAAATGAAAATTGTATACTTCAATCTACATGTAGACTCCATAATTCTTTCTCTGGATGTAAATAGCATTTTCTATCATGAATCTTTTGGAATTGTCTTGGATCATTGTATTGCTGAAAAGAGCTAATTCTATCAATCAGATTGATCATCACAAAATATTGCTGTTACCTATGCTGCTTTTAAAAAGGTTACATATCATTGTTTAAAGAACAGATTATGATAAAAGAATATATATACTCACTGAAATGCAAATGGTTAGGCTGGGATTTGGGCCACTGGGACAGAATTGTAAATAGTTGTGATAGCATCAGAGCAAAATTATCATACCAATGGCCTCAAGTACATTTCTTCCAAATATCTTTCAGCTCCACTGTGGACTGTGTTTTCCAGTTCTAAGTTCAAAGATATGTTTTTGATCTATTACATAGTCACGTTTGCATTTTGCTTCAGTCTCAGGAATCTTTACCAATGTATTAAACAAGCCTGTTTCTCCCAATGTTTATTGGAAAGGGAATTGGTGAGCCAAGGTACTGTTATTTTTAAAATCTGAAATAGACTCTTCTTGGCCCTCTACAACTGGGAAGTAGCTATTCTTCAGCCTGATTTTGTAGCAAATAAAGGGAGAGTTTACTAAACATGCGTAAGGAAATTATGAGCGTTGCAATGGAAATAAGAATAACTGATTGAGAAGCAATGTGTAAAGAGCATTGGACTCTGAATTGAGAGAGACTTGAGTTTGAAGACTCAACTTCCTGAATTCAAATCTGTCCTCAGACACTCACTAGCTGTGTGACTCTAGGCAAGTCACTTAACCCTCAATTCCTCATCTGTAAAATGAGTTAGAAAAGGAAATAGCAAATTCTTCCTATAAATACCTGCAACCTCCCTCCCCCCCCCAAAAAAAATGTAGGATCATAAAGATTTTGACTCAGCTAAAACAACTAAACTAAAACAACATTCGTTTTTATTGTCCCAAATGAAGTCAGGATAGGAGGAGTGGGAAGCCTTTATTCTGAAGATATAAAGAGAAACAATTCTGAGGAGGAGGAAACTAGGAAGTTGTCTAAAGCAACTTTTGTGGTTGTCCAGAAAACAAACATATCAACCAGCTGATATATCTTTTTTTAAAAGATATATACAAAAAAGAAAGAAAGGGTAGATGGTGTAAGATGAATAAAAAATGTGATACTTTTCATTTAAAAGTATTCTTAGGATGAAACTAGGAAGTTTCTGAAAGCACTTGATGGTGTCAGAAAAACTAGAACATATAACAAGTGATATTTGGTAAAAGATTAAAGAAAAGAAAGAAGGGTAGATGGTTTAAATGAATAGGAAAATGGATACTTCATTTAAAAGATTAGGATTGAAAGTTCCTGGATGAGCTGATGGGAGAAAATCGAGAACAAATAAAAGTGAGTTTTGAAGTTATAGTTGTAATTGTTTTTCTACCTATTAGGGAAAAGACCATCCAAAGAAGAGATGAACCAATAAATGCTTGGGAGATGGGGAAAACTGATTAAATGAAAGAGATTAGTTTTTCTCATCATTGCTTTGTTTGCGTCTGATAGAGAACAAACATGCTCTGAATGAAACAGATAAATTGGAGATGGTAAATCACTTGAAGCTGCTCTAGAGGTGATAGAGATGAATGGAGTATTTAAGTTTGAGTTTAAACAATCTTGAAGATCTAGATGGTATTGAAATGTCAGGAGGTGATTAAGACTGAAGACTAGAGATGTTAAGTTTGGATATGAAAATCTGAGTCTAGAATGAATTAACCAGACTGAGCAGGAAGAACAGGCATCTCATGGAGACAGACTGTGATAGGCGTGTGAAGCCAACAAAGGAGACAGAGAAATAGTGGACCTTCACATGGATGGAGAGCCAGGAAAGAATAAGGTCATGAAGTCCCACAGAGGAGGGCATCCTCAGCAACATAAAAAACTTCAAAGGTCAAGAAGAATGAGAACATGTAGTGATGAGGTTTAGATTTGGGGAACCCAAATGAAATTAGGGTTTCTGGTAGTCAGGAGTTAAATGAGGTCTAGTGGCAGGTTTGGGGTTTAGGGTAGGTTTGGCATCCCTGCACTCCCTTGGGATTCGGCGCAAGGGTAGGGAATTTTGGGGACTCCCTTCTGGTGGCTCAGAGGTTCTCTGTAAAGGAATTTACAGACCCGAAAACCTAGATTGATAAAAGAGGTTTATTATGGGGATTGGAAGTAAGGTTAAAATCTGGTTAAGGAAATAGGTGAGGGTAAAGAGAAGATGGCACTGGAAAAGAGTATTTCAGTGGATAGAGACTCCTTGGGATGCCAAACATGATATAGCTGGCATGTTTGGAACCTCTGCCAAGAGAGGATTTTAGTTTGACTCTTTTTATAATGAAAGATTTAGCTAAAAGGGACCCGTGGGTGGAGTTCTAAGTTGGCTCAGATCTGATGGGGGCTGGGACAAGCCCAGATCTCCTATTGGAATTCAAAGGGGTGCTTTTGACCAGGATTTGTGAATCAAAGGTCCTGGCTTCCTGAACTGATAGTACATCGGTCAGGAGGGAATCTGAAAGGAATCACAAATACAATTTCTTAAAGGGACCACAACCTGCTTCAGTGGGAGGCTATCACATTTGGCCATTAGAAATTATTATTATACTCCTTTTTTTTTTTTTTTTTTTTTTTTTTTTAAAGCAAGTGATCTTAAATGGAGATTAATCGCCTCATATAGAATTCTCTTTTTATATTATGCTGTATGAGGTATTTCAATCCAGAATTTTAAAATGTTTTAGAGGATAAAAAGAAACCATTGATAAGTAGAAGAAGTAGTTTCAATTAAGTGATGTGGTCAGAATCTAGATTATAAAAGATCAAGAAGTTAGTAAGAGGAGAGGAAATAGAGCTAAGAGGGAGGAGAGGAAGTAGAAGCAATACTAAGCTTTTTCTAGAATTTTGGTTAAGTCAAAAGGAGAAGAGATAGAAAAACAAAAGCTTGTGCTAGTGTTGAGGTCTAATGAAGACTTTCTAGGGAAAGAAGAGGCTCAGCCATATATATAGATATGTAGATATATAGACAAATATATCTATGTATTTATGTATCAGGAAAGTAAGAGATTGAGGAAAGGAGATGATTTAGAGTTCAATTTGTTGGAGAAGATGAGAGGGGAGGATCAGGTGTACAGGCGTTAGCCTTGGGGGTTATCTCGTTGTTAGAGACTAGAGTATAGCAGGGAGAGAAAGAGGGATTTTAAGGGGAAGAGAAGACAAGTCACTGGATGGAATCTATAGAGAAGAGATTTAATAGTATCTTAAAGTTTGATTGAAAGATAAAACAACTTTATTGTGTTCACTTCTGGGCACTCCATTATAAGAAAAACATTAATAAGTTAGAGGGCTTCTAAAGAAGGATGACTATGATAGTGAAGGACATACTAAATTGTGAACTCTTTGAGATAGAGGAATTTTTTTTTTTTTGTATTCTCAGCCTTAGCAGTGTTCCTAGCACATAGTAGGTACTTAATAAATGAATTGACAAGAGTCTGTTAACATAGCTTATAGTGAGAACAAAGTAAAGAGTAAAAAAGTATTGCTTTAAATTTTGTGTCCCTTGAGTTCCAACTCTTCAAACTGGAAGAGACTATCCTTTCTATATATAGTGTTCTCATGAATATTTATCTTGGATGGGAGAGAAGAGGCAAAAACAGTCTACATTGTGAATTTAGTGTTTCTGCTAATCTATAAATTCTCTCTGCTGGGAATTTATTTGTTCCTGTTTTTTTCAATCATCAAAATTAATCTTGAAATGAAACAAATTACAAACTAATCTATACTTAATTTCTTGTCAAATATATATACCCTATGAATCAGTAAACGTTACCTTTATAATTTACTATGTAAGATAATACCCTAGTCCAGAAATGCAGAAAAACAGTTTTTAAAAGGGGGATGAGTTGATGCCAATTTGCTGTTCTTAATACAATAACATAGCTGACATTATATTATAGTTTTACAATAAACCATCATGAGATTAATATTTTGCTTAAAGACTGAGATTTTGAGGGTGTGCTTATCATTCTAATTTGAGTCTTTTTTCATTTTCCCCAAGAATCTTAACTGAGCATAATCTTTTAGTGAAGCTCATAAAAATAAAAAAATATTTTGTAACAATCAGGTTGCAAAATTCTTTGAGGTTCCTGTCCCATGAACAGGAAGGAATAGCCTAGAGAAACAGCTTATAGACATCATGTAAGGATGAATATAATACTGACTCCTGTTATCTTTGTCCTGGGGTCCCGAGCCAGATTTCTTTTTTGGTAGGGAATTACTGTTACAGGAAAATTCAAGGTCTTATCTTTTTTTTTCCCCCCCTGAGGCAATTGGAGTTAAGTGACTTGCCCAGGGTCACACAGCAAGGAAGTATTAAGTGTCTGATACCATATTTGAACTCAGGTCCTTCTGACCTCAGGGCTGGTGCTCTATCCACTGCGCCACCTAACTGCCCCTTTCAAAGTCTTATCATACCACACAGTTCAAAACAATAACTTCAATACTCCAAAAATTTTATTTCATAAAAAAGCTCCTTTATATATATATATATATATATATATATATATATATATATATATATATATATATATATATTATTTTTTTTGGTGATAGACTTTAACAATGAAATATTTACAAGGCTTTATTTGTAGATTCCAAGTTCTATTTCTCTTCCAAACATTCCAATGATAGCGGTAAAGCAGAATTTGACCCTAAACACAATACAGAAATTATAAGATTATCCTAAAAAGTCTCCATCATTAACCAAAGTAAGAAAAATATGGCATGATTACTTTTGATTAATATAACTATCTCTGTGTTACAGGATGCTGATTCCTCTTATTTCAGACCATTGAAGAAAAAATCTAACTGAGAGAATACCAGCATTTTTCTGCCCAGTAAAATTGAAGATTTGGGAAAATGAGATTATTTAGTTTATATTTCTCTAACTTGATTTGTTAAATAAAATCTTTGTCATAAATACTAAAATAAAGATCTTAAGCATTATGTTTCATATTCTTGAGTTAAAGAAATCCCAAACATTTCTATCCTGGAAACCAAGAGAATTCCCATCAGTTGAGAAATAACAAAACGCATTATGCTACTTGCATATAATGGAATATACTATGCTACAAGAAATAATGGATCAAGTAAAGGGATTTATTAATTGAAAATCATGCACTCAGGTTGGGCTGTGCTCCTTTTAGAAGATAGCAGGTGTCCACTGTGCAACAAAGCAAGACAAAGATATTTATTTATGGAATCTGCATCACAAGATATATAGATTTTTGAGGTTACAGGAGGAGTTTTCTAACATGGGGAAGTCCTAAAGCCTTGATGCAACTGTGTATGTGGTTACCTAGAATGCATACCAAAAAACCTAATTGGATGGAGTATTGATTTATGATAATGACATTATGATTAGCCTGACTTCATCATAAGTGGACCCAAAGGACAATAAAGAAGGAGAGTACATAAGTGCCATGTCAGGGGAAAGATTAATTAAATTTTGTCGTTTAAAATCCTGGTCTACATACATCCTGATGATGTTTCTTTCTTTGGGGCTGATTTCTGTGGTTTTTCTAGACTTGATGGGTCATTAAATTATAGATCTTGTAAACCTGGGTCTGTACCTGTCAGCTAGTGATTGAGGATTTCTGTGGGTTTTGGGATGGAGACAACCATCAGAATCCCATCATAAATGTAAAGAATTGAGAGAGGCAAGAAATAAGATAAAAATGACTGCAACAATGAAAGTCAAATCAGACTCCTGCAAAAGTATAAAGAAATAACTTAGCTCCAAAGGAGATAGATATTATCTCTCCCTGTTCCTTTAAGTTGGGGGAAGAGTGGGTATATAACATTTTATATAATGTCAGATTTTGTTGGTGTGTTGATTAGTTTTGAATTTATTTTCTCTTTGTCCTTTAAGAAATTCCTTGTTAGAAAAGATAGCTTTCTGGAAGGGAATAGGGGCAAAAAGATAAGAAGTAATAGAAAAACAGATTAATAAAAGTATTATTCAAAATAGCTACAAATACTTTAATATATATGCTTAAAATTTAAGTTGGAAGAAAGTGAACTGATTGCTTATATTGATTCATTCAGCATATACATAGACTGGCCAAGGTTCTTTCCACTGTTATAGGAAATATAAAAATTTATTAAAATATGCTCCAGGACCTCAAGTAGTTCAATAGAACATAGCAAATGCTATTAAACCAAAGTAAGGATATGGATAGAAGGCCAGGCCTGGAGTCAGGAATACTCATCTTCCAAAAATTCAAATCTGGCTTTAGATACTTATTAGCTGTCAACCTGGACAAATCACTTCACCATGTTTTTCTCAGTTTCCTTATCTGCAAAATGAACTGAAGAAAAAAAAAATAGCAATCTATTCCAGTATCATGGCATCACAAAGCATTCAACACAACTGAACAAACAACTGGCTTTAGAGGATTAACAATTTAAATATAAACATGCCAAGATAGTTGTATATTTGTTTTTCTTTTATTTATCTATTGAATATATTTATTCCACATCATTACCAAGAAGAGAGGTGGCATGAAGAAAAATAAAACAGATTTAGAATACAAATTTGTTTGTAAAATGTTAAGAGTAATAAGCAATATATCCTCGTACCTATCCTGTGTTTTATTTAATGTTTATAATTATATATTATGTGAACAGAAAATGTAAAAATGTACATAAGAGCAATTTTGCACATAAAATGAGGACTATGAAATAGTGCTGCTATTCCAGTAAAATTATTAATACCAGATGAATTGATTGCTTCAATAGTAGATCATTTTACTTACAATTTTGTGGTTATTCTAAAAGAAAAGAAGATGGAATTAGGAAGAATAACTGGATGTGACCAAATAATGTGCAGAAAAAATCTTATTAGAACATAGTGATCAATTTTTAAAATCAAATTTTAAATTAAGAAGTCAGCATCCTAGCAAAAGCTGAATTCTCAGTACCAATAAACTCCTTTTTGCCAGTCTAACTTTTCAGGTCCGTGAATTCTTTCATGTTAGACTTGCGTAGACCAGAAGACATTCCCACTCTCTGACTGCCATTAACCTATTCACTGTGGTGATGTGGTGATATATGGTTCTACAGTTGGCACATGCTCAGTGTGCTATAGTGATGTAATCCTACTAAGGTATTTAAGTGCTGAGAGGACTTGAAATAAATGGACTCCATCTTTGACCATCCTTATGAGTCTTCTGCCTCCTTCACTCCTCCACTAAGACCAAGGGCTGGTCCCGAGGTCTTCCAGAGAGCTAGTCCAAACAGTATATTTTGGCATCCCAGCATGGGGGCTCTAGAAAGCACAGTATATTTTGTCACCCCAACTTGGGGGCTCTAGAAAGCACACTACAATTCTCAACAATTTCAATTCTCATAATTCTATCTCAGTCTCCTTGTACTGTAGATGCTGGCTATGAGCTATTGTTTTCTCAAAATCTCTGGATAGATTCTGTTTCTCTCTCTCTCTCCTTCTCTCTCCTCTCTTCTTTCTTTCTTTCTTTCTTTCTTTCTTTCTTTCTTTCTTTCTTTCTTTCTTTCTTTCTTTCTTTCTTTCTTTCTTTCTTTCTTCCTTTTTTTTTTAATCTTTATTTTATTTATGCATATCCCTATACACCAGATTTTCTTGCTTTGCTGACACAGGGCTGAGGCTGGGACTAGGGCTACACTGGCACAACCTGCACCAAGACTGCAGGCTGGACTCCCACTCTAGTATCACAATCTTTTCTGCTGACCTTCCAAGTTACCTTCAGCCAGAAAATCTTCTACTCAGCTTTTTGAGTGTTCTGATGCTATAAAATCTCTTCAATCACCACCCAAAGGAATTTGGAGTGGCTTGGGGGAGAGATCAGGTGAGCCCCTGCCATCTTGGCTTTGCCTTTCCAAATTTTCTTGCTTGATCACTCCAATGACTTACTTAATAAAAAGACATCACACAACCTAGTTATTTAACATTCTTTTTCCATCAGATAATTAGCAATATCCTTCAGGTTTTTTAAATTGCTCCAATATCTTCCAACCCTTTTCTCCTTCCTTTTCTGAACCTGGAAAGGATCAAATATCTGTAAAAGAAGACTGTTTGCTACCAGAGTTTTTAAAGTAGCAGTGAACTGCTTTCCTATTTTCCAAGAGTTCCCAAAACTCCCACATTATTCTTTCACAGTTTTGTTTCTATTTTTCTTTCTAATTCTGATCCAATACTTTCCTGTTTTCTTCTACTTGTTTTTAATATCTTCATTACACTGAATATATTTCCTTTCCTTTTCTATCCCATTCACTCATCCTTGCAGCAAGGAATGGGGGTAGTGAGGCTTGGGGAGAGAGAGAGAGAGAGAGAGAGAGAGAGAGAGAGAGAGAGAGAGAGAGAGAGAGAGAGAGAGGTTTCCTTCAAAATCTTATCAATTGTTTACTGAACCAATCTTTCTTGCTTTTAAGCTAACTTTTTAAAAAAAAATTTAAGGGAAAAAGCAAGGCAAAGTTTAAGATTCAGAATATAGTTAATATCTAAATAAGTTTGGATCAAATTTCACAAAATTTATACTACATGTCCAGCATGTTAACAAAATGTTAACACTCAGCTCATACAATTTTTACAAATTGCTCAATGTATAATTTAGAAAACAACTTAGTACCTTAAATATATTTCATCTAAGTAGGAGATACAAACATATGATCTCTTTAGATAAATTACCGAGAACTTTGTTTTAATACCCGATTTTATTTTATTTTAATAATTACAACTTTTTATTGACAGAACCCATGCCTGGGTAATTTTTTACACCATTATCCCTTGCACTCACTTCTGTTCTGACTTTTCCCTTCCCTCCTTCCACCTCCTCCCCAAGATGGCAAGCAGTCCTACTATACATGTTAAATATGTCACAGTTAAATATGTATCCTAGATACAATATATGTGTGCAGAACTGAACAGTTCTCTTGTTGCACAGGAATAATTGAATTCAGAAGGTAAAAATAACCTGGGAAGAAGAACAAAAATGCAAGCAGTTTACATTCATTTCCCAGTGTTCTTTCTTTGGGTGTAGCTGCTTCTGTCCATCATTGATCAATTGAAACTGAGTTAGATCTTCTCTTTGTTGAAGAAATCCACTTCCATCAGAATACATCCTCAAACAGTATTGTTGTTGAGGTATATAATGATCTGATTCTGCTCATTTCACTCAGCATCAGTTCATGTAAGTCTCGCCAATCCTCTCTGTATTCGTCCTGTTGGTCATTTCTTACAGAACAATAATATTCCATAACATTCATATACCACAATTTACCCAACCATTCTCCAATTGATGGGCATCCATTCATTTTCCAGTTTCTAGTCGCTACAAACAGGGCTGCCACAAACATTCGTGCACATACAGGTCCCTTTCCCTTCTTTAATATCTCTTTGGGGTATAAGCCCAGCAGTAGCACTGCTGGATCAAAGGTAATGAATGCACAGTTTGATAACTTTTTGGGCATAATTCCAGATTGCTCTCCAGAATGGTTGGATTCGTTCACAACTCCACCAACAATGTATCAGTGTCCCAGTTTTCCTGCATCCCCTCCAACATTCATCATTATTTTTTCCTGTTATCTTAGCCAATCTGACAGGTGTGTAGTGGTATCTCAGAGTTGTCTTAATTTGCATTTCTCTGATCAATAGTGTTAATACCCCTTTTTAAACTTAAATCCAAATCAAATATAGATTTAAATTTCTAGTAACAATACTACTATTACTATGTGTATTAATGGAGACATATTTCTAAAATCTTATTCCCAAATGCATCAGTTGAAGAAAGTAATTCTAATCATATACCATTTAAATTTAAACACACAGACTTAGATCATGTTTTTGGAAGAAAACTCCTCTTCCCTCTCACAAATTTCACCATTCTAGATTCCCAAAATCATTACAATAGTTCCTCTCTCCCATTCAAAATTTATATTGTTCCTTAACCATGTGATAGGGAAGAGGGAAACATTTTATTTCCCTAGATTTTCCAAGCTTCATAGGGATAGATCACACTTTTACAAGATAAGCATTTTTAAATCCCAAATGGCCAGATCTTTTCCTTTGTAATTCAGTTAACTGAAACATAGAAGACAAAACATAGTCTCTCTCTGTCTCTCTCTCTGTCTCCCCTCTCCCCCACCTCCCCTTCTCTCTCCTCATCCCTGTCTCCTTTCTCTTTGTCTCTCTCTCTCTCCATCTGTTTCTTTCTCCTCTGTCTCTCCATCTCTCTTTCTGTCTCTGTCTGTCTGTCTGTCTGTCTCTCTCTCACACACACACACACACACACATGCTTTTAAATATTTGCTTAAGTTCCCTATGAAAAGGGCCATGAGGAGAGGGAAATAGCTGGTGGTTCTAAATCAATGAAGCTGTGGTGGGGCCCAGGTGAGGAGGGGTGTTCCAGAGCTGCAGTCATGGGAACAGTAGCCAGTTGGGGGAACATACAAATTGTCCCACAGTCGGCAACCACAAGGCTACTTACTCTCCTCAGTATCAAAAGGCAACTTTGAATTTACATATAGATTCAATTATTGGCCCATCCAGCGCTCAGGGGAACTATACTTTGGCCAGCAGACATTTCCTTGGGTAGGGTGCTTATCATTTTCTTTTTGTCCTTCCCTATAAATTTTGGTACTTCATCCTAATTATTCCTAAAGGGCCATCTCCTGGACACTAGAGAGGTTTTTAGAAACAGCTATTTTAGATTGTTTCTTTCCCATGATTGTTCCCTATGATGCAGGACTCACCTGATCATAAGGGAAATAGGAGCACTTTTATATACTCAAACTATTTAATCTCCTAACCCCCAAAGGGAAACTCAAACCTTAGAGACTCAAAACATTTATCGTTTTCCAACCCCAGAGGGAAATGGAAGCAGTCTTATATACTTCAATTGTTTAGAGTTCCCCCTTCCCAACCTTGCCACATTTCTTACCTACAGGGGTTGTGTGCACAGTGCACAACTTAGCTGATTCTAAAGTCTTCTCCACTGGCTTAACTCCTGAGCCAAATTAATCCTCTTATCTTCTCTAGCCCTGATACAGAGCTGTTTATTTTCATTTCTGCTTCCTCCAAGTATCTTCCTGTGGGAATTTACCTGGTCAAAGCGAGAGTTCCCAAGCCAAGTCCAAGGACCACCAGAGAACTCTCTGGAGGGCACCTGCCCAAGGATTCTGCATGGGAGAGACCCCTCACACACAGGAAACAACAAGGATGACCTCCCAAAGCTGTGTGGGACAGCATCCTTTACCCAAATTAAAATCAGAAACTCTCGAGGTAAAAAGCAAAAAAAGATTTTTTATAATCTTGCCAGAAAGGATAGCTCCCACAACAGCAATGTCGATATGAGTGCAAAGCACAAGTTGGCAAACACAGGATTATATAAGACCCTAATGCAAATGCCCCCCTCCCTTCTGACCTTTTCTGCCATTGACCAGGGGAATCCAGGCTTATATCCTAACTCAGAAATCTACCCAGAGACAAAGAATACTTACCAATTACACACTCTTTACCATATTAGGAACTTAATGCTAATTGTGGTGAAAAGGGTAGGTGGAACAGGAGGGAAATGTAGGTGAACTCCTGTGGTCTTTGGCTATAGCACCTATTAGGGCATAGGTCAAGTCCATTCTTACAGAGTTGTCATCAGTTTATCCATTCAGTACTTCCTATACTACTAATTCTCCTCTTTTCTAAGGAATATATCTTTGGCTTTTGAACAATTTCTTTAACTAAGAATATTTCAACATTTTACCAGGTAATTGACCTTTAACTTTTGGTTGTTTTTAAATACTTTTGTCTACTAATAGAAAAATGGTTTTCATAACTTATCACATGTGCCTGAGCTGGCTTGTTATTATAGAGTAAATTTCACAGCAAAAGGCCTAAGGACATAATTTAAGTAATTTTTCTTTTAGGAGCCAAATTTAAGCTATCATTAGCATTTATTCTAAATTTTTTTCCCCCTTTTTCTTTCACAACATGACAAATATGGAAATGTTTAAAATAATTGTACTTGTATAACATATCAGACTGCTGGCTGTCTTGAAGAGGGAAGAGTAAAAGAGGAATGAAAAAATTTGGAACTCAAAATGTTGAGTTCATTCAAAATTGAATGTTGAAAACAATCTCTACATGTAACTAGAAAAACAAAATAGTATTGAGAAAAGATTGGAGAGCTTTAAGGTCCTTTCTAGCTCTGCATTTGTCATTCTGGAATCTATTTAATAGCTTTTCATTTGTTCTTTTTGCGTTCATCTTCTCTTTTTTTCAATTTGTCCTTTATAGCAGGGATTTTGAAACTTTTTCCATTTGTGACCTCTTTTTGCCCGAGAAATTTTTATGTGACCTCAGGTACACAAAATAGGTGTGCAAATCAAATATTTACTAATGAACCATAATTTTATGACCCACATTCAGTCATGAGATCCCATATGGGTTGTGACCCACAGTTTAAGAAGCTGAACTTCTGCCAATAACCACGCCAATCTTCTACTTGAAAAATAAAAGTTCATCAGCTGAAAGTGATCTCTCTCTTCAAGAACTTGCTTGCATCTCTTTTAAAAACAGAAAGCAAAATTAAATATATAAATTATGAATAAACATAATTTTAAAAGGATAAAACTATACAGGGATGGAAAGTCTACTGAGAAAAATATTGGTTTGAACTGTTTTATTTAAGTAACTTGAGATTCCTGTTTTGTTTTGGGGTTTTTTTGTTTTTTTTTTTTTTTTTGGGGGGGGGAGGGGAGGCAATAGGGTTTAAGTGACTTGCCCAGAGTCACACTAGCTAGCTAGAATGTGGTTAAGTATCTGAATCCTGATTTGAATTAGAGTCATCTTGACTTTAGGGCCAGTGCTCTATCTATTATGCCTTCTAGATGCTCTGAGAAGACTATTTACAATAGTTCAAAATAAGCCATAAATGATCATAGAATAAGAGTCAGAGAATTTTAGAGCTACAAACAAGGAAAATCTCTTGCTCAAAAATCATTCTTGCTTAAGTTCTCCCTTTTGTAGAGGTGGCAAATGAGAACCAAAGAAATTTAGTGGCTTGAACAATATATTACAGCTGGTTCCTAACAGTCTCATGACTGTCTGAGGTGTTCTTTCAACTATCATATTCCATTTCTCTACAACACCAGAGAATGCTATAGGATATGAATCCAAAATAAAGGATGAAGTGTTTTTAACTGATACAATGTATTCTTCTTCTAGCACAGAAATACTAGTTGAGAAATTTAAGGTTTTATTAAGAAGCTGAGAACCAAGTTTTAAGAAAAAATTATCCCATCCCCTTTACTTTTCATTTTCCCCTTTAAAACACTATTTCTAATTTTGTAGATATTCCTGTACCAGAATAAAACACGTTCTCTTTTGCATTCACCAAAAAGGTTCTTTATCAAGGATGAAAAATATTTTATTAAATGACAGCCTAAAGCTTTCATTTAAAAACATGTAAAAATACAGCAAAACATTAACATTAAACACAATATGAAGTAACAAAATATCAAAATTTTATTTTAAATAAAGTGTGTATATACAATTTGGTCACCTACTATAGGGTCCATTATCATTTAGAAACACTGATACAGATATAGCTGTAGCTTGCCGAGAAATGCAAGTTACCTGTCATATTTAAGAAAGTACTAAAAAAGTTCATTATGTAATCTAGTAGAAAGTTGTTATTGTAGAAAAAAAAAGCTAGTTTCATCATATTTTCCAATAAGACTACCAGAGTCCACATATCACACATTTTAGATAAATCATTCCAAATTCCAAAGTATTGGGCTAATGAAATTCTATCATTTCTATGGGCAAAGGATTAACTTCATGCAGCTTATTTTTTCTCAGATAATTTTCTAAACATTTCAATGAAGCTACAGAAATTTAAACATCATGCTGCTTCTAAGATTTAAATATTAAAAGATTTCTTTGACATTAAAATTACAAATTCAAAAAGGAGTTTTAGATCAAAGGCACATGGAGAGGTGTAGAAGAATAAACTGGATATCCCAGGGGTGGATCTGCTGCCTGTACAGTAAGATTTCTTAAAAGTACTGGATGAGCTTGTATACTGTATCGTTCTTCATCATCATTAGTGGCATAGAGCAGTTCCCATGAAAGATTAGCCCACTGCCCTCTGACAGCTTCAGCATTTAATTTTCCAACTTGGACCAACAATTCCTGAAGAGTAAGGATTCTCCCAGTGTATACTCCCTTTAAAGAAAAAGAAAAAATGGGAGGAAAAATCAACATATTTAATGTTGAAAATTAATTACATATACAAGTATACATACAATAAACATATTCAAAAAAGTACACATCAGATTTTCTACTTTGAATCAAAGAATTTCAAAGTTGGAAAGGAACTCTGTTTCAATCTAATCTAGCTTAACCTATTTTTGAATATTAATTCCCACTATAACATACTAAACAGGTAGTCATCTGGCCTTTGCTTGTTTTATTTTACGTTTTACTGACATTTTCCCCCTTGAAAACAGTCACTCCAACCTCTCTTCACAGACTGAATCTTTTCTTGGAACAATTAAAAGAAATAATCAAAAACATGGTGATTCCACACCAGTGGTGTATACAATATTCTAGTTGTCCTCTGCCCTGCCTTTATTTCCTAAAAAGAAAAATACATTTCAAGAGATATTCTTGAGGATCTTCAATGGTATTGCAATTACCCAGAATTCAACTGAAAGTCGCATTGGGTAGTTTGTGATTTAAGGGAATGTTACTGTGAACACTTACAAATTAATAACTTAACCATATATATCTGAGCTGGCTTGTTATCACAGAGTTAATTTGTCATCAAAAGGCATAAATACATAATTCAAATAGCTTTTCTTTGAGTAGCCAAATTTAAACTAGCATTAGCATAGATTCTAAAACATTTGTTTATGGCAGAGATCTTTAAACTATTACTTTAAGCAGTGAGAATTTAATAGGTTAAACTTTAATGGTCTTAAGAATATGAGTTACATCAATCTACATGTCAGAAGTTAAACAAGTATTCTGTTAAGTGTTTAGTTCATTTTCATATTAATATATCAGAAATAGGTGAAAATTCCTTTTACCTATGCAGATTCTAACTCATTCAGAACTGGTAGTGTTAAAGAGGTCTCACTACTTCTCCAGTTTATTATTAACATATGTTATTAACAATTAATTCCTTCCACACGCCCTTTCTCTGATACTTTACTGTGTAACTGAGGAGCCCGTTTGCTTTGCCAATGGAGCACGGATTTGGGCAGCTCTATCAAGCTGGAAAAGTTTTGAGAACAAGCTTAGAAACAAAATGCATACAAGCTGATGGCTAAGTTTAAGGAAATTCTTAAGTTAATCACTAGATACTGAGGCTCCATTCCCTCTTGCCACTCTACCCCCATTCCCCGCCATCCTATAGTAATAACTCAGGAAAATTATCTAGTAAGGTATGGAGAAGGTGGGATATGATTCTATGGAGGAAGAGTTTTTAAACGTATAGCAATGAGTATTTCTATAATTCTTAACACTTTACAAAATCACATCCTCACTAACTGTGAGGTAAGGAATACAAGGTATTTTGGTTAACCTAAATACTTGGTTAAAACCTTTAACACCACTTCTAAATAAATAACTTGATTATCCCTTCAACTTCCATTCCTTATGCTCAACAAGTACATAATCCATTCCACTACTTCCTTTCAATCTAGCCCCAACCTCTTCTCCTTTTTTAAAATCCTACTATCTACTAATGCACTGATGTCAATTTGCTTTATTCTTATTGACAACTTACCTTTTATTTACCTTGCCTTGACAACTATTTTCTCTTTTTCCTTCTTGAGATTCTATTTTCCATTCATATCCTACTCTCTAATCTACCTTCCCTTAGAAGGTGAGCTTCTTGATAGTTAGGGATTATTTTACTTATTGTATTTGTATCCCTAGCACAGTGTCTGTGTACTTTGTAGTAGATACTTAACAAACGTTTGTTTGTTATGTTAAACATGTGCAACTCTTCTATACATATTTTCACAGTTATCAAGCTGCACAAGAAAAATCAGATCAAAAAGGGAAAAAAAAACGAGAAAGAAAATAAAATACAAGCTAACAATAACAAAAACAGTGAAAATGCTATCTTGTGATCCACATTCAATCCCCACAGATCTCTCTCAGGATGCAGATGGCTCTCTCCATCACAAGAATCATCTCATTGTTGAGAAGAAACACATTCATTAGAATTAGTCAACAATTAAATAGAAAATGATCTGGTTCTTCTCATTTCATTTAACATCATTTCATGTAGGTCTCTCCAGGCCTAAATCATCCTGCTGCTACAAACATTTTTGTACACATAGGTCATTCCTCCCCACCTCTTTGTTTTATCTCTTTGGGATACAAGCCCAGTAGAAACACTGCTATCAAAGGGTATGCACAGTTTGAGAGGCCTTTGGGCACAGTTCCAAATTGCTCTTCAGAATGGCTGGATCAGTTCACAACTCTACCAACAATGTATTAATGTCCCAGTTTTTCTACATCCCCTCCAAAATTTGTCATTATCTTTTAATTCACTTATCTTAGTCAATCTGAGATGTGTAGTAGTACTACAAAAATCTTAATTTACATTTCTCTGATCAATAGTGATTTAGAGCACCTTTTCATATCACTAGAAATGGTTTAGATTTCTTCCTCTGAAAATTGGCTGTTCATATCCTTTGGCTTGAATTCTTATAAATTTGATTCAATTCTTTATATATTTTAGAAATGAGGCCTTTATTGAAACCCTTAAATGCACATTTCCCGGCCCAGTTTAGTGCTTCCCTTCTAATCTTGTCTGCATTGATTTTGTTTGTACAAAAACTTTTTAACAATATAATAAAAATTATCCATTTTGTATTCAATAATGTACTTTAGTTTTTCTTTGGCCACAAATTCTTTACTTTTCCACTAATCTGAGAGGTAAACTATCCTTTGTTTTTCTAATTTGCTTATATCTTTCTTTATGTCTAAATCATGAACCCATTTTGACCTGGTATAGGATGTTAGCTGTGGATCAATGCCTAGTTTCTGCCATATTAATTTCCAATTCTCTCTCTCTCTCTCTTTTTTTTTTTTGCTAAGGCAATTGGGGTTAAGTGACTTGCCCAGGGTCACACAGCTAGGAAGTGTTAGGTGTCTGAGTCCAAATTTGAACTCAGGTCCTCCTGACTTCAGGGCTGGTGCTCTATCTACTGTGCCACCTAGCTGCCCCTTCTCAGAAGTTTTTATTCCAAAAAGTTCTTATTGAAAAAGCTGGGATGTTTGGTTTTGTCAAACACTAGATTACTATAATCTCAAATTGACTTTGCTTGCTTTGATGATTTGCTACTTTAATATAGTTTTAGGTCTTGTAAGGCTAGGTCACCTTCATTTGTAATTTTTTTCATTAATTTCCTTGAAATTCTTGACCCTTTGTTCTTCCAGATGAAATGTGTTATTTTTTTTAGCTCTGTAAAATAATTTCTTGGAAGCTTGATTGGTATGGCACTGAATAAGTAGATTAATTTAGGTAGTACTGTCATTTTTATTATTTTAGGTTGGCCCACCTATGAACATTTGATATTTTTCCAACTGATTAGGTCTGACTTTGTGTGGAAAGTGTTTTGCAATTGTGTTTATATAATTCCTGACTTTGCCTTGGCAAATAAAACTCCTAAATATTTTATATTATCTACATAGTGATTTTAAATGGAATTTCTCTTTGTATCAATGCTATTGGAGTTTGTTGGTAATATATAAAAATGTTGATGATTTATGTGGCTTTATTTTGTATCCTGCAACTTTGTAAAAGTTGTGAATTGTTTCTAATAGTTTTTTTAGTTGAGTCTCTAGGATTCTCTAAGAATACCATTGTATCATCTGCAAAGAATGATAATTTCATTTCCTCATTTCCTATTCCAATTCCTTTAATCTCTTTTTCTTCTCTTACTGCCAAAGCTAGCATTTCTAATATAATATTAAGTAGTAATATTGATAGTAGGCAACTTGTTTCACCCCTGATCTTACTGGGAATAGTTCTAGTTTATCTCCATTACATATGATGCTTGCTGATGGTTTTAAATACATACTACTGATCATTTTAAGGAAAATTCCATTTATTCCTGTACTCTCCAATGTTTTAATAGGAATGGGTGTTGGATTTTATCAAATGAATATAACAAATCTACATAAAACATTCATTATAATATTTGAAATAACTGATTCTTGAGGTGAACCTTGACTTAACCAATAAAAATATTTTTGAAATTTTGGCTCTTACCATATTAGGATCATGCCCCAGAGAAAAAAGATATGGCTTTTCATGTAAAACTGCTTCTCGCCACTCTTCATCAGATACTAAACCAATATACCAGTCATGTTCATATTCCTCTAGGTAGCTAACCAGATCTTTGAAGTCCTCTATTGGACCTAAACTTGCTTTGTCAAGCATAAGCTTAAAGGCGTACCTGAAAAATATAGAATCAAAAGTCTTTTTGTATATTTTTGATTAATCTTATTAATGAAATGAATTTAGTCCAATACTTCAGGGGCTGCAATGGAATTACATACATTTCATGCAAACAGATTAGAGAGAATTTATTTAAATTATCGGTGGTTAAAAAGATAAAACCCACATTAGGCCATATGAAAAAAAAGTTCATACAACCCAAAATGTAAGTATAAATTAAATGTAATTTTAAGAAAGGAACCAGAACATTTAAGCACTTTTAACTAGAGGAATTTTTTTTTTCAATTCCATTATTATAATGCTAATCAATCATCATTGATTCATGTGGGTATACCTACCAACAATGCATATTTTTAAAATTTTTATCTCTTTGTTACATTTTAAGTTCTTAACTATCTCCTTCACTCCTTTTTCATTCCACACTAGAGAAGACCATCATTTCACAATACACAGACACACAGACACACACACACACACATACAATCATATAATAAATACTTCTATTTATTAGTTCTCTCTCTGGAGATGGATAGTATCTTCCTTTACAAATCCTCTGTAACTGATCTGAGTATTTATAATACTTAAAATAATTTAGGTCTTCAATTATTCTTCAAACAATATTGCTATTACTATATACATTATTCTATTGCTTCTGCTCATTTCACTTTTTTTTCCATGCAAGTCTTTCCATGTTTTTCTAAAATCAACCTGCTCATCATTTTTATGATATCAGTATTTCATCATTCCACAACTGATGGGCGTCTCCTCAAATTTCCAGTTCTTTGCCAGATATTTTAGAATATTTATTTACTTTTTTTTCCCCCCAGATTAACTTGGGAAGTAGGCCTTAAAGTGGTATTGCTGTTTCAAAGAGTATATACATTAAAAAAAAATACTCTTCGGGCATAATTCAAGGTTGCTCTCCAAAATTGTTGGATCAATTTACAGTACTATTAACTGTGTACAAAGTTCCAATTTTTCATGTCCCTTCCAATATTTGTCATTTTCTCCTATCATTTTAGTCAATCTGATAGGTGAGATAATGTCTGATAGTTGTTTTAATTTACATTTCTCTAACCAATAATGATTTAAAATATTTTTTCATATGACTACAAAGCTATAGCTTTGATTCTTTATTGAAAAATGTCATGTCCTTTGAGCATTTATCAATTGTGGAATCACTAACATTTTTATAAATTTGACAAAGTTCTCTACACACTTGAGATGGGAGACCTTTATGTTAGAAACTGGAAATAAAATATTTCTCCCAGTTTTGTTTTCCTTATAATCTTGGCTACATTGGTTTTATTTATATAAAACATTTTCAATTTAACATAATCAAAATTATCCCTTTTCTACATTACAATGCTGTTTACTTAGCTTTTCATAAGCTTTTCATAAATTCTTCTCCTACTCATAATGAGAGGCAGTGTGATCTATGTTCTTCTAATTTACTTATATCTTTCTTTATATCTAGGTCACTTACCCATTTTGACCTTATCTTGGTAGTGGTACAAGAAATTGGTCTGTACACAATTTCTGCCAGACTGTTTTTCAGTTTTTCCAACAATTTTTATCAAATAGTGAATTCTTATCCACAAGCTTAAAATCTTTATACTTGTCAAACACAAGATTACTATAATAACTTACTATTGTCTATTATATGTTTACTCTGTTCCACTGATCCACTTTTCTATTTCTTAGTACCAGATACTTTTTATAATTAAATCTCCCTCACTTACATTTTTTATTCTTCTTCAATATTTTGACTTTTTATTCTTCCAAATAAATTTTATTTTTATTTTTTCTAGCATTTTTGGTAATTTAATGGAATGGTGCTGAATTAAGATTAGTATAGGTAGAAGTTTATTTTTATTATATTGGCTCTGTTCACCCATGAGCAATGAATATTGCTCCAATTATTTAAATCTGATTTTATTTGTGTAAAAAGCATTTTATAATTATTGTCAAGACTTTCTGGGTTGGTCTTGGCAGGTTATACCCCACTTTTATTTATTCTTTAGGTTCATTCCTAAGTCTTCTATGTATACTTTACTAAATAGTAACATTCTTAAGAATCACAGATGTTTTCATATTTAAGTACAATTTGACTTTATTAAGTGGTAGATACATAACAAAATAGCTCTTAACAGATAATTCTTGACTCTTAAAATCCCGCTTTTTTTTCCCCCCAAGGCACTTGGGATTAAGGGACTTGCCCAGGGTTATATAGCCAGGAACTATTAAGTGTCTGAGGTCATATTTGAACTCAAATCCTCCTGACTTCAGGGCTGGTACTCTATCCACTGCACCACCTAGCTACCCCTAAAATACCATTTTTAACATTGCCCATACTATAATTACTGTCTTTGTCCTCTCACATAAATACACCACAGGGAATATA
The DNA here is from genome assembly GCF_902635505.1 of Sarcophilus harrisii. Taxonomy (NCBI): domain Eukaryota; kingdom Metazoa; phylum Chordata; class Mammalia; order Dasyuromorphia; family Dasyuridae; genus Sarcophilus; species Sarcophilus harrisii. Next base: position 317,024,332 of record NC_045427.1, on the reverse strand, counting down.
TTCAATGTGATGGGTTGGGGCCTTCCTTGAGTTCTTTTAACATTGTACACTTAAAATTAAGGAGCCATAGGTTGTCTGCAGGGCAATTAATTAGCACAGTGGATAATATGTTGGGTCTGGAGTCAGGAAGACCTGAGTTCAAATATGGCTCAGATAATTTACTAGTTGTGTGAGACTAGGCAAATCACTTATCCCTATTTGACTTTCTCAAATGTAAAATGAAGAAAAGGATATCACAAACTACTCTAGAATCTTTCCCAAGAAAATTCCAAATGGAGTCATGAAGAGTCAAGACACAATTGAAAAACAATTAAATAACAACAGGCTGTCCATAAGTTTTCTATAACTCTTGCTTTGTGACTAGCCTCTTTCTTTTCTGGTTATATATTTATGTAATGATATTCTTTACATAATTTCATTGATTTTTTCTTTCCATTTTATTTTTGTTGTTAAGAAACGTCAAATAAAATGAACATGTCCATATATTGTCTAGAAAAGTATTTTATATGAAAGTGTGAGTACCCATGATGTAGAGAGCTTGCTTTTCAAAGCATAAAAATAAGTTCTATTTATTTATTTATTATTTTAAACTTTAATTTATTATTATTTAAATAAAATTTTATTGATGTATTTTTTTAAACAATCCAATATATGGAAACAGTTTTAAATAAATGTAACATATAAGACTTTGATGTGAAAAAGATCTGCTTTTCTCCTTAATTTTTCTTTATAGTATCATCCATTTGCTATGTATTATGGAACATTGCTTCAAACTTTGATCTAAGCCTAATTTCTGCCAGACTGCTTTCCTAAAAAATAGTACTTTTTGTTTGCTAACAGAAAATTCTATCCTAAATAATTTGTATTTTCTAGTTTATTGGAAACTAGATTGTTGAATTCCACCATTTATGTTACTTCTTTCTCTAGTCTGTTCCATGGACTTACCTCTCCATTTTTTAACCAGTATCAGATAATTTTGCCTCATTCATATATAGTCTGAGGTCTAGAAGGCCTATTCCCCTTTCATCCCTATATCTTTTTATTAATTTTCTTTGATGATCCTTGATTTCTCCACATGAATTTTGTTATTATTGTATCAAGTTCTCTAAAGTATTCTTGTGAGAATTTCACTGGTATAGCCATAAAATTTAAGATTAACTTTATTAACATTTAACAGTACTGTCACTTTTAATATATTAGCATGACTCAGACATAAGCAATGAATATTATTCTACTCCAGTTATTTTTTTTAAATAACACTTTGAAAATAGAATTTTCTAGGTAAACTGTCATATCAACAGAAAACATGGAGTCTTATTTGTTCTTTAACTTTCTCTTCTCTTATCCTTATTACCATTGTTTCAATTAATAGTAGAGAGTGGGAATCTTTACTTTATTATCATATTTAATGGAAAAGTTTCTAGTGTAATCCTATAGCAAATGATGTTTGCTTTTGGTTTTAGAAAACTATTTCTGTGATATTAAAAAAAGACCCCCTCAATGTCTATACTGTAGAGTTTTTTTATCGCTATTAGCATAAGTAAATATCATACTTTTTCATAAGTAATAAATATTGTATTTTGTCAAATATTTTTCTGTGTCTACTGAAATAATCATGCAGTTCTGGATGTTTTTGCTTTTAATATGTATAATTATATGGTTGGCCAATTCATGGATCAGAGTTCTTTCAAGTCTTTCAAGATTTGTTTTTCTTTACAGAACTGTTATTACTATATTAACTCTTCTTTTGATTATGCTTTATGCATTAGCCTTTCCTGTTTTACCCCTCATTTGTAATATGTTACAGTGTGCTTACATTTACCATGCACCTCTATATTCCACTGATCAACATTATCTTAAATATTTCCTATATGTCTGGCACTGTTAAATGTTTTAAAATACTAATATCTCATTTGTTCTTCACAACAACTCTACAAGATAAATGCTGTTATTATCCCCATTTTATGATGGAGGAAAACGAGGCAGGCAGAGGTTAAATGACTTGCCTAGGGTCCCACAGCTAATATCTAAAGCCAAATTTGAACTCAACCTGATTCCATGTCCAGCATTCTATCCACTAAACTGCCATCTGCCTCTTGAGTTGAGATAACTAACTTGGCTTGCCCACCTCTTCCTGTACAATTCTATGTCCAACTCACTGTCAAATCTGCAGTGTCTGTCCAAGGCATATTAATGACTGACACACTTTATAGCTTGTCCATTGAACTGCATGTTACATGTCAACATCTTCATCCACTTGAATTTTCTTGTATTGATAGTTGATCCATGTTACCAAAGCTCAAGCACATGCCCTTCCTTTCCTCTAACAATCAGCAAACTCTAAAAGTGGACAGTGATTTATAAAGTTAGTAGCAATGACATTACTTGGTAGCTTTGCTTAAATCTTTTTAAGAAATGTATTTCTTAGGAATTTGGGGGTGTTTAGTGGGACCTGTCTTATGTTAAACCAAAAAATTAAAAACTTATTTTTCTACAACATTAATAGAATTAAAAAATACTGGGCTACTTGCCAAATACAACATGTCAGAACAGGACTTCAAGGAAGGTTACTATTAATACCATAACATAAGGAACTTAAATTATTTCTTACCTGAATGCTTTCAATGCTTGCTGGAACAGTTCTGGTTTTTCAGTTAGCCAGTCCAAACCAAGTGACCAATTAATGCCACTATTGTAAGCTCTAAATATGTGGCTAGGGCTAGGAACCACACTGTCTATTCCAAAAAAACTAAAATAACAAGACATCACTGCATGAATATATAAGTCTTTCAAAACTTTATCCTTTGTTATGTCTTCAAGTATATTAGAAAGATTTTCTTTTGGATGAAAAGATTCCAACTGACTTAAAACAAACTTGTACCAATCTTCTGGAAATAACTGCTTCATCTCATTAATTCTGGATTTGGGCAAGCAACTAGACCTCCATTCTTCTGGTATACTTAACAGCTCTGAATGAGAGCAACTAAATTCCAACAGAGGAAGGTGTGTCATCTCTTCCTGCTTTCCTTTGTCAACAGCAGGAAGGCCCAATGCAACTGCTTTACATAGTTTATCTTCTGAAATTGTCTCTGTTGAATTAGCATCTGTGCTCCGAGATTCCACTGATCCTGGAATAGGTAAAGCTGTACTTGGCAAAACTTTCAATTGCCCATTTTCTTTTTTGTCTTTTTTGGTAGTAGACTCATCATCAAAAATGTCATTATCAGACCACTCATCAAATGTTTCTAAATTTAAACTATCTGAATCATTGGGGTCTTGCGGATATGGTGAATTATTCCACTCAGGCTGCCTGATTAGAGGTGGCATACCATTATTTTTAGTTTCATCAAGTTTCTTTGGTGTTCTGTTTCTTTTATAGCAATGTCGTACAAGTATCCACACAAGTACTTTAATGAGGTCATCTTTAAATGCTTGCAAATATTCATTAGAATCAATGATACCGGATAAGACATTCCTGGCATCAGAGTACAGTCTCACAGGTACAACAGTACAGGGTGTTAAGATGTTTCCAAAATGCTCATTGAGGGGAAATGCTCTTGTATATTCCTCTTGTTCAAAGGCTGCTTCAAAAACTTCATCAACTCTTCTAGCTTCAACGGTATGGCATGAAGTTTCTTGTAATTCTAATCCCTGAAGGAAGAAACAAAAACTTTTTGAGTGAATTCTATTATTTACAAAAAGCATTTCCCAATCCCTCTTAATTCTAGTGTATTCTTTTTATTTTTTCCTATTTATCCTGTATTATAATTTCTTTATTGTGAAGACTGAGTTAGCACCTCGGATGCCTTAGAATCAGCCGGAGTCAGGATAAGCAAAAGTCCTTGGTCTTTAGGGGTAGAAGTGAATTGGATGGACGGAGGATCTCCATGACGTTCCTTCTCTTCGTCTACTGCCAAAGTAACGCTGGCTTGTCTTATTCCACCCCCAATCCTTCCCACAATTCTCTCTATACACCAAAAGATTGAACCAGCACAGAATAGTGGGAAGGACCATTTTCCAAGCATATGCTAATAGAGTATTGTCCAATCGGTAATTAGCCTTAAGTGCTCAGTTGTCCGACCTCAGTGCATCAACTCAGAGTTTCAGCCCTTTATGCTTTATATGTATTTCTTTGCTTTTGCTTGTTGTCTTCCCCTTTAGACTGCAGGCTCCTTGAGGGCATGGACTGCCATTAGCCTCTTTTTGTAATCCCCAGGACCCAGCACATAGTAGGCTTTTAATAAAATGTTATTAGTTGTTCATAATTACTTAGCCATAGAAAAGTTAGTAATTTAAAAATAGTTTGTATTCTTCCTTAATAAAAATATAGCACCTGTTCTTAATCAAGAGCTTTATCTTTTAAATTTAGGGGCAGCAATATATGGTAAAAGAACATATGGATTTATTTAGAAGACCTCAGATTTGAATTCTAGTTTTGCAATTCAGTACTTGTGTGGCCCTAGGCAAGTCAGTTAATCTCTCAGCTTTAGTTTCTTCACCTACATGTGTCTAGGGACACTATGGGCAATCAAAGAGAAATATTAATAACAATTTTACTTTTATAAAAATCATAAAAACTTGAAAGACAACACTTGAAGGACCACAATTATATTTTTAACAACATATATTTAAACATTGAAATATTATTTATTACTATTTAAATATAATTTAATTTTAAATATATACATATTTTTATTTAACTAGTTAACTTCAATTTCTAGAATACTGTATTCTAATATTGGAAATCTTTTTTTCTTCAAAACAATCAATGCCTTCTATTAAACATACTGATTTCAAATAGGCTAAGCTAACAAATTATTTGTGTAGGGAAGCTTTTTACTTTGCTATTAAAAAAAACATATATAGTTGTCTAAATGGCAAAAAAATTAAGGCCAAAGAAATTCTATTTAGAATGGCCTGCTAGCATATTACATGATACTTCAATACCATATACTAACTTTACATCAAAGAAAGAAGAATTATTCTAAGATTATGGCACGATTTTCTGTTTATTCTTATTTATGAGGTTGTTAGTGAGTTTTAATCAGGAACATTTTGAACCTATTGTATTATGTTAAAGAAGCTCATACTATACTGTTCTCCATACACAGTTTACTCTAAGTCTACTTAAGCCAAACAATATTACAGAATTATACTCTGGAGCTGATTGGTTGGACAAGGTCATTGAGAATGGGACTTAGAAAAGAGGTGACTATCTCTGTATCTTCTTTGCTAACTAATAATCTGATAACACTACATGATATCAATATATATATTTCTCATTTTTAATATTTACATTTTTAAAATATTTATTTTCAAATTAAAAAAAAACAAAGCAGATTTATTCCAAGTTGCTATGTATTTAATAGCTACTAAATTGATCACAGAAACATTTTTACATGTAACATGTTATCTAACTCTAGAGAGAAACTTAGTGGTCTGACCTTAATGTTAATACAGCAATAGGTATATCCTCGTTCTAGAATTAGAATCCAGATAAGTCGATCTTGAAAACGACATAAATAATGTGATCCAGGTAAAAGAAGACCTAAAATAGGATAGGAAAAGGTGATTTATTTTTATGTGCAATTTAGATAGTTATTTTTATTATGGGAGAGTTTTGGAAACTGACTTTTAACTTCTGCTACTTTTGTTAAAAATAGAAAATTAAACACTATTTTGTAAAAGGAAAGGCCTTAAAATTAGTTAAAACAGACAAAGCTCAATGAATTAGATTATCAACATGATTTAATTTACCATTATGCTATATATGAAAGTGTTTTCAAATTTCCAGAGCGAAAAAACAAAACTAGAAGCAAGTATCAAATTTCTACCTTTTACTACATTTCTTATATGCATCCTCTTCTCTCCATTTACATAGTCACAACTCTAATTAAGGTCATCAATACTTCTCACATGAAGTACTAGAATAATCTTCTAACAATCTTCTAAATCTTTCCCCACTCAATCAATCCTCTTAGGGTAACTGCCAGAGTTCTTTTTCTAAAGTGTAGGCTGGATTGTGTCTGCCCTGTTTAATGAGCTCTAGTGACTCCTGGTTACCTTAATTATGAAATATAAAGCCCTCTATCTGGCATTTACAGCTTTTATAACCTGAACTTTTTCCTATCTTTCCAGTTCTCTTCTTAAACCTTATTACCGCTCTCCACTTGCCTGCTACCAAAAAGAATACTCTATCTCCTTAGTGCCCTTGTATTGGCTGTCCACTATGACAGGTATCATAGTGATTTACCCTCACTAGAAAGGGGATAGGGACTGTAATTTTGGCCTTCCTTTTATCTCTAGCACTTGGTAGAGTGCCTGGCACACAAACTCAGAAAATGCTTATTGACTAACTACTCATACAACCATTACCCAAGAAGCAATCTCATCGCTTCTTGTCTAGTTTATTCTAACACCTGTTAGAACCGGACCCCCCCCCCCCATCTTCTTACTCATTGTTACTCCCTTACACATACCTCACGACCTGGTGACAGAGACTTGCTTCAAGTTCTCAAATAGAACACTATCTCCTATTCTTGTGCTTTTGCTTCTTTACCTCTATCTCCTGGTTTCCCTGACTTCTTCCAAGACTCATCTCAAGACCCACATTCTGCAGGCCTCCCCTAGTCCTGTCAGTTTTTAATGCAAAAACATTTTCCCTTTTAGATGACATTCCATCTATTCTGTAAAAATCTTGCTGAATATAGTTACTTACACGTTGTTCTCTCTCCCCTTTTTAGAATGTATGCTCTAGGATGGCAGGGACTATTTTTTATTTTCTTTGTAGCCCAAACTCTTAGCAAAAAGAAAACAATAAATGTTTACCAATTGACTGTGCAAACTATTGATAAGGCTAAATCCTGACAAAATTTCAACATAACAGAATTTTAATGAAAATGATATAAAAGATAATTGTATTGAGCTAGAAAATTACCATGTCAATTAATGTTAGAATGAAATGCAAGTCTATAGCACTAGTTAAAAAATAAAATCCCTAAATGTAATTTGGATAAATTGAATGCTGAGTAAATAATCAATCTTCTGTGTTGAAAAATGACTAAGGAGCTACAGTTTTTAAAGTTGTTACAAAAGTAATAAACTTTAAAAAATGGTGCATTAAAAGGAAGGCTTTTTGGAAATACGGGAGCATATCACAGGGTACTTCTATATCATTGTGAAAACACTATCTTTCTTAAGCCAAAGTCTTTCAAAGAGTATTTAAGCAAAAGAAAGAAATTGCCCCCTTTTAAAGCAATAAAATTAAAGATAAAAGAATTTCTTTTTATAGTATAAAATCTCTTGAAGTTTGCATATTTGGGGAATATTTCTGAAAAACTAAATATTTTAAATAAATTCAATATTCTCCAATTCATACTTGTAAGTCAGTAAGATATTTTCAGAAAAGTCAGCAATTTAGATAATTCATTTTCAATTTTAAAAGTATTTGACTTACAAATGAAACAGAAGAAAGTATACTTGCTCAGCTATCTTGACTAGTATATAGAAGCAATTCTTACTTTAAAGACCTACATATTCTAAATGAAAAAGGAATCTATTTGCTATGGATATAAAGTAATTTTGGTCTAATTTCTATCTTGTGACAAAAAGTTGAACCTGATAATTTATTATTATTTGAGAGATATTTCAGAAATCTTAGACAAGCTCATGCAATAAGTGTTTCATTTGACAAACAGTGGAAATAGATGGGGAGGTGGGGTAGGGGGAAGGTCTGGGAACGGATTCAAGTTGTTGAAATATATGTCATTAAACCACACAAAATTGGAAAGTTCAAGAACAATTATCTATTCCTATTGAGCAAGTGTTCTAAATAGCAATTTCAAATCTCTGTTCTGGGCCTTAATTTCCAAACCATGGAAACACATTATTTATCCAAAGCTGTAAACAATTATAATTGCATTAATTACAACATAGTTTGATAGAAAGCCCTAAAAAATATTCAGACTACTATATTTAGCAGTACACATAGCTGAAAGCTTAACTGATCATCATGTTACAGATATCAACTATTACCAGCATTACAATCAGTACATCTGAAAGTACTTTTTAAGACTCTGATATGGACCATGATGGCATTTATTATAGACAGCTTTGCTATGGCCCACATGTAATCGTTCTGGTTTGGGGCCACTAGATACAAATAATGAAATTCATTTCACAAGCATTTATTATAGTGTGTCCCTGTTTGTATCTGTCATTGTGAAGAATATAACCACACCCCCCCCACTATATTTTCCCTTTAAAAAAGTTATTTGAAAGATAAAATATTGTTCTTAATTAGTTTTTGAAAAAAGAATTATGAGGAGCAATGTTGTTATATCATGTTTTGGGAAACAGTGAAGGAAAAAAAATTCTACCTATCACATTAATAACATTACTACATCTGCTGTGAAATATAAAAATCATGAATGATTTTAACAAATGTTGTTGTTCAGTTGGTTTGTGTCAGATTCTTCATGAACCGATTTGGGGCAAATATATTGGAGTGATTTGCCATTTCCTTTTCCAGCTCAATTTACAGATGAGGAACTGAGGCAAAGAGAAAGGTTAGGTGACTAGCCCAGGGTCACACCGCTATTAAAAGTCTAAGAATAAATTTGAATTCAAGATGATGAGCCTTTCTGACTCCAGGCCCAGAAGTCTATCCATTCTAGGGCTTCTTAAATTTGTGACTCCTTTTCACATGAGAAATTTTTATGTGATCATGGGTATACAGGTATACAAAAAAGGTATATAGATCAAACATTTACTGATAATAAATCACAATTTTGTAATCCCCACATTTAGTTACAAGATCCTACATGGGATTACAATTCCATGTTAAATCATAGTTTAAGAAACAGTTTAAGCACCTATCTGCCCATTTATTAACAGTATCTATATCTTATTTTGTGGTATATTTAATGTTTGATGTTATACACTTGTAGTAAAATATTAATTTATTTAAATGAAAAATGAACTAAGAAAATTATTTTTATAGATTATTTTATGAAAAATGGGGAGAGGGCATGAATTTTTTCTTATAAAAAAGGAGAAACTATCATGATATAAAGTTTGGAAACCATTGCAGGGCTTCTTAAAACTTTTTTCCTGGGCAACCCTTTTTGTCCAAGAAATTTTTATTTGATCCCAGGTATGTAGGTATACAAATCAATATTTACTAATAATGAATCATAATTTTGCATCCTCCACATTTAGTTATGAGAGCCCATATGGGTTCATGACCCACAGTTTTAAGAAACTGGACCTTAGAGGATATAATCTTACTTTTCTCCCTACTCTATCATTTTGTTATTATCAATACTATCACTAAAGATCTACCCAGAACTATTCAATTATTGTAATGATAATCTTTTAAAACTGTACAACAAAGTAGGAACTGAGTTAATATATCTTAAAAAAGAAATTAAATAGGCAATCACTATATTAATTCAGCCTATTTTTTTTTTTTTTTTTTGACAAAAGCAAATTGATACCAAGACTGATTTTGGTTCTTGTTTCTCTATAAGAATTGTTTTTTTCTTCCAAATTCCTTACAACACATAATTAGAGAAATTTTAAATAATTGTTTCACCAGAGTAGAGAACATATAATCTTTTCATGCCTAAAGTTAGCAGTCGTATTTAAATATAACGAGACTACCTATCTGCTACTAGATTACACCTTTTCTTCAAAATGAAGTTGAGAATTATGGTACAAGTTATTGTACAATTAGTACAAGGTGGAAAATCTGCAATGCAGCCATATTATCTGCGGGTAATAAGTTCATTTCCATCAAATATTCCATTTTCTTCCTGAAATCATTATTCTTAGTATTATATTTACTTGGGGGATAGGGTAGGAGTGCTAAGGACAAAGGACAAAATTACCTAAAAAGAAGTTTTGTTTCTTTATCATTATTTTTCATCCCTTAGCAACCTAGTCACAAAAACTTATGTTTTTCAATATGACATAATGGTTAGTTCCCATTCCTTTACCATTAAAATGACAAGAAGAATACTAGTAAAAACTCATATTTACATACTATTTTTAGGGAACATTTACCTACAATCTCAATTCTTTATGACAACCCTGTGAGGTACAGATAAGCAAACAGAAACTCAGAGTAGTTAAATGACTTATCCATAATCAAAGTGTCTGGCAGAAGACTTGAACCCAGATCTTCTTGACTCCACAACCACAACTCAATTATAGGAAAAAAACAAGGCCATGAGCTATGAGCTCCCTCTTCTCCATTCTTCCTGATTGCAAAGGCATTTTATTGCTCTCCTTTAGCTTCCCTGCTATTCATTCTTGATGTGGCCAATCCATCAACCATTCTCTTCCAGGACAACTCAACTGTCTTGCCACTCTTTTTCTCCATCTTGACTCCTTGGTAAACTACTCTATCCTGGTATCATGGCCCTAATTTTTACTATATTCCTAATATAGGAATATATTTTCTATATATAAATATATTTACTATATTCCCTTCCAAGTCTCAGTCTTGGATCACTTCTACTATTCATTCCTTTACATTTGCTAGTGTACAAAGGGAGAGAATATCAAGACTGATTATGTTACATAATCTCACTGGGGCTCTCACTGATATTAGGTAATCCCTTTATATTTGCCTTGTCCACTCACTATCCCACAGAAACTCTTCCAAACTTTTTCAGCTTTCCTCAAACTTCCCACGGCTCCCCTTCACCATACTCTCAGTTGGCATCCTTGCTTCACATTCAAAAAATCAGACATCTTGTCAAAAGCTCCCTCTTTTCTCTTCTTTTGTCTCATGAAACCCATATGCTTTCTTCCATCTCTGTTCCTTCACCCTACCTCATGTGGCCTTATTCCTTAACAAGACTAAACCCTCTACTCACTTAAGTGATCCCATTTCATCCTGACCCCTCCAATAGAATGCCCCTTTTATCATCCCTACCCCCTTATTGATTTCTCTCTCATGGATCATTCCCTCCCACCTACAAACATGTCTCTTTCCCCTATCCTGAAGAAACCTTCGTTAACAATCATCCTCTCTGTTCTGCTTTTGCAATTAAACTCCTTGAAAGAGCCATCTACAATAGATATCTCCATTTTTATCCCCTTGCTCTCTTCTTATGTGGATTCTGACCTTATCATACTATCCAAACTGCTCCCTCCAAAATTACTGATGATCTCATAGCTGCCAAATCTAATGGCCTTTTCTTAGCTTTCATTCTCTTTGATCTCTCTGTAGTCTGTGATAGTGATCTCTCTCTCTCTCCTCGATACTCTCTTTTCTTGGGTTCCCAAAGCACTACTTTCTCTTGGTTTTCCTCCCACCTATCTTACTGCTTGTTTCCTTTGCTAGATCCTCATCCAGAACACTTACCCTAACCATAGATGTGACAAGACACCAGGACCCTCTTCTCTTCTCCCTCAGTACTATCCAATTTGTGATCTCCTCAGTTCCCATCGTTTTAATTACTGTCTCTATGCAGATGATTCTCAAATCCACCTATCTTGCTCTAATCTCTCTGCTCACCTGCAATCTCACATCTCAAATTGCCTTTTAAATATCTTAAAATGGAAGTGCAATAGACATTTTAAACTCAAGTCCAAAAGCAAACTTGTTATCTTTCTCCCTAAACTCTTCCTTTCCCTATTACTGTAGAGGACAACATTCTCTCAGTCCCTTAAGATCCTAACCTAGGAGTTATCTTGGAAACTTACCATCTCTCATCCCACTTTCACTTGCAAGTATCTAAGTCATCAATTTTACCTTTCTACTGTCTCTTGGAAATGCTGTCTTCTCTCCTCCAACTCTTGAGACTACTAGTATCATCACATAGCTGGACAGTAGGCTGCTGATGGTCCTGCCTGCCTCAAGTCTCTCCCCACCTGAATCCATCCTCTGCTTTAGCTGTCAAATTGAGTTTCCTAAAGTATATGTCAGACCATGTTCACCACCTACACTCAATAAACTCCAGAGGTTCCTTATCTAACACTTCTAGGATCAAAAACAAAGTCCTTTATTGGCAACTCAAAGCCTTTGAAAAACCTAGGTCCCTCCTATCTTTCCAAGCTTCCTACCTCTTACTTCCTGCTAGTTATTCTTCAGTCCACTAACACTGGCCTCCTGTTTTTCCCATGAACAAGACATTCCATCTATTGGCTCTGAGAAAGTCCTCTGGCTATCCCCTATGCCTGGTACACTTTCCCTCCTCAATTTCTTGAGGATCCTTTAAATACTAACTAAAATCTCATCTTCTACAAAAACGCCTTTACAAATTCTAGGAGCTTAATTCTCACCCTTCTCCTCTCTGGGTTATTTCCTATTCATCTAGTATGTAGCTTGTTTTGTTCATATTTTGTTTGCCCATTAGACAGGGAGCTTTTTGAGAGCTATGAAGATCTTTTGTCTCTTTTTATAGACCCAGTACTTAGCACACAGTGCCTGACATATAGTAGATATTTAATAAATATTCATTAATTGAGTGAATAAATCTTCACTATTATGCTGATTCTCTTTAAAAATCTAATTCATCCCAGGTACTTGAATTTCTCTATTGCCTCAGATTCATGCAAATATTTTAAAAATATTTGTGTTTTGATGACAGGACAGAACCTTGAACTGTAATAGAGTTCACAAATCATTTTCAATCAGTAAGATGAATCCTTTTAATTTGTCCACTATCACTTTTTGTGTTAATAAAAATAAAGATGGTAAATACTTTGGTAGTTTTGTTCGTCTCAATAAGGAAAGGTAAATTTGTTTTTTTGCTTCTGGTCTGTCTTTTTTTTTTATTTAATTTTTACATGTTGGTGTACTCAAAAGGCTCAAGGTTCCCCCCCCCCCCCCCACCTTGAGAAAGATAATCTTTTTTTGGACTGTTTGTCTATACTAAATTTAGAGATGAAAATGCTCAAATACCGCTAAGTCACTTACCTAAACTACCAGCTGCCATTGCAGATCCAAGTGCAGCACTCAGACTTGGAACCATTTGTTCATAATAAACTGTATCTGGACAAATGCATGCTGTTGCCCCTACTGGTCCCGGCCAACTCTGAACTGGTCTTGGAAACCCAACCAAAAATACAGGAAGGGTGAAGAGAGGAAGCAAAGGAGAAGAAAGTAATGTAGAAAGAAGTATGAAGGACATTACAACCGGCAAGAACACTATATTGAGCGTTATTAAAGTGGTGGTAGATTTTCGACGCTGTTTTTTCTCTGTCCATGATGTCAAAATAACGGCTACAGCAAACTGCAATTTGGTGATAAATTGTAGCACTCGATCACGTATCATGCCAACCTGCAAATACAAAAACAAATATAAAAACTCCTATTTATTTGACAATCTCAGAACTGGAAGAGACCTCAGAGAATATTTGGCCTAATTCAGACTTAATAGACTGTTCATGCAGTCTTTGCTTCAATATTTGCAATTTAGAGAGAATCTACTTCTTCCAAGGCAACACATTTCATTTTAGATGGCTTTGTTTCTATTTTTTAATATCATCTCTTGGTTGTGGGGAGTGGGACTGTTTCTTTACTCCTATTTGTCCCATTTTCCCACTGACTTTTTGCTTAGATATCTTGCCTGGTATAGAAGCCCCTTCTCTGTTATGGGAAGTTCTTTCAAAAGATTTATAATCTTCTCTTTTTGAATTTCAATCCCAGTCAGAGACAAGCTCTAGCAAAATACATCAGAACTCTCACATTTCTCTATGGCCATTTCCCCTTTAACTGCTCATCATAGCTTCATTTTTCAAAAAGTATGACCACATAGAAAAAGCCTGCAATTAACATTCTTATAAAGACAAACTAAACATTTAAAACAGAAGGTAAACGGATTTTCCCAGTGTCAAGGATTTTAGGATTCTAGGAGAGTTTAAAGGGAGAAAAAAAAAGGAATTTTTCCACAGGGGTCTGTGGTGAGGTGAGGATGGGACAGAGTCCTCTCTTTCTACTCTATGCTAGAACTACATCCAGATCTGGACTACTCTCTGAGGAGGTACTCTCTTGTACCCCAGGGCCCTCTCCAGATCAAGAAAGCTATCTTGCCATCTCCTGAGGTTCCTCCACGCCACCCAGTCTGCTCAGAGGTAGGTAGTCTCATAGAATACACTACCACCACCTACCAAGATAGTGAAACTCAAGGAAATACCTTGAACAATGTAATATCTGAGTCCCTCAACAGACCTCTTTGTGTTTTCCCTAAATTTATACTGCTCAATGGTTAATATGCTTTTATTCTTTTATACTTATCAGTATAAAAGCACTGATTCTGAACTCCTGGACAGACATATACAAATCCCATTCTCCATTGTAAATTTTTAATTTCTTTATTATCTATCTTAATTCTACTCTGCTAATGTCCCATTCCAAATCTGTCTCCCCCTTCCTCTGAGTTCTCTGGAATGATGTAATTATCTAATTTCCTTTTCTTTTATACTTTTCCCTTTCTTATTCCTTCCAAATGCCAGCCTTTACTTTGCTCCTTCCTTTCAGTTTCTCCCTCTCCTGCCATCCTTTCCTTTGAAGTTCATACTACACAAATTTATCACTCAACCAAAAGGGCATTCTCCTTCCTCCATGAGTCTAGTGCCTAGTTTGAATTTCTTCTCTCCTCTCTATCTTCTAGCCTCACACTCAGGGACTTTAACATGCATGCATATTGATATTCCTCTCCCATACAACCCAAAACGAACCCCTCCCACAGACATTCTCCAGCTTATACATGCCTTTCCTTAAATGTTGTTCTGATGAGTAGTACAATCTAACAAGATCTAACCATCTCCTAATTTTCTTTTTAATGTTAAAGGCATCACCATCTTTCCACTTACTCAGGCTCCTAACCTAAGTGTCATCCTTGACTCCTTGTTTTACTATATCTTCCCTCTCCATATAACCTGTAATAAAATCCTGTGGTTCCTACCTTTCTAAAATCTTTCTTATATTCATTTTTCTTTCCTATTGACATTGCTACCACCTTGGCACATGTCTTCCTTATCACTTCATACCTAAATTATTGCAATAGCTTGTCTTGTGTCTCTCCCTACTTCAGTCCATCCTCCACCTAATTGTCAAAGTAACCTTACTAAAGCATATCTGACTTTGTTACTCCCTTAATCAATCAACTCCAGTGGCTTCCTATTATCTCCAGGATATAATATAAAATCCTCTGTTTGGCTTCTAAAGCCAATCTTCTTATACTTCACTCTCCTTAAATAATCCATTTGTCTAAAAAATCCATTGTCTAATTCTGGGCATTTTCACTAGTTACTTGCACTTCAGGCCTGGAATTCTCTCCCTCCCCATCTCTGGCTTCTTATTTCCTTAAAATCTCAATTAAAATCCCACTTTCAGCAAGAAGACTTTTCTGGCCTTCCTTAATGATAAGTATTCTCCCTGTGCATTTGCCTTCAATTCATGTATGTGTATCTGTTGCTTTGTTCGTATGCTGACTTACGCAGCAAATTATGAGTTCATTGTGGCTAGGAACTATTTTTGCCTTTCTTTTTATCTCTACTGCTTAACACAGTGCCTGGCATACAGTAAATACTTAATAAATGCTTGTTGACTTGACCCTTGCCTTCTTATCTTTGGAAATTATATCTTTATGGTAATGTATGAGCGCATGAACTTTATTGGGTGTCATGTAACTTTGATACAATAGGATGAGTGCACAAGACCTCACAAGGTGTCAGATGAACTGCTGCCTGGTTATACAAGTGTAATACTACATTTATATCTATTTAATTTGATCTTATTAGATTTGGCCCAACATTGGTCTGGCCACATATTTACAGAGATCCTTCCTTTATAAAATATTCTTAACAGAACTTTATGTGCTGAAAACAAAGTTAGTACCCATTAACTAGAAATTATGAAGCAACCTATGGTATAAGAATGTAATAGAATATTACTCATATCTTTAGAAATGATGAAAATGAAAAATTCAGAAAAACATGATACATATTAATTGATAGAAAGAAATAGAATTATGAAATCAATGATAAATAGTGACTAAAATAATAGGGGGCAACTAAGCGGCAGGGGGCAGCTAGGTGACACAGTAGATAGAGTGCTGAGCCTGGACTTAACAACACTCACCTTCCAGAGTTAAAATCTAACTGAGACACTTAATAGCGGGTACAATTTTTTAAAGTTTATAGATCACAGTTTAAGAACTCCTGTTCTACTTAGTATTTGACAAAATTTGCTGGCAAAACTGGAACTTAGTATGACAGAAACTCACACCTAAAACGCTATACCAAAATAAGGTTAAAATGGGGTCAGGATTTAGACGTAAAGAATGGTACTCTACAGGGGCATCTATTTAAAACCATCAGTAAGCATCATATGCAATGGGGAAAAATTTGAACCTTTCCCAGTAAGATCTGGAGTGAAGCAAGGTTGCCCACTATCACCATTATTATTCAATATTGAATTAGAAACACTAGCCTCGGCAATAAGAGTTGAGAAAGATATTAAAGGAACTAGAGTAGGCAATGAGCAAACCAAACGCTTTGCAGATGATATGATGGTATGTTTAGAGAACCCCAGAGATTCTACTAAAAAGTTATTAGAAATAATTCATAACTAGCAAAGTGGCAGGATATAAAATAAATCCCCATAAATCCTCAGCATTTTTATACAACACCAACAAAATTCAACAGCAAGAGATACAAAGAGAAATTCCACTCAAAATAACTGTAGACAGCATAAAATACTTGGGAATCTACCTACCAAGGAAAGTCAGGAATTTTATGAGCAAAATTACAAAAAACTTTCCACACAAATAAAATCAGACTTAAATAATTGGAAAAATATTAAGTGCTCTTGGATAGGCCGAGCGAATATAATAAAGATGACAATACTCCCTAAACTAATCTATTTATTAGTGCTATACCAATCAGACTTCCAAGAAAATATTCTAATGATCTTAGAAAAAATAACAACAAAATTCATATGGAATAATAAAAGGGCGAGAATCTCAAGGGAATTAATGAAAAAAAAAATCAAATGAAGGTGGCCTAGCTGTACCTGATCTAAAACTATATTATAAAGCAGCAGTCACCAAAACCATTTGGTATTGGCTAAGAAATAGATTAATTGATCTGTGGAACAGGTTAGGTTCACAAGACAGAATAGTCAACTATAGCAATCTAGTGTTTGACAAACCCAAAGTTCCTAACTTTTTGGGATAAGAATTCATTATTTGACAAAAACTGCTGGGATAACTGGAAATTAGTATGGCAGAAATTAGGCATGGACTCACACTTAACACCGTATACCAAGATAAGATCAAAATAGGTCCATGATTTAGGCATAAAGAACGAGATTATAAATAAATTAGAGGAACATAGGATAGTTTATTTCTCAGACTTGTGGAGGAGGAAGAAATTTGTGACCAAAGATGAACTAGAGCCCATTACTAATCACAAAATAGAAAACTTTGATTACATCAAATTAAAAAGCCTTTGTACAAATAAAACTAATCCAAACAAGATTAGAAGGAAAGCAACAAACTGGGAAAACATCTTCATAGTTAAAGGTTCTGATAAAGGCCTCATTTCTAAAATACATAGAGAATTGACTCTAATTTATAAGAAATCAAGCCATTCTCCAATTGATAAATGGTCAAAGGATATGAACAGACAATTTTCAGATGATGAAATTGAAACTATTACTACTCATATGAAAGAGTGTTCCAAATCACTATTGATCAGAGAAATGCAAATTAAGACAACTCTGAGATACCACTACACACCTGTCAGATTGGCTAAGATGACAGGAAAAAATAATGATGAATGTTGGAGGGGATGCGGGAAAACTGGGACACTGATGCATTGTTGGTGGAGTTGTGAATGAATCCAACCATTCTGGAGAGCAATCTGGAATTATGCCCCAAAAGTTATCAAACTGTGCATACCCTTTGACCCAGCAGTGCTACTACTGGGCTTATACGCTTATACCCCAAAGAGATACTAAAGAAGGGAAAGGGACCTGTATGTGCCAAAATGTTTGTGGCAGCCCTGTTTGTAGTGGCTAGAAACTGGAAAATGAATGGATGCCCATCAATTGGAGAATGGTTGGGTAAATTGTGGTATATGAATGTTATGGAATATTATTGTTCTGTAAGAAATGACCAGCAGGATGAATACAGAGAGGCTTGGAGAGACTTACATGAACTGATGCTAAGTGAAATGAGCAGAACCAGGAGATCATTATATACTTCAACAACGATACTGTATGAAGATGTATTCTGATGGAAGTGGATTTCTTTGACAAAGAGACCTAATTCAGTTTCAATTGATCAATGATGGACAGAAGCAGTTACACCCAAAGAAAGAACACTGGGAAATGAATATAAACTGTTTGCATTTTTGTTTTTCTTCCTGAGTTATTTTTACCTTCTGAATCCAATTCTCCCTGTGCAGCAAGAGAATTGTTTGGTTCTGCACACATATATTGTATCTAGGATATACTGCGACATATTCAACATATATAGGACTGCTTGCCATCTGGGGAGGGGTTGGAGAGAGAGAGGAGAAAAATCGGAACAGAAGTGAGTGCAAGGGAAAATGTTGTAAAAAATTACCCTGGCATGGGTTCTGTCAATAAAAAAGTTAAAATAAAAAAAAATAAAGCATTAGTGGAAGTTGAAAGGTTTAAAAAATTAATAAAGGATACATATATATGTATATAGGGGATAGAGGACATATATTTGTACATGTGTGCATATAATAAAATAAATATATATTAAAAAACAAAAAGAATGGTACTATAAGCAAATTAGAAGAACAAAGGATAGTTCACCTCTCAGATCTGTGGAGAAGGAAGGACAACTTTATGGAATGCAAAATGGTAATTTTTGATTATATTAAGTTAAAAAGGTTTTGTACAAACAAAACCAATACAGACAAGAATAGAAGGGAAATAGCAAACTGGGAAAAAAATGTTATATGCAAGGGTTCTGATAAAGGTCTCATTTGTAAAACATATAGAGAATTGGCTTGAATCTCTAAGAATATAAGCCATTCTCCAATTGATAAATGGTCAAAAAATATGAAAAGACAATTTTTAGATGAAGAAATTGAAGCCATTTCTAATCATATGAAAAAATATTCTAAATCACTATTGATCAGAGATATGCAAATTAAAATACACAGATTAGCTAAAATGACAGGAAAAGATAATGATGAATGTCGGAGGGGATGTGGGAAAACTGGGATACTAATAACATTGTTGGTAGAGTTGTAAACTGATCCAACCATTCTAGAGAACAATATGGAGCTATGCCCAAAGGGCTCTTTGATCTACTCACTGGACCTGTATCTCAAAAGAAATCATAAAAAAGGGTAAAGAACCCATGTGCAAAAATATTTATAGCAGCCCTTTTTTGTAGTGGCAAGAAACTGGAAACTGAGTAGATGCCCATCAGTTGGAAAATGGCTGAATAAGTTATAGTATATGAATGTTATGGAATAATATTGTTCTATAAGAAATGATCAGAAGGATGGTTTCAGAAAGGCCTACAGAAACTTACATGAACTGAACCTAAAGAACACGTAAATAGCAACAACAGGATTACAGGATGATCAATTCTGACAGATGTAACTTTTCAAAAGCAAGGTGATTCAGGCCAACCCTAACCCAGAAAGAGCACTGTGGGGACTGAGTGTGGATCACAACATAGCATTTTCACTTTTTTTGCTATTGTTTGTTTTCATTTTGTTTCTTTCTCATTTTTTTCCCCTTTTGGATCTTATTTTTCTTATGCAGCATGATAATTGTGGAAATATGTATAGAAGAATTGCATGTGTTTAACATACATTGTATTGTTTGCCATTTAGGAGAGATGGAGGAAAGGAGACAGAAAAAATTTGGAACAGGGTTTTGCAAGGGTGAATGTTGAAAACTATCCAAGCATGTGTTTTGAAAATAAAAAAACTAAAAACAAAAAACAATAAATAAGTAAAGGAGGAGAAAAAAAGAACTGTTCTAAAACCTATTCACTTGTTTTCTTGGAGACAGGTACTAAAAATATTGGATGGACTATGTCATGAAAATGCACAGATATTCTTTAAAAACAAAATGAAAATAGGCTTTTTAAAGGTTTGCTCTAGTTAACAGTGCTTTTCTGTTTCCATGTCTCGCTCAGGGGATAAAGCGCTGTGCCTGAAGTCAGGAGAACCTGAATTCAGAGCCATCCTCAAGTACTTAATAGCCTCTAAGTCCATCTGCCTTAGTTTCCTCAGTGGTAAACTAGGGATAATACATCATCTACCATAAATATCGGTAAGCACTTGGTAAATAACAGCACTAATGAAACCTTTCTCACTCTTTTTCCTTCTTTCCCCTTTTCAATGTTTACTGCTAGATTATGCTTGAGTAAACAGTGACTATTGGTAACACATGTCTTTTTATAAACTACATGGGTTTTTACATTAATCCTTAAAACTTTTGTTTGAAGCTAGAAAGGGAGAGAAACACCCATAGTTATTTTACCTTATAGAGAAAATGAAGTATGAAATCTAAGGAAAGACCTTATCTCATTCTAAACAACTTTGCAGTCATTGCTTTATTCACCCCCTCTTGAATTTGTCAAGTCATGAGCACATGCATGCCAATCAACAGAATTATTTACTGCTTTATTATTTTTAGTAAATTCCCAAAGTTAAAGCACTAACTTCTTGATCTTGTTTGCCCAGAAAATAAATATTTCCTTATCTTACAATAAAATGGAAGACATATTTATTGGGTCCTCTGCTTAGTATATAATTAAGCAGCTGATACTATACAGGTCTCTGAGAAAAAATGCATTGGCAGATAATGTTACTTAATATAGTTTCTATTTCTTTTCATGGACTTGTAAATAAATCTTGAATTTTCTAAACCATATGCTTGCAAAAGGAACTGTTCACATTACTCGGGGTGACATCAGATAGTGAAGTTCCTCAATTATCTCCATGCAAATGATAAGCTGGAAGACAGCTAAAGAAAATGCTAACAGCCATAAGATAAAGCACGTTATTCATGAACAGCCAAGAGGCCATTCTAACTGGACTGAAGAGTATATAGTGCTAAATAAAGTAAAAGAAGACTAAAAAATAGGAAAGGGATAGGTTGGAGAGATTTGAATGCCAAATAAGGCATTCTCTCTTTGATCCTGAAAGTGATAGAATATCAAAGGACTCTGAGTACCTGGTGACATAGTCTGACCTGTGCTTTAAGAAAATTACTGTGGTGGTTGAATAGAAAGTGGATTGAAATAGAGAGACTTGAGGCAGGCAGAAGTACCAGCAGGCTATGGCAATAGTCCAAGTGTGATAAAGGGCTGTATTAGAGTAGTAACCATGCCAGAGGCAGAAAAGAGGT
Organism: Sarcophilus harrisii; assembly: GCF_902635505.1. Classification (NCBI taxonomy): domain Eukaryota; kingdom Metazoa; phylum Chordata; class Mammalia; order Dasyuromorphia; family Dasyuridae; genus Sarcophilus; species Sarcophilus harrisii. The sequence continues at coordinate 317,002,962 of NC_045427.1, read as the reverse complement.
GTACAGAAGAGACAATGCAAAGATAAAATTGACAGGTCTTGGCAACATAGTGCAAATGGGAGATGACACCTAGGTTAAGAACCTGAAGGACTGGGAAGATTGTATTGCCTTCTATAGTAATAAAGAAAGGGCAGGAAGAGGGGTGTTTGGGGAGGGGGAGGGGGAATAAAGAATTCAATTTTTCTGTGAAATATAAAGCAAAATTCTTAGTTGAGAATCTTGGGGGGAGGAGTAGCCACCTATGGGAAATTTGAAGAATGAAAATGCTTGGAAAAGTTGCTCTGAAAAAGTGGGATAGTGAGTTTATGTGGCAAGTATAAAAAATTAGCAATGAATACCCAAATGAAATTGTATAATACAATTTGTTGCAGACCCAATCAGCATAGTTTTCTTATTTTCTCCACCTTCATTTAAAGGTGTTATATAAGAGTGAAGGTGGCAAATGGTGGGAGCAATTCAAAGCTAAGACTTTGGTAAAATGGCAAAGGATTCCTGAGGTCAATAAAGTTGAACTGGTTTACCAAGGGGTCAAGATGGAGAAAACAACTTCTATTTCTTCCCTTGAGAAATGTCTGTTTATATCCTTAGACCATTTATTAACTGCTGATTAATTCTTCCTTATAATAGCTTAGAAATGAGACTTTTATCAGAGAAACCTGCTCTAAAGATTTTTCCAGTTGTTTCTTTTAAATTTAAATCTTAACTTTTTAGATGTTTGTACAAATATAATTTTATATTTTTTATTTTATATAATCAAAATTATGAATGTGTTATCTTTTGTGATTTTCTCTATTCCTTCTTAGTCATTAACTTTTCTCCTATCCATAGATTTGATATAATTTTTTCCCTAAGTCTCTCATTTCTTTATGATGGAACCTCTTATATATAGGTCACATATAATTTATACATAAATAATTTATCAAAGATATATTATATGCAATATATAATTACATATACTATACATATAAATAATTTCTCTACATATAATTTATCTTTGTAAAAAGATATAAGACATTAGTCTAAATTTAATTTCTTCCATATTGTTATCTAACTTCCCAGTAGCATTAATCAAATATTAAGTCCCTGTTCCAGTAGCTTAGGTATTGTTTATTGAATATTGTAGAATTAAATAAATTTGCTTCCCTATGTTGTGACCCTCATCTGTTCCACTGATAGATCAATATTCTAAACAATACCAAATTGCTTCAATAATTACCACTTTCAGTCTGAGATCTGGAACTGAATGGAGAGCAAAACTGTTCCCTTTAAAATTAAATTGTGTCTCCTTTTTGATCTGAGAGATCAGGATTTCCCAGGCTCCAAGGAGTCTAGAGAGAAGGCTCATCTTTCCAGGATGAGAGAAGCAACACTATTCAAGGGCAAATCAACTCCCATTGATCTTTTTGAAATTCTAAATTCTCATTCAATTGAGAAATCCTGGTCTGATCAGCTCAAGCTATCACAGCCCCTCACCAAGAGCTACTCATAACAGCTAACAGGTTTCCTTAAACTCACTCCTTGCAGAGGTCCAATGCAGGAACATGCCATGCCAAGAAACCTCTCTTTTTCCTTGGCATAGCTGCTTGCGAAGACCCTCTGCCCACTGAGAAGGTACTCTCTTCTCAGTGTCAGCCTCCATTTCCCTAATAGGACTTTGCCACTATACAAGTCAGTTTCTTAGCAAAACTGGCTTCCTGTCCAACAACAAACTTTCATTTTTGCCAATTAATAATTTGGGGTTTCACGAATTCTTCCATGAAAAACCTGTGCTGACCATAAGGGAATTTTAACAACTCTCTAACTGCCACTAACCTTATGAGAACTACCAAAATTCCTTCATTCCTATATATTTTTATGATTTATTTTGAGATTCTTGACCTTTTTCCCTCCATATGAATTTAATTACTATTCTGCTAATTCTATAAAGTAATTCTTTGGTATAGCACTGAATATGTTAATTAAATTAAGTAGTTGTGCCATTTTTATTATATTGACTCACTTTACTTATAAGCAATTAATATTTTCCCAATTATTTAGATCTGTATTTCTATAACAGTTGTTTATAGTTATATTTATATAGCCTTAAATGAGAAAAGTGAATTCACAAATATTTTATATATTTTAGAGTAACTTAAAATGGATTTTCTCTTTCTTTCCCTTCCTGGTAGGTTTTATTGGTATTATATAAAAATGCTGATGATTTATGTGAATTTATTTTACATCCTTCAAGTCTGAAAGATGGCAGAATAGAAGGAAACAGTATAACTCAATTCAATCACACCATTAAACAAACATTTGGTTCAATAAATGATTAACTCCTTAGATAGCATCAAATACAATCCAGATTACCTCAGTAAAAGACTTAGATCTCAGGGGTAATAAATTCCCTTTGGGAAGATTCACTCAAAAAGTCCCAACTGGCTTACCAGGAAGAAATACACTGAAGAATTAAAATGAAAGACAACTCAATCCAAAACACATCTAAGAAAAATGAACCAACTTCAGCCCTAACAGCTGATTTAAAAAAAAAAAAAAAAAAAAAAAAAAAAAAAAAAAGGAGGATCTTAATCTCTCTCTTCCTTTCCTTCAAACAAAAGACCTCTACAAAATCTCTTTCACCAGAAGAGGAATTCCTGGAATTTAAAAGACAATGAAAGAAAGGGCCTCTCATTCCTCTCTTTTTTTTTTCCATTAAGTCTGATTACCAGAAAGAACTTAAAAGAACATGAAGAAGATAAGCAAAAGTCTTTAACTGATTTGCTCCTGAGATTAGGGAAGATCTAGAACTTAACTCCTGAGGCCTCTGCAACAAAATGCATGAACAACAGCAAAAATATTAAATTAAATCAACATTTAGGATGCCAGAGCTGGCCACAAAATAAACCTGGAACTAAATAACTTAAAATATTTTGATCAAAATCTCAAAAGAAAAAAAAAAGTTTGTTCATAAGAATAAATGGAATTGTTTGAAGAATAGCTGTATAAATTTTAAAAGCAGATGTTATAAAAAATGGAAGAATTGGAAAAAGGATCAACAGTTTAACAAAACAGGTGTAAAACTTTTACCTAATAACAAACACTCTAAAAATCAAAATGAACCAAATGGAAGTTAAAGATCCTGAGACAAGAATTTTTAAAGCAAAAGTCAAAAGAATTAGAAAGCAGAAGAAAACATATTTCATATAAAAAACAATTTAAATTTAGACCAAGAAAAATTAAGTCAAGGAGAGATAACTTAAGGATTATGTGAACTATATCACCAAAAAAATAAGCTAGATACCCTATTTCAAGTAATCATTAAACAAAACTACCCAGACATATTAGAACAAGAAGGTAAGGTAAAACGGAAAGACTTCACTGGTCACCTCCTGGTGACCCCAGGAATGAATGAAATGAAATGAAAACTCCCAGAAATACCATTGCTAAAATCTAGATTTCTAGAATAAAGAAAAACATTAAAAAGAGAAAGAAAGAATTTAAATAGCAATGAAATGGGACAATCAAGACTGTATGGGAAGTAAAAGTTATCACTTTAACGAAGCAGAAAACATGGAATGAGATTCCAGAAGACAAAAGATAAAGGACACAAACACAAATAACATACATAGTAAAAATTAATATAATCTGTGTGGGATGGGTACTAGACCCCCTTTCCCAAATTAACTAATCAGAGACATCTTCAGTTACAAAGAGAAAACATTTATTTACTTCCCCTGAAGGGAGTAGTCCAGACACAACTCCCCGCTATGTGCTCATGGAACCTGACCAGCTTTGGGCTTGTCCAGGATTTAAAAGCAAAAAACCCAAGCCTTTTCATTAGTTAGATTAAAAGGATATAACCATCTTTGACCAATGGTCACCAATGTTGTCTGCCTTCCATAGGTCATGACACTTCCTGTAACTTCACTAACTTCCTGAATCCCAGGGTTCAAGGTCTGGGTATAGGGATCATGTGACTTAGGCCTAGTCTCATACACTTGAGAAAACTTCATGAAATCAGTTCCATTACTCCTACAAGGAAAGAAATCTTTCAATGAAATAGTAGTTTTTTAAATATTCCTAGTGAAAAAACAAGAGCTGAAAAGGAACTTAACAAAAAAGCAAAGAGAAAAACTTTACCAAAAAAATACATGCCAACAATCAGAAAGGTAAACTGTTTACATTAAAAAAAAAAGGCAATTCTAAATTTCTTTTAGAAATCCAATGTCACAAGGTGAGTCACAGAAATCACAAGACAGAATAACAAAATACTTGTAAATAGTTTTGTTAAAAAGATATAAGAACAGAGAGTGTGTAGGCTAAAGAGAAGATGAGATAACTTGTTAAGAGACAGTATTAGATTAAATAAGCAAAACAAAAGGTAAACATGGAAGGAGTGAAGGGACATATGAACATCGTTTTCATCTACACTAGTCAAAAGAGGGCTGAACACATATATACATACAAAGAGTGTAGTGTGAGCATACATTCAATAGGAATGAAGAAGGAACAAGAAGATGAGAAAAGGGAAGATGAGAAAAGGTAAATATAGGAATGACAGCTAAGTGGCAAAGTCCTGAACATAGGCCTGGAGTCAAGAAGACCGAGTTCAAAATCTGGGCCCGAACACTACTTCGTATCCCATGGCACGTCACTTAACCTTGTTTCCCTCAATTTTCTTATCTTTATAATGAGCTGGAGAAGGAAATGACAAACCACTCAAATATCTTTGCCAAAAAAATCCCAAATTGGGTCATGAACAATCAGACATGGCAAAAAAGTAAATACAGAAAGGTATTAGTCATAGGCAAAAATTAAAGCTTGGAAAAATAGAAGGGGAAGAAGAGGATAAAAGGAAAAATATAAAGGGCACCAACTTGAAATAAATAAGAAAGAGATATACAGAGATGAAAAAGAGTAAGAGACTAGAATAGAGGGAAATAAACAATGAATATAACTGACATGGGATGAATTTGTCCATAAATAGAAAAGGTGAGTCGAATGGGATGGAAAATACCATATGCATCCAGAGAAAGAACTACAGAGACTGAAGGTGGATTGAAGCATACCATTTTCACCTTTTTTTGTTTGCTTTAGCTTTCTCATGGTTTTTCCCTTTTGTTCTGATTTTTCTTTGCCACATGACTAATATGGGATTACACAACCTTTATCAGATTGTTTGTTGTCTTGGATGGGAAAAAGTAAGGGAGGAAGAAAAAAAAAGTTGGAACTCAAAATCTTACAAAAATGAATGTTGAAAACTATCTCTATTTGCAATTGGAAAAATAAAATACAATTAACATGAAAAAAAAAAAGATGATAGTGTGAAGCACAAAACCTTCTATGTGTTACCTCTCCCAGAAGAGATGAGTTCCTTAGAGACAGAGAATATTATCTTGCTTTTCTATGCCTTACTCTAGTACACAGAATAGCATATAATACACAGTATTTTAAAAGTTTATTTCATTCATTGCAGAAAATATGCTACTTCTACAGATTTTCTCCTTAACTACAAGTTTAGTAATTTTACCCACATATATAATAATTCTACTTTAAGTGATCAATGGATATTTTAAGACCTCAGATTGGTATTTTGAGTGGAAGGTACACTGGAAAATAGACTGGTTGTCTTTTTCCTACATTTCAACATTTCTCAACACTTAATTTTTGCTCAATATAGTCAATAATATCACACTAGTTTAATATTTTATAATTTATATAATTCTCAAACCTTTTTAACCTGGGTAAATTAGCTAGCTTCTAATCAAAGACAGGAATGGTCAAATGACATAATATCTTCTCTCAAACTGAGAGAAAAAAAAAAGAGAAAAGGACCATGCTGTAGTTTATTAAAATCAGTAAAATTTACCAAAAGAAGTCGGATTCCTGTGTCCAGGTTTCTGTTCCACCACAAGTCCTTATTGAATATGAGTAACTGCATCAATGATACAACTACCATTTCCAATAATGCATTTTCTGTATTCTGCCATACCTGTAGTAAATACATTGACAATTTTTAATAGGAAAACTTTACTTCTTCTAAACAAAAATATAATCTCCTTGACTTCATTGGTTACACATATTTAGAGAAGTCAAACATTTCCTCAATACAGCAAAAGGAAAATATTTCAAATGCACAAAAAAGTTACCATTCTAAAAGCTCTTGTAAATCCAATGCAAACAGACACAGAGTGAAGTACTTGTAAGGAACTGTCAAGTGAAAGAAATGCAATCATAGCAAAAGGTGACACTGAAATAACAATGAAAAAAAATTAAACTTTGCCATGAGAAATGCCTTCTACCATAATCTAATTTGGAAAACTGAGATAACTGCATAATTCAAGTAACTGAGAAATTATGATAGTAAATCATTTTTTAAACTAGTAAAGTACTATAAAATTCAGAAATTTAGTAACGTGTTATTAAATTGATTTTCCTACCTAGAGTTAGCAATATTCGTCTGACAACACCAACTTTCACAAGTCTTGTTTGCTTCTCCAAGAAGACAGTCACAGTTCTTGTATCCTTTGGATAGAAAGGATTTCGGAAAATTCCAAATATATATACACTTTGAATTTCCCTAAGCAGCCACGTTACTATAAATAGTACCATCAGAATATAACTAACAATAGTCTGGGGGCTGGTTCTAGAAAAGGCTGAAAAACCAACAAAGATATGCAGAAGACTAGCTTCAACTAGTGCTAAAACTAGTAAAATGAAATAAAAAAGATAATCCCACCACCCAAACTGTTTTTCTGAACTATTATGTAGAGTCTTATATTTGTCTGGTGCTCTCTGTCTGATTTTGCTTGCAAGCACAGAATGACCAATCACACTTAGATTAAGACTTAGTAAGAATCCAAATCCAGTCATGAAAAGTACCACACCAATAGTGCTGGGAATGAAATAGGATGCTATAGCTGTTCCAGCAGAAACAAGAAACATTACTATTAACCTGTGAAGAAAAGAAAAAAAAAGATTTCTGTAACTTTTGTTACAAAAGAAGATTCACATTTATTTGGAAATAAATGCAACATAAAAGCAAAAAGCATTAATAAAATTTTTTAAAAAAGAAAAATGTTACAGCTTTTCCAACATTTTCCAAAAAAAAATTTACCTTAGGTGGCTTGACATAGGTGAACCTCCAAGGACAAACTCCAAAACCTGCTCCATTCCCCACAGAAAAAGTGCATCGGGTGGGGGCAGAGTCCCCATTGCCCATAGAATGGGCAAAAATATAAAGAAGATGTGCAAAATTTGATTGATTTGCTCTATAGCTGGCAAATTAACTGTAAACCTACAAAAAATTAAAAATTATACCAAAATAAGTTATTACATGATATTTCAGCAGAATATAAGTTCCTTGAAGGTAAGAATGGTTTTAATTTTTCTTCTATCTCCATTACAGTATCCAGAATATAGTTGACACTGGTTAAATTGAATTGATCTGGAACTATCTATTCCAACCTTCTCATTTTATAAAAGAGACTTTGATGACAAGATTACTGAATTGGTCATTCATTCATTTGATAAATATTTTTAAAGCAGCTACTGTGGAACTGGCACTATATTAAGGACTAGGAATACAAAAAGAGGCAAAAGACAGTCAGTCCCTGACTTCAAGGAGCTTACAATATTAATTGAAGTCACAGAACCAGTAAATTGCAGAGCTAGAATTAGAACTCAGGTCCTGACTTTCAATCTTTTGATGATCTCTTATACCAAGGTACATTATGAAGGCTTTTAGAAAAAGAAACCCAAATACAGTAGCCAGTTCTTTCTCAAATCTATATAGATAGCACAATTCAAATATTTAAGGATAAATAATCTTAATATGAATTATTCATGAATGAATACCCTTAAAGTCAATTAACTGAGTTCAATTCAGAGACAAAGATGCTAATAAATACAAGAGATCCTTTACCTTTAGTTTTCTAACATGAAAAGAGAGCCACAAGCAGAGTTTTGAAGACCTTGAGCTCAATGAATAAAAGTCAAGATAACACTACTAACTCTACTACTGAAGAACACAGAAATTATAGAAATAAATTCATTAAAAGCAGAGAAAGAGAGAGACAGACAGATGGAAGGAAGGAGGAATGGAGATAGGAAAAGAAGAGAGAATGTACTGTACAGGTATTAAAACACCTCCTCTGAAATAGGAGAATGCATATCCTTTATATTTTTTAAACAAAGGAAAAACGACCTTAAAGTTAGCAGTATAATGCTAAATTATTTGTCAATAGTTACTACAGTTGTAATTTAAATCTTTTGGGAGTGGGTGTTCAATTTTTTAAAAAATGTAAACAAATATTTTTAATATTTGCTCTTTAAAGTTTTGAATTCCAACTTTTCTGCCTCCTTCCCTTCCCTCTTGAAAAAGGAAAGCAATTTGAGTGTAGTCATCAGTGCTAACTTTTAAAAAACCAATTTCATTTAGTTCTTAGAAGAAAACATTTTAGTCACAAAAAGCAATCACATTATCTAAAACAAGTCAATGGAAAGGCCATAGTTGTGTAGGAAAAAAAAAATTATATTGTTCAAAGCCATTCTATTTAAAATGTCATGTTCTGTGCGTGTGTGTGTATATGTGTATGTATAGGTATAGATATACCTGGTATATTTATACCTATACACACACACGCACAGAACATGACATGTGATATATATATAGATATATATATATCTACATATATTATGACTTAATTCAATGTTATTTATATTAAGACCAAAGGGAAAAAATATCCAATGATGGCATGGTAAGATCATCTCTGTGTGTGGAAGCAGTTTTAATTTTGTGACTAATCAAAAATGAATTAAGTCTATTGTGGTAGGAAATTCAGTTGTATTATAATTTGTATTTGTGATGTTATCTTTTTTCTCTTTTTAATTGGGAAAACATTTGTTTTTATTTTTATTCGCTCAAGAAAATATTTCTGATAATGTTTTGGGAAGGGAAAATTTGTTAACCTTGTGGAAAAGTATCAAACTGGGTCACATGAAGTAGAAAGAATATTAGATCTGGAATAAGGAAACTTGCTTCACTGGCTGTTAGGCCTTGGTTAAGCCAATTAGCTGCTTGGGGTTTGGTTACTTCATCTGTAAAAAAAGGATAATGAAGCATGTACTTCCTATTTTTTTTATTGTTGTGAGGGAAAAAAAAAAAAGGACTTTGTAAATCTCAAAATGCTACGTAAATATAAATGAAACAACCTGCAGACCTACTTAAGGAAAAATATATAATATTTATATGCCAATGGAAAAATAACAGAATTAACTTAAGATGAAAAAAAAATTTGGTATTCTTTAAAACAATGAACTTAAGATGATAAAAATATTTAGTTCTTGCTAATTAAGATGATTAAACAAGATGACAATAAAGTATTATTAAAATCAGAGTAATCACTTATATCTTAAAAAGAGATGGAATATTATTTGTTTTGGCTTTTCAGATGTCCTATAATCAAATCTTAAGAGATAATGTCTCAGAAAACAACATTCAATTGAAGAGATATGTGCAAATTCTTTATCTATTTAAATATTGATTAATAAATACTCTCATAAAATCATTTTTAATAGTTTCCCATAATTCTTCTTAATTAACTAAACAGAAATGACCAACATTTATGCTAATTTTTACTTTCTACTGACACAGATAGTAGAGGAAGTATTTTATGATTTTCTTGGAACATTTTTTCTCTTAAAGAAATATGTTAAAACAAAACATTATTTTAATAAAAGGTACATTAGCTATTAAATCCAGTCAGGTTTTTAGCAAAAAAAATTATCTTAATATTAGGTTAAGAATAAATAATATGCAAAAGGCATGAAAAATAGTAATCATGTTATACTTTTCTTTCACTAAATCTCTGCTGGATGTTATTCAGGGAGCTGATCTTTCAAATGAAAATCAAGATATATATCATCAGGTTTCCAATGACTATTTTAAAACAAGGAATGGGTTATAGGTTGAAGAAGAAAAAAAAACTATTTTGTAAAATATGATTCTGGAAAGAAAACCTCTATAAAAGAAAAAACAACCTTTCTTTTTGTTAAAGGGGTATATATATATATATCTATATATCTATATATATCTATATCTATATATATATATATAGATATAGATATATATAAATATATGTTAAAACACCATTTCTTCACAACTTTTTAAAAGGAGTATTCAAGTACAATCTATCTGATTAACTTTGCAAATTATAGCACCAGAAAAGAGACCACCATGTAAACATGCTTTCTTCTAAAGTCATTAACACATTATAATTGGTGTTAAGACTATAAAATGCTATAGTCAGTATTGTTCATATGTAGTATAACTAGAGTGACTATATTAAAAAAAATGAAAAATACTAGGAGTTAGTCAGTTTTATTTTACTGACTAAAATATATATAAATGCCTGTTATAATTCTACCTGGATACGAACCTGGAGAACAGAAAGCTGCAATCTATAGAAAAGAGAAATAAGAGTCAAGCTAAGGGGAGAACAAGCAAAAATAATTATCGTTTAGTAAATTTTCCGTACAAATTATAGGGACTAAGCACATTTTTTTGTATTAGAGCTAATTTCATCAAAAGATTCATGTGTAACTCTTTTACAAATTGGTATTAATTAATTACATTATCAATTTTAAATTTCATCTATTTAAAAACATTATTTATGAAAATATCATACACAGAATATTTTTAAAACAAAAATATAGCCAGAAAGAATCACACAAAATGAAATGGACAGTTTTGACTATTTAAAATTAAAAATATTTTGTACCCAAAATTCTGATCTAGTAAAAATCTGAAAGGAAACAAGTAACAGCAAAAAAATCTTTGTAACACGTTTCTCTGATAAAGGTCTCATTTGTAAGATATATAAGTAATTAATTCAAATTTATGAGATTAAAAACTATTCCTTAATAGATAAATGGTTAAAAAGTTATGAATGGGAAGTTTTCAAAGAAATTAAAACCATCAAACTACCACACAACAATAAGTTTTATATCACTAATAATTAAGAGACATGGAATTAAAGCAATTTTGAAGTACTATCCCATTACCATAACTGGCAAAGATTATAAAAAAGGAAAATGACAAAGGTTGGGGGGGGCTCTAAAAAAAACAGGTATATTGATGGGCTGTTACTGGACTGTCAATCTAGAACTAAAATGAGAAAACTGCCAAACTCTGCAAGCCCTTTGACCCCAATTATGCCATTACTAGGCCTATGGTCCTAAGAAATCCAAGAAAGAGAAAAAGGATCTATATGGACACAAATATTTATAAGTTTTTTTCATGGGAGGCAAAAGTTGGAAACTACATACAAGGACAACTTCCTATTGGGGAACAGCTCAACAAATTGTGGTATATGAATGTAATAGGATATTATTGTGCCTCAAGAAATGATGAAATGGACAATTTCAGAGGAAAATAAGATTTTTAAGAACTGGTACAAAGAAAAGTGAGCAGAATTAGAATACTACAATGTTAATATTATTGAGAAAAACAACAATGAAAGACTTTAAAAAGCCCTGACCAATAAAATATAAGTCCAAAACCATGAAGATAAAACACTTCACTCATCTCCTGACGGAAAGGTGATGACTTTAACAAGTCAAAAAGGAGCGTACATTTTTGGACATGGCTAATGTAGGAATATTTTGCCATACTATGCATCAATATATTAAGGGATTTAAAAAAACACAATTATGTCCAATGGGAGCAAAGGGAGTCATTCAGAGAGACATACTGAAAAAATCTATTGTTTAAGAAAAATTCCAACCAAAATAAAAATTCATCTTTTCATTTTAAAATGACATTATTAACTCTTACAGATTTTAATCACCTTATTGAGGCGAGTAAAAAGTTTGAAACAATCAAATCATGAAAAAACTTTTTTCCCTTCTTCCATGATTACATGGATAACTGCTTTAATTCTAGCATATTTCTTTATTCAAGACCGGTTTTATACTTTAATGGTTTTTAGTTAGTCTACAACCTAATTTTATGGTCATATAAAGGTTTTTGAATTATTACTTTAAAATTTTCTCTTTAGGAAAGTTATTTTATAATTTATACTATCTGCCTAAAGCAACTGATGGCACAAAAGAAATTATAGTTTTTTTTTTTACCTGTGTGCAAGATCCACAGCAATAAAGAAAATAATATAAAGAGGCCTCATGAGAGCTGTAAATTCATAAGTGTCAAGCGTTTGGAAAGTAGCAGTCTCAGTGGCTGTATTTATGATTAATGAATATTCTCCTATGCATACTGTCAGCCATCCAAAGATAAATATCACAACAGTGCCTCCTATATTACTGTATAATAAGGTTATTCTGTTGGGAAGCAGATACCATGTTCCAAGTCCACAAGTGACTCCAGCAAGTACAGAATGGAAAACAGTGTTGACTATATACTTCTTTCCTGGAATTATAAACTTGATTGTTTCAGCATCTGCACAACCTGAAGATTCATATTCATCTTCATCTGTCAAGGTATCCGGATTCAGTATTCGTTCTACAGTCACTGATTTCTTTCTTGCGTATAAACTTGTCATTTGGATGACAAATGCAACAAAAAGCATTAATCCACCTGAAAGAGCTGCAGTATGATAGTCTTTCAGAATGTCTAATTGGTACAAAAGTGTTCCTATTCCTCCCAAGACCCATGGTATCAGGAAAAGAATTATTTGATTAATATATATGTAAGGAGGGGCACAATAGCCTAATTTGAATCGAGGACCTCCAAGAACTGTTTGTGGAAAACGCTTCAGAAAGAAGTCTTTTTTGTAATCATTCAGCAAAGGTACATCTGGACCCATTCTTTTCACTTAGAAAAATAGTGAAAGTCTCATCTTCCCAGTCACATGGAACTCAATCTGAGGGGGGAAAAAAAAGGTCAATATTTGAAAATTTCATAATTGTAATTTTAAAAGTAATTAAATTTTTATTGGTATATATTTTTCTAATAATATTTATCATTTCAGAGTGTACTAAAGTAAGTGATTTAATATCTAAATTTTTTTTTTAATCTACAAATGTTTTCCTGGTGATGCTCTATGGCTACAAATCTTGGAGTACTATGCTGAAGAATCAGAGTGGTTTGTAACTCAAAGGAGAATAGAGAGAAGCATGTGAGGTCTAAATCAGCTGCAACATATTTCTAGTGGTGCACTATGAAAAAGAAGTGGTATGAGGGGGATCAGGAAATATAAAACTTAAAAAAGAGGTGTGATAATCATATAGGAAGTGGGAGGGAGGATAGCTAGACAAACCAAGTGTTGCACTGGAATCCACAAAACATCAAAAAGATTTAAAGGAAGGCCATATCCACTTTTCATAGGAGCACAAAATTGGAAACTAAAGTAGCGAGTATTCTCTAATTAGGAAAGAGCTAAACAGTTGTGGTATATGAATGTAATAGGATATAATCATATCATAAAAAATGATAAAATGAACAATTTCATAGAAAATTAGGAAGATATTTATGAACCTGATGCAGAGCAGAGTGAGTAAAACAACTGAGAGAACAATTTATATAATAACATCACAGAGAAAAATCGTTAAAAGACTAAACTGTGATCAATGCAATGATAAATCATGAAACCAAAGGAATGAAAAGGAACTTACTCATTTCCTGATTGAAATGATGAATTTAAAATGTAGAAACAGACATATATTTTCAGATATGACTAATATGGAAATTTGAATTTTGAAAAAAAATTTTAAATAAGGTGTTCAATGGAGAAATTAAGTATATGACATAAGCAAATATTTGAACACAGAATTTTCATATTCAATGTACTCCAAGACCTTCATTATTAGGGTAAACTAAGTATTTGCAAAAACTGCTTAGAAAAATGGGAAATAAACTGGAAGAAATTAGGTATAAATCACTATCACATTCTTTACCAAAATAAACTTCAATGTATACATGACAGACAAAATGGTAACATCTTAAGCAAATTAGAAGATTAAGGAAGAAATGTTCTTTTGGATCCATAGATAAATGGACAATTAAAGGATCAAAGAAAAATGACAATTTTGATTAAAATTTAAAAGTTTTTGCACAAACAAAACCAAACTACCTAACTTTTGAAGGGAAACGGGTAACTTGAAAAATATCTGCAATAAAGGCCTCATATATAAACTACATAAGGAATTGATTCCATTTATGAGAACAAAAGTCATTCCCCAAATGATAACTGGAGAATATCAACAGGCATTTCTCAAGAAAAAAAAATCCAAAATATCTATAATCATAAAATGTTCAAAACTGGTATTAGAAAAAATTTAATTAAGGCAACTTTGAGGTACTTTCTCATACCTAGTAGACTAGCAGAGATGATAAAATGACAAATGTAGGGGGCTTCAGAAAAACAGACAGACTAATTAACTGTTGGGTTAATTATAAATTGTTAGACCAGCCATTCTGTAAAGTTATTTGGAATTATGCCACTAAACTTTGCATATCCTTTAACCCAGTGATTACCACTACTGGGATTACTATTTAGTTTTTTCATGGTAAGCATAAGCTAGAAATTAAGTGGATGTTCCTACTACAGAATGTATAACTAAATTATGATATTTGAATGTTATTGACTCATAAATGATAAAATGGACAATTCAGAGAAACCTAGGTTTATTAACTGATAAATGACATGAGCAGAAAAATAGCAATTTATATAATAAAAATATTACAAATTAAAACTTTAAATACTTCAGAACTCTTATCAATGCAATTACAAACTCCAATTCCAAAGATGTTGAAGTATGCTAACCCTCCTGAATTTAATTAATTAACTTAAAATGCAGATACATTTTGTGGATATAATTAAATTGGCTTTGCTTAACCATGCTCCAGGATTTTTTTTTTCTTTTTTTGTTGTTCATTTGGGTGAGGACAAAAAAAAAAAAAAAAATCAGAAAAACAAATGCTTGCCAATTTACACATAATTAAATTTAAAGAAATTTAGATAGGAATTAAAAGTTTTCACAACAAATTCTAGCTGTACCTTCTATCTCCTTTATATATTGTTTTTTCTCCTCCTCCCTCTAATATTCTTTCCCTTTTTTCTTTGATTTTTCTTCCTTCTATACTTGTCTTTTCCACATAGTCTCTAAAACTTTGTCCTTAGTTCTCTTTTTTTTTCCTGACCTACCCCCTGCCTCAGTCTCCCTCAAGGATTATATGAGAATAAAAACAGCACTTTGCTTGCAGGGTTGATTTGAAGATCAAATGAGACATTTGTAAAGAGCTACTCTGCTAACACAGTACCCTACATAAATTCTTATTATGCCCTTTCTCTTTTCTTCTCTTCTTCTGACAGAAAAAGAGAGACTATTAACTTTTTGTCATGAATTTTTAAATAGTTAAAAATAAATACAAGGGATTATAATGAAAACCAATAACTCTGAAATATAGTTCAAAAATACTTTTAAAAATCAAGTTGATGGATTCTAAGTTAAGAATTCCTGAGAGAGAAAGGAGGACTTGGATCAAAACAACCTTAGGCAATACTCATAGTTAGGGAACACGATATGGATGAAAAGACAGAGAAGTTATGACATACAGAAAACTAAATGAAGACAGTCATTAGTGTCAAACAAAACAGATAAAAAGAATGATGAGATGAAAAAAGACAAACAGATCTGGCAATTAAGAGATCATCAGCAACTTGGGAGACAACAGTTTCAATTGAATGATGAGGCCAGAAATCAAATTTCAGGCAGTTTAGAAAAGGAAGAAAAATAAGCAGAGGTAGTGAATGGCCTTCTCAAGGAAAGGAGAGTTACAGGATGATAGCTAGGAGGGACAGCAAAATCTAGTAATTTTTTCAAATAAGAGAAAGATTTTAGACATATCAAGGCAGCAGGGGAGGCACCAATACATAGGGAGAGGTTAGAGACTAAAGGAAAGGTATGATGGGGCAATGAGTTGGAGGAAGACAGGAAAGGGGAGAAATTAAGCCCACACATTAAGCTTGGCCAGAAAGACCCCTTTCAGAGACTTTATATAGTAAGAGGTAAGGTCCTCAGTTATAAGAGAGGTGTTAAGGAAAGGTTTGGGCCTTGAGGAGGAAAGAGAAAGTTTAGAAAAGCTTCTGTGAGTCTATTTCTCTTGATACATCTTTCTACTTGGAGGGGCAAACATTGTTTCATTTTTTATATTTGTACCCTCCATGCCTAATACAGTGCCTAGCACATAGGAGACTCTTAATAAATGCTTGGAATGACAACTTATTGGTTATTTTTCTTTAGTAAAATTTACCAGAAAAAAAAACAGAACATAGATACCTATAGAAGTCTTCTTTCTTTTTCTAATTCAGGGGGTAATAAGGGAAGGCAGAGGAAATTATATGAATAAATATGCTTTATGTTGAGGACCTCCTTTATCTATATCCAATCAGTCATCAATTTTGTTTTTATATCTACAAGACCTCTAACATCTCTCCCCTTTTTTCTACCCTATACATTTACACATCCAACAAGTATATACTGAATACCTACCATGTGCAAAGTAACATTCTAAGTGCTATGAGGAATACAGAGATAAAAAAGATTTTATATCTTTCCTCATAAAGCTCCCAAGTCCAGTGGGTGATAGGACTCACACACACACACACACACACACACACACACACACACACAAACATCCATAATATAATGTCAAATGCTAAAATACTATTAAAAATGCAAACTTCTATGCTAGTTCAAAGATAGCATAACTATCCTTAAGAAATGTTAAATTAATAGTTCTTCCAAATCGATTTAAAAAATGAAACCAGAATCTAAGTATTTTCTATAGGGTTAAAGATAAGGTTGGAAAGGAAACAATGGATTAAGGGAAACTTCTGCCCAGCTCCTTCAGTTACTTAAAACCCAACAATATCTTCAAATTAATCAAATGAAAGTGAGAGAAATATCACTGAGGTACTCAACACTCCTCTAAAAAAAGTCAAAACTGAGGACCACATAATGAGCTCTAGATTTAAATCAATATTTAGAAGACCACTCCATGCAAAAGGAAAGTCTTTTATGGAAACCTTGGCTTTTAGAATCCATTCAGGACTGCAGCAGGGAGAGGGCCAAAGCTTAATCACACCATCTGAGGCTCTGATGGAAAAAGTTCTGCTCCCATATAGAATGCCAGTCTAGTATTATGTATTGGAGACAGGCCACAAACAAAAGGATCTCAGGCTTAGCCTCCCAATCTGGACCATAGTCTCTGTCTTTGAGTTCCAGATGAAATGATGTGGGATCCCTGAAACTGTCTCTCTCTGACTTTGGTGGGGAGCCATGAGGTGGAGCACTTGGGAAACTCCTTGGAGAGAGATTCTTCTTGAGTCCTTGCCTCTGGGAGGGATCTGCCCCCCAGGGAATCAAGATAAGTAGTTTCATTCTGTTATCCTGAGGAGACCAGCACACACATCTCACCCCCTTTCTCCCCCTCCCCCCCATTGACAACACTCATTACTGATTATACCCTCTATTGAGTTGAAGATTAGTCTAGGACTACTCATTCAATTGGAAAATTTCTATTCAATTTGAAGATCTCTATTTCAGCCTGATTTCAGCTAGAGCTGCCCCTAGCCCCCAGTCAAGATAAAGTGGGCATCTGCTCACTCAATTCTTTGCAGAGGGCCAAAACAGGAACATGCCATGCCAAAAAACCTCCCCCCCCCTCCCTCTCACTTTCTCCTTGGCATAGCTGCCTTCAAGGACCTCCTGCCCAATGAGAAGATATTCTCTTTTCAGCATTAAACCCCTTTTTATCTCTCTGCCAGGATTTCTCTATACCCCTTGTTTATTTCTCTCTGCCATGATTTCTCTGCTAGGAACTTTATCTTTGTCAGGACCTTACCCTTAAGGAAGTCAGTTTTCCTAGCAAAGGCTGACTTCTCAGTGCCAACAATAAACTTCTTTTTGTCAGTCTAACTTTTTGGGTTTGTAAATTCTTTAAGGATCTGCGCTGATCAGAAGGGGTTCCCACACCTTTCTGCCCTGTGCCGAACCCCATCACAAGAATGCTAAAGCACAAATGGCTAAGAAACTATTATGAACTAGTTTTGCTAGCTGACCTACTCCAAGACTTGAAAGAAATGGTTTCTTGAATTTATCCATTTCTATCCTGGGTCCAGCACTGAGGAATCTGAATAGTAACTCCAGAAACTGAGGAAAAGGAAAGTTCAAAAGAAATAGATAAGAGACTGACCTTTTGCAGGTCATCTCTAGCAGAGAAGATGACACTATAAGGAAATAGAAGAAAACTCCTAAGACAATGAAAACATACTATGGGTCAACACTCCCAAGATAAAATTCCAAAAAAAGAAATTATTTACGAAGAAAACAATTCAGCAATAATTAAAAGTGTGACCTGAGGAGGGAAAATATGAATTAGTTACAAGGACTCTGAGAGAGGAAAGGTGAAATATAACAAAATATTGAGACTGAAATAAAGGATTTGAAGAAAAATTTAAAGAGGAAAATGAACAACAAGAAGTTGAAAAAATTAGTAGATACTTTGATAAAAAGAACAATGAAAACAAAACTCAAAATCCAATGAAAGAACAATACTAGAATGCAAATATAGATAAAATATTGGAACACATGAGGTAGAGTTGCTGTTTAAAAATGAACTGAAAAACACGACAAGGAGAGTTAAATTAAGAATCCATTGATTCCAAAAAAGTATTAAACTAGCACATTTTAGGGGTAGAAAAACTACTCAGAGCTAGGGAACAGAAAGGATCTCTACAAGGTCACCGCCTGAAAAAAAACTTCAAATTTAACACATTCAAAATTAACTAATTCCTAAAAGTGTTCAAAAAGGGAAAAAAAATATTCTAAGCAGCAAGAAAAAAGGACCAAAGGACCAGTCAGGCTCTTATAAGATTATGCAGCAATTGTTATAAAGGAAAGGAAAACTAGGAATAAAATGTATTGAAAAGCAAAGAGAAAAACCTAAAACTAAGAATAGTTTATCTTGTAAAGCAGAGTATCATCCTACAAAGAAAAAATATGAATCTTTAATAGAAGAAATGACTTCCAATTATTACTTTTGAGAAAATGAAAAACGGGTAAGTTAAAGTAATGTGAAAGGACTACATAAGAAAGAAGCTCAGATTGAGCTGTGTTTAAAAGGGAAAAGATGGGGAAAGGAGGGAAGAAGCAAAGTTTTTAATTGGGGAGAGGGGAGGAGACAGAAATCTTAAAAACACCATTTGTATTAGGGCCAGGGAAGAAAAGATTAGGGGAACAAAAGGGTATAATATAGAAATATAATAATGTAAAAGGAGAGGATTTAAGATAGTGGGTAGAGTAGAAAAAGAAGAGAATCACAAACAACCAAATTCTGAATATAGGTATAAGTAAAAAAGGAAAAGAAAGGAAAGAAACAAGTGGGAGTTCACACCGTTTTCTTCTCTACTACATGTCTCAAAATGCTTGGTTTCCTTTAAGATTCAGCTCAAGTAATATCTTCTGCTGGTCTTTCCAGGATCCTTACCCACTAATGCCCCTTTTTTCCTAAGTTTATCCATTAAGTTCTGGATGTATGTATATGTTGCCTACCTCATTAGGATATACACTCCATGAGGACAGAAATTATGCTTTATGACTATTTTCTTTTGTATCCCCAGAGTTTGGTGTAGCATGTGTCATATGGTAACTGTTGAATAAATGTCTGTTGATTAATCATTTAAGACTTAGGAATTACATAAGGGCTATATTAGTTAAAATGATGTTGTTTCATTTTATATCTGACTTATTTATTTAATATTTTCCCCAGTTACATTCAAAATTTTTTTTCTTTTACATTTGTTTTTAAAATTTTTGAGTTTTAGGTATTCTCCCTTATTCTTATCCACAATTAAGAAAGTTATGCAAAGTGAAATTACATGAAGTTATTCAAAACATTTCCATAAAATTCAAGTTGTGAAAGAAAACATAGATCTCCCAATCTAATGAAAATAAAAACTCTCAAGAAAAATCAAGTAAAAAAAAAAAAAGACAAGAGAAAAGGAGAATGCTAATGAAATTATTTCAGTAAAGAGGTATTAGGTTGCTGACTCCAACCTTTAGTTAGATGGAATGTGGGAAAATTCCAAAACAGGCCCAGAAATTTTATGGCAAGCGGATTATCTGTGGAAAGATGGGATAGGAACAACTTAAGCTACAGGCAGTTGTATGAACTGGAAAAACTAGAAAGGCTGTTCTAATCATGATTAAGACTTCAAATGAAGAATTACAGAGTTGAAAGAAAACTTAGAACATTTGGTCCAATGTCATTTTGAAGATGAGGCAAATGAGATCCAGAGTTTCCATGACTGGTCCAAACTCATTACTGCTGGTTACTCACTGGTAGTACTAGAATGAGAAGCCAAGTTTTCCCAACTTCTAACAGTTGTTTCTTGTTACAAAATACTGCTTTTTGAGAAAAGGATGCTTGGATTCGAGGGGGGAGAGGATAAAGAAAGGGCTGTCTTGGAGCAGGACAAACTTTAGTGGGTGAGAACAAGTCTCAGTCAGATGCCAAAACGGGGATCAAGGAGGCTGAGCAGAACTTATCCTATAGGGACAGGACCCTTGAAAGATGAGAAAGACTTTGCTTTTCAATGTTCCTTAGAGAATTGCTAGAGACAGATCTGGTGCTTCTAAAAATTATTCTATATAAGAACAAGTACCATGGACTGCTGATGAATACAAATTTATTTAATACAATTCAAGTATTAAAACAGTAGTCCTTATACTTGAAATTCTGTGTTGCATACATCTTAATAAAATTCAAATATTTATTGTTTATTGACTGTAAGTATTGTGCTAGGCAACTTGAGAATAATAAAAAAATAAACCCAATATAGAGCTGTGCAAGTCAAATTATTGATACAGAAAATAATGCTATAGGAGTTAACAAAATCAAGAATTTCAAAATAAGTGAGTTCAGAGAAAGCAAAATAGTAACAGTGAAAAGAAGAGATATCAGATTAGACATTAAAGAGTTTGAATCTAGGCTCTGCTTACTGCCTTGTAAGCATAGGATAAGTTAGTGTCTCCTTCTAAGTCAATATCTTTTTGTTTTGTATACATACTGTGTTTAATTATCTGTTTACATATACCCCGTGTAGGGTAAAAAGTTCTCCAGAGCAGGGACTATCAATCTCATTTTATTATCTGTGTCCTTGGAAATAGCAAAGTTCTGGAGTGGGTAGGTGTTTAATATACCTACTAACAGAGACTGAAGTTACGCCTTCAAAGAAAGATAGGACCAAAAGCAAAAAATAAAAGAGTATTCTTAATGGAGAAAATGGCATGTGAAAAGCCAGAAGCAGAAAAACAGGAGCTGAAGGAAGTTATTAACCAAATAAATAGTTGCAATGGAAGGCTCCTCAGAGGAAAATAAAGTTGTAAAAGCAAGGTCAGTTTAAATACTTTATCGAAAAATTTGCAAACAAAATTGAAAACTTAATAACTAAGTCAAGAAAATAATAATTGGACAAATAACACTTGTTGAAACAAATTAATGAATCTGCATTTGGCAAACCAATGGGATGAAAACTAGAGTCGCTTGAGCTGGAGCAATTATATTTATGTTAGGAAAAGAGTTTTACACGTTCTATTTTAAGTGAAATATGCACCAAGATCTATGAAAGGAACGGGGTGAGAGGCCGCAAATTAAGCTTAGTGGAGATTCCAAAAGGCAGGACTAATGTGGTTCTCCATCTGCTCAGTAAAAAAGCGATCAAGGTATGTTCCATGGGGGTGGGAGGGAACGTACCTCTTCTCATGCCAGTGAAGAAGCATGGACCAAGGACTCCAGGAGGCTGCATTTTTAAATTTTAATTTTAGCGATGGGTTGGGAGCTCTCACCTCATGGGTAGCAACGACCTGCAGGGCGGAGGAAGAAGGGGGAGGGGAAACCCTGCACACTTCGCTTGACATACACAAATACACTGAGAACAACACGATCTGGAACATCCCCAATTCTACGGCCCATCCCCCAAAAGAGCTTCGTTTCCACAGCTCAAACAGACTTAACCTCGCTGAGGCCCTGGTCGCGTCCAAGCGTTGCCAGGTTTCAGGGCAGCGTTGACCACGCCTTCGCCAGCCTCCGGGGAGGCCGCGCCCACGCTCCGGTCCCGGCTGAGAGCGCTCCCCGCCCCCATCCCGTAGCATCCCCGGGAGACACAGCCCACACACACCGCCAACGAAGCGAGCTCCAGGACGCCGCCGCGCTTCCCCGAGACCCGAGGCGGGCTGAGGAGACACACTGGGCCCACCCTCTTGCTCTCCCCGCCCGGCTGTTCCTCTGCCCACCGCCCCAGCCTCGCCGTGGGGCGCACCCCCCAAGGAGTTCAGGGGTGAAGAGGGAGTCACAGTCTTACAGGGGCGGAGATAAGGCGCAGCCGAGCGAGGAGGCCGTGATGATGCCAGCTCTGACCTTTCACCCAGACGCGCCACGACGTCGTTGCCTTGACGACTGCGACGTTTGCCTAATGTGGGGCTAGAGGCCGGGCGGGTACATTTGCGGCCTCCGTGTCCTACTTTTCCTATCCGTCGGCCTCCCACCTTCCTCTGCTAACTAGATTTTCTGCTCGTTTTTTTTTAAATTTTATCTCCTCTCGTTTCCTTCAGTCGTGCTTTGTCACCTCCTCGAAGACATAAAGCCCAGCACCCCATCTCCCCCTATTCTTCCTGTGGCTTCCCTCCCCTTTTTTCTCCTCCTCAGTGCAGTGACGTGGCTGCCGGGAAAGCTCGCTGGTAGCTGAGCTGCTCCTGAACAGACTGACTGACAATGGTGTTCAAAAAAACCCCACACAAGCTCAAACAAACCAACCCCAAATCCAGAAAAATCACTATGGGGAATGGTCCCTCCTGTTGTTCTCCTTTAGGAAAAAATACCGCTTAATTTGCAACATTAACATCCTCCTTTAGTGCTCCTTTAGTCAAAAACATTGCTGTCCCTCTAATCAGATTCTGGCTCCGTTCCTTGCTCAGTGGGCCAGAGTGAGCAAATCTTCTAACTTGTCTCGGTTTCATCCGTAAAATAATAAAGTTGGACTAACGACAACAACAGCATATACTAATAAAATTTATATAGCGCTTACTATGTGCCAGGCATGGTGCTAAATTATTTAGGATTGATCTCTTTCAGACTAAGATTCTGTGGCGATTTTGTAAAGGCTAAATTTTGGTATAAAGATACCAAAATGCTGTGTATTTTTTCTATTCAGAACAGATCCAAGGTCTCGTTGATTCTTCTCCCTTTCACTTCCTTCGGGAGCACACGATTTATTATTATTATTATTATTATTATTTAATCTCTGCCTATTGAACTCCCATCCAACCCTCAAGAAGCAGCTTGAATGACACTTTCTCCATGAAGCCTTTCTTAGTCCCTTTTAGGTGAAAGGCTAGGCAGTAGAGATAAGCTTAAGTTTCAGTGAGAAAAATGTTTTCTTCCTTATTGGTATTACCAGAGAACACTTGTCACATCATATACACACTGCATCACGTTTATGTTGTTATCTTTTTTTAAAACGCTTTTATTCTTTTTTGAAAGCAGACAATTTTCATCTTTTTTTTTTTTTTTTTTAATTTCCCTACTCCTAGCCTCATGGTTCCTGGCACAATTCTCTTCAATCTTTGTTGAATGAAATGAACCTTTTTTTTCTGTCAGTTCTATTAATAGCTATGCTTTCTTTTGTTTCTAATAATGGTGTTGTCTAAATCTAAAACTGAAATTTAATGTCTTTCAAATTTGATTTATCTTTTTAAAAATTATTTTTTAGCATTACTTTCTTATTTTTCTGCTATGTGAATAGATTTGCCTTTATTTAGGGAAAGCACTTGTTCTTTTAAAATGTTTCTTGGGGAATACATTCATGCCCCATCACATTGCTGGAAGCCCATGTACTTTTTCTTCTACATTAATGTCAGTGTGCTGGATAGGTGCTGGAGGTTTAATATATATCCCAAAACAGCAAGTTTCAGGAATTACATATTTTTTTCAGTTGCTTGAATTTAATTTAACATTACAGTCTGTGAAATAGTTTGGTTAGGCACCAAAATGGCTATAATATAGAATCTAACTAAGAGGTTTTCCTGGAAATTTATTTGTAATATTTTACGGTTTTCATTTGATATACGTAAAATGTTTCCATATGTGTGTTTCTGTCTCAGAGAAGCCTTGGTGATTTGGTGGAGAAGTTATTTTACTTGAATAAAATAGTAAGTAGCAAAATAGTCTTGCTTAAAGATAGAGGAATAGAGAAGTTGCAGCTCATTTAAAGATCCTTTCCAGTGATTTATTCTATTAAAGTCTACATTGACTTGACTTACAGGTTATCTTGTGGTACTCCTTTCCAGTTAGGACTTGCAAAAAGGAAGCATCAGTCACAGATAATACTTGTTCAGAAGTAACACAATGATGTTAAATAATACTCAATTCATTTGACTCAAAATGAGATTTGAAAATCAATAAAAAGGTCACATTATTTAATCATAATGTTATTAACATAATATTAACATAAATAAATATATCATTATATTTATAATAATATATATACACAATAATATTAATTAATATGCTGAAGTAGTATAAGAAAACCACCTAAATATGATATATCCACTATGATATAGTGGAAAGATTATTGGACTTATAGTCAGGAGAGATCCAAATTCAAACCTGCCTTTGACATTGATTATATGTGTATTGGCCAATCACTTCATGACCAATCACTGATTCTCTCAACTTTAGTTGCTTCATTGTCAAGTTGGAATAATAAAATCTATGACACTCTATTTTATTTAGTGATTGCAAAGATCGAATGAGATAAGTGTAGTATACGTTGAATTGTCTTAGCAGAATTAGCTCAAGGAGTGTGATCCAGTATATCCTTTGGGAATTTCTGGGGGGACAAGGACATGATGACTCAGCATACCTTTCACCTAGATTGCTGCCTGCCTGCCTTTTCTGCTTCTGTGTTTTTTCTTTATCTTAGATGAACAAGTATCTACTCTTCCACTTGTGTGGATGAGAAATAAAACTGAATTATTCAGATGCTCTACTTTAATAAAAATAAAAGGAGACATTTCCTCGCTAAAGAAAGGGGTAGGAGCCAAGAGAAGAATCATCTCATATCTATTTTTCTCTTGTGGCTCTACCAAGTTGATTAAAAAAAAATCTTTAAAAATTCAAAAAATAAAACAAAAAATCCCCAGTCAATTACTTCCAATTTGTCTCACCATCGTGGTCTCCCTTGTAAACTAAAATTTGAATAAGGAATTGCAGTCACTTGAAGCCACATTGCTTTTCTTCTTTCCTTTTCAAGGGATCCTGCTTGCTATATCTTACCCTCTTCCCCAAATCCAATTCTTCTCTTAGCTTCTTCCCTTCCTAAAATGGGGAACAATGTGACTCCCAATAGAAGCTTAAACCCTGCTGGTCAGCTGAAGATTTCCTATTGTTAATGGGTTGCTTGTATGGTATTTCTTTTGTGTGGGGGAAGTTAATGTATGTCCCATACCTGATTCATGTTTATTTCGAGTACTTTTCTACCCCCAGATTTTGAGGAAGACCTGTAAACATTATAGTCTAAACTACAGGTAATTGTCCCAGGGCAAGAATTTAATAATGTGAAGAAAGGGAGCCCACCTCTACTTGGATGACCAAGTCTCCCAAGACGAATCCAACTGGGATCTAGTAAAGAGGGGCCACAGAGTAGAAAAAAAGGTTACTTATTGTTGAATAACCAAATTGACTAAGGACTAACTAATTATTATTGAACTAATTGTTTGATACTTAAAGTCCTTCCTGGGTCCTGGTGTACTGCACAATTGCTTTTGGCCCTGGAGAGCATGGCCTCCGAAGCAAGTAGAGATAGATTCCCTTTTCCTCACATTCTTCAGTTTTTTTTTTTTTTTTTTCCTGAGACAAGCTTTAGTCTCATGTCTAGAGTTTTCTTTTAAAGCATTATGTGTAAAATATCTCCAGGAACCAGTGCAGCATGGTATCCAATACTTCTTTTGAGATTGGAAGGTTCGATTCAAATTCCTGCCTGCAGTGACTAGCATAGTTATTGTTCAGTCATGTATAGCTGTTCAGGACTCCATTTGGGGTTTTCTTGGCAAAGATACCGGAAGTCGTTTCCCATTTCCTCATTTTAAGATGAAGAAATTGAGGCAAAAAAGTTTTTATTTACTTAAGGTCCCACAGTAAGTGTCTGAGGCCTGATTGGAACTGATGAACATGAGTCTTCTTCATTGAGTGCTCATTTCACCAAGCGCTACCTTGCTGTCCTGACTACTATAATACCTGGCACAAAAAGGCTTGTTGAATTCAATTGAATGTGTGATTTTGGGAGAGTCATTGTCTAGATTTCAGTTTCCTTCTCTATACAGTTAGAGGAAGGAATCATGCAATTTCTAGAGTCTTTCAGCTCTAACTCAGGAAAGGGTATAGATATAATATAGTTTTTATAGTTCTAGTATGTTTTATAGAAAATAGTTTGAGGAAAATAATTGATTCTTAATGAGAAAAATCATTGAAAAATTAATGTCTTAATAAAAACAGTGTTTAACAGAGTCAAATGAGTAGGAGAATGGTTACAGCCATCTAAGAATTAATAATGCAGCTCAGAATTAAAAATAGTAGTATTCCAGATTAATGTGCTTGAACAGTTTAGAGAAAAAAAATACTCAAATGCTGAATAATTGAATTCTACATTCTGATATCAATAGGACTCTTCTTTAAACCTGGAAGTAATTTTTTAATAGAATAGAGTAAAACCTTTGCTAAATTGTTGGTGACGTAAATTCTGCAGAGATTTAGGGAATGAAGTTTATATGAAAGCTTTTTTATTGTATTATTTTACATGTACTGTTATCATATATAAAATTATGATGTACACTATGCTGAATTTACTTTTGTAAGATTTATAAAATCAAGCAAGAATCATGTTTTATTACACCATTAGTGACTAAAATTATACTGTGCCTTTATCATAATTAGTAAGATATAGTTTTCCTTTAGCAGAATGTCTTTCGTACGTACACATTTTAACTTAGATTTATAAATTTTGATTTTTACAATAATTTCATTTTTTCTTATTAACTTGGAAAAATAGCAAAAATGTACATAGCACATAGGAAAGGACAATATTTGCATGGACATTCATGTTACATCATATTTTGAGAATATTTGGAGAATACCTTTCATTTCTGTTTTTGACACAACATTTTTGTTTTTGTCTATGAAATTTTCCTCTTGCTATTATTCATCACTTTCATGTTAGTCAAGAAAACATGATTCATAAGGAAGCTTTGTTCCAAAGGGATGGGTTGCATAATTTTCTTTTATCATGCATTTAATGAAACTGATAAGGTTTAGATTTAGGGAACCAAAATGAGATTAGGGTTTCTGGTGGTCAGGGAGTTAAATGATAAGGTCTAGTGGCAGGTTTGGGGTTCAGGGAACCAAATGGAGAGGTTTGGCTCCCCTGCACCCCCTTGGGATTCGGCACAAGGGTAGAGAGTTTTGGGGACTCCCTTCTGGCAGCACAGAGGTTCTTTGTAAAGGAATTTACAGACTTGAAAACCTAGACTGATTAAAAAGGTTTATTATGGGAACTGGAAGTAAGGTTAGAAATCCTGATGGAGACGCATAAAGTCTGGTTAGGGAAATAGGTGGGGATAAAGAGAGGATAACACTGGAAAAGAATACTATTCCAGCAGACAGATCTATGGCTATGGAAAATGGAGTTTTCCACTGAGAATGCAGTTCTCAGTAGACAGAAGGTCCTGGCAGAAAAGGGAGCTTCAAGGTCAATCTGCAAAGACTTTAGTTGATGGAAGCTTATTATATTGGGTGTCTTGGTGGGGGCTGGGACAACCGGAGCAGATCAGAACCAGTGGGGGCTGGGACAAGCCCGGATCTCCAGGATTTGTAATTGCATCAAAGGCTCTGGTATCCTGGAAAGACAACTTGTCTGGGGAGGATATGCCTCAGCCAGGAGGGGCTGGGAATCTGAAAGGAACCACAGATCAACTGGAAATGCAGTTTCTTAAAGGGACCACAACTCACTTCAAAACTGTTTGAATATTGAGGCTCATTTCTTCAAAAGCCAAATGAAAGTATTTGTATTAAGAATGATCCATATTGGTTTAGAGATAGATATAATTTGACTCACCATATTTTTTTATACAACATCTAAGTGTCTAAATGTACTAGACTTTGCTAAGGAAATTCAAGGACTACATATTTTTCAAATGTTTTATGGAAACAAAGATTACCAGAACTTTGCTTATTGTCATTTTTTTTCCATGTCCTTTTCCCCTATCACAAAAGTTCAATTAATGTATGTATCACAATTTAAAAAAATACAGCACATAAAAAAAAATACTGACTTGTAATCTTTCTTCCTTTCCTTGTCTCAAATACAAAAAAACAAAAAAACAAACAAAAAAAAAAACAGGTCTTGCATCAAGAAAATAAATGTTTTCAAAGAACAACATAGACCATTGGCCCCCAAACCGCAGATTTCTTCCTTCATTTGATTCTAGGCAATTCCACACAACATTCTAAAGCTCCCTTTCCCATCCCCCAGCAGAAACATTACAGTTGTTTCAGAGACCAAAGAAGTCCTTCTTTAAAATATCACTTCCATTCTGAGATACTTGGTTCTCTCTACATTATTTCTTTTGTTGTACCTGCTTTTTTCTCATGCCTCCCCAGTAGGTAGTCATTTCAATCTCCTGTACTCTTTAGGAGAAAACCCAATAATCCTAATTTATTTGCAAGGAATAAATTTAATAAGGAAAGCTCAAGAAAACAGTGCTATTAACTTACTTGTTGACATATAGCACAAAGTACAATGGCATGTAAGTCAAAAAACCTAGTTAAAATTCTAGAACTCTTGTTTACTTACCATGTGACCTTTATAAACCATAGAGAGCTTTTGAGAGAAATAACTTCCTTACCTATAAAATTAGTGAATTAGACTAAAGGATCACTTTGATGTTTAGATTTTGTGTCTTGCTAAGTATACTAAGGGTTTAAATAAAGGACATCCTATGGAATAGATTAAAGCTATTTTTAAAAGTATTATAACTAAAAATGCTAATAATTGCTAACATTCATATAAATCCTTCAGAGAGATTATTTCATTTTGTTGTTTCACAAGCCTCTAGTCACATTTTATGGAGAAAAAACGTCTTAGAGAGATGTTTAAGAGCTTTACAGATTTTATACAGATAGTAAGCTACAAAACTGGTAGTCCCAACCTTGATCTTCTCACTCCAAGTGCACTTAATCATCCATTATTTCACATATATGTATATAGCCACAGATGTATTTTAGGTTTAATTATACTAACATTCATATTTATATGGTACTTTAAGATTTACAAAGTACTTTGCTCACAATACTATAAAGTAGGTATTATTTTTTAGTCTTTTATAGATGAGAAGATCCAGACTCATAAAGGATAAAAGCTTTGCTAAAGTCACAAAAGGAGGTGTACAGCTGGTGGAGTATAGCATTTTATTTCCTCTATTCTAAGACACCATTATTTTTAACACAAAAATTATATTTACCTCCTTAAAGAGCAAACTTAAAAATAAAGATGATTAATTAATTGTAACTCCCAGAGTAGTTCTCAGAAAGTGAACACTTTTCTAATGATAATCATTCCTAGCAAGGAATTAGCACACAATATTAACAATAGTAGTCACCTTAGTCACTGTTTTATACTCTGAGGGGGTTTCTCTTTAAGGTCAGTTAAATAAACAACATTTTCAGACCTTGAAATGTGAAGACCCCTGCTGTTGTAAGGGTCAAATGATTTCCCTTTTAGCCCCTTTTGATTAAAAACAGAGCAAGAAAAAGTACTGGAACCCTCAAAGATGATTTTGAAGAAGGAGAAGTGCCCAGGCTACACAAACAGCAATCAGAGACCATTAAGAAAACTGTGACAAGTGCTTGCTTCATTCTTTCTTTCTTCAGACTGCAGGGTAAATGGCATTTTACATTTCAGTCTTGTTACATTTAAAGTAAGGCCCCCCAGCTAAGTCATTTTCAAGACCAACTCCAATCAAAAGATATTGCTTAAAATTTCCCTATTACTGCAGAAGTGAAAGGAATGATTGTCTATGCTGATGAACCAAGAAGATTGCTTTGAAAAGAATTTGATAGTTTTGTCTACCATTCCCATTATAATGTGATTACAATCTGTGAAGTGGCTTAAAAAGAGAAAAAGATTGACTCATACTGAATATCAAGATGGTTTAAGGCAGCAGTTTTTAGTTGCCAATTTTACAGCTTTGGTTGTTTCTTTTTGCATTGAAGGGGAATTCAAAGCCTGGATTAACGTTTCTACTTATTATTTATCTTTATCATAATTATTTTTTCATTGATTTATTTACAACATTATGAAATTCTCAAACATGAACAAAGATGAACATTGTAAAATACAAAGAGGAAAAAAAAGGATTACATATGAAATCTGTTAACTACAACTTTTTAAGTATTATTAAATTTTATGTAGTAATATAAACATTGCCCTTTATGCATGTAACCTTTTGAATTTTTCCTGCTTACTTTTATGTATTTTTAAATATTTCAATGATTTTGTTTTGTTTCACTTTGCTTCACTTATAATCCATTTATACTCCTCTCTTATGAATCACCTACCTCCCAAATAATAAGCTTATCTTGTAATAAGTATAGTCAGGAAAATAAATGCACACATCTTTTGTATGTCTTTATGTCTCAGTCTTCACTTATAGCCCATCTCTCCCAAGTGATGGGAAATATAATTCAGCATCACTCATCTGGAACTATAAGATCATAGATCTAATATGGAAAAGGACCCAGAGATCACTGGATTCAACACTCCCATTTTATTATTTTTTTCTCAATATTTTGTTTTTCCAATTTTATTATCCATGTGAAGATAGTTTTCAACAGTCATTTTTGTAAGATTTTTAGTTCCAATTTTTCTCCTTTAACTCCTTCCTCGCCAATAGAACAAGTAATCTGATATAAATTATACATGTAAAATCATTTTAAACATGTTTTCATATTGTGGAAATCATGCTATGAAAAATCAATACAAAAGAGAAAAACCATGAGAAACAAAAAACAAAGAAACAAAAAGGTGAAAATAGTAAGCTGTGATCCACATTCAGTCTTCATAGTTCTCTCTGGATGCAGATGGCATTTTCTATCCTAACTATTGGAATTGTCTGGGATCACTGCATTGATGAGAAGAACTTAGTCTATCATCACATAATTTTGTTGTTACTGTGTACAATGTTCTTTTGGTTCTGCTCACTTCACTCATCAGTTCATGTAAGTTTTTCTGGGTTTTTTTTTTCTTCTGAAATCAGCCTGTTCATCATTTTTAACAGAACAATAACATTTCATTATATTCATGTACTATAACTTATTCAGCCATTCCCATGATGGACATCCACTTAATTATCCATTCCTCGTGTGTGTGGGATGCAAAGATCCTAACTAAAATTGACTGCTTAAAGATATGGTACAAAACAGAAAGTTTCTTTATTTCGATTTTCCGGAGAAGCCGGGCAGTCCCTTCACCAGAAAGTCTGGAGCAGGGAAAACCAATTTTACAGTAGTAAGGAACATAGTTATATAGTCAAGGTTTTACAGAAACTATTCACTCATCCATCTCCTCTTAATCCTTTTAAAATCATTGGCAAACTCAACATTTATTCTTTATTTGTCTTTGGAATACAGGGTCTTGGTTAAGCAAAATGCTTTTAAGAAAAAAGGGTCTATTTAATGTTAATAATTAGGTAATCCAGAGGGGTTAAAGGTTGGCCTATTTTACTTCAAGTAAGTAATCAATTAACAGATAGAGATAGCTAGAATGGAGACTTCTCCGTATCTCTGCCATTAAACAATTGGTCATGTTTTGTTTTGTTTTTTTCCTCTAAGCAGTTGAGTAAAGATCAAGGGGTTATCTCTTAAATATTTTCTGCTGGAAGAGCAAATCTTTGCTTTTCTCCCAGAGCCTAATGATTAAATAGATCCTTGGTGCTGAGTCTTGAATTACCTAAGGTTATTTTTCTGAGAAGTCCTCAATTTCCTGTTTCACTCACTTGACAATCTTCCTATTTTAGAGATATGAAAACTAAGACCTATTGAAATGAAATGATTTGTCCAGCTCCTTGAGAAAAATCTTTGAGGATTTTTGCCTTTCTTTGTACATCTAGTGCTTAACATAGTGCCAGGCACTAATAGGTGCTTAATAAATACTTGTTGACTTGACATAGCTAGAAAGTATCTAAAGCAGAATTTGAACCAAGTTTATCTAAAATAAGTTCAACCTTCTATCTATTACATCTCATTGTTATGATCAGCCATTGCATTGATGGGAATTATTGCCTCTCAGTTTTGTTTTCTTTATAGTATTGTAAAAGAATATGTATCTATTTTCTGATTTTATTCACTTTACTTTCCATTGCTTCTTATTAATCTTCCCAGATTTCTGATTTTTCCCTTTCATTATTTCTTTGGGAGTATATACTTACTGGTAGTACTACTGGGTGAAAAGATATTTAAAATTTAGTGCAACTTTCCAACAGTATTTAATTTTCTTGACCTCCCATAGTATATCTGACAATGTCCAGTTTCCTTTTTGGGTCATTTGTCCTTATTGAGTTTCTTTTTTTTTTATTATTTTTATTATTTTTTTATTTAATAGCCTTTTATTTACAGGATATATACATGGGTAACTTTACAGGATTAACAATTGCCAAACCTCTTGTTCCAATTTTTCACCTCTTATCCCCCCCAACCCCCCCCAGATGGCAGGATGACCAGTAGATGTTAAATATATTAAAATATAACTTAGATACACAATAAGTATACATGACCAAAACATTATTTTGCTGTACAAAAAGAATCAGACTCTGAATTATTGTACAATTAGCTTGTGAAGGAAATCAAAAATGCAGGTGTGCATAAATATAGGGATTGGGAATTCAATGTAATGGTTTTTAGTCATCTCCCAGAGTTCTTTTTCTGGGCATAGCTAGTTCAGTTCATTACTGCTCCATTAGAAATGATTTGGTTGATCTCGTTGCTGAGGATGGCCTGATCCATCAGAACTGGTCATCATCTAGTATTGTTGTTGAAGTATATAATGATCTCCTGGTCCTGCTCATTTCACTCAGCATCAGTTCGTGTAAGTCTCTCCAGGCCTTTCTGAAATCATCCTGTTGGTCATTTCTTACAGAACAGTAATATTCCATAATTTTCATATACCACAATTTATTCAGCCATTCTCCAACTGATGGACATCCATTCAGTTTCCAGTTTCTAGCCACTACAAAAAGGGCTGCCACAAACATTCGTGCACATACAGGTCCCTTTCCCTTCTTTATAATCTCTTTGGGATATAATCCCAGTAGTAACACTGCTGGATCAAAGGGTATGCACAGTTTGATAACTTTTTGAGCATAGTTCCAAACTACTCTCCAAAATGGTTGGATTCGTTCACAACTCCACCAACAATGCATCAATGTCCCAGTTTTCCCGCATCCCCTCCAACAATCATCATTATTTTTTCCTGTCATCTTAGCCAATCTGACAGGTGTGTAGTGGTATCTTAGAGTTGTCTTAATTTGCATTTCTCTGATTAATAATGACTTGGAGCATCTTTTCATATGACTAGAAATAGTTCCAATTTCTTCATCTGAGAATTGTCTGTTCATATCCTTTGACCATTTTTCAATTGGAGAATGGCTTGATTTTTTATAAATTAGAATTAATTCTCTATATATTTTGGAAATGAGGCCTTTATCAGAACCTTTGACTGTAAAAATATTTTCCCAGTTTATTGCTTCCCTTCTAATCTTGTCTGCATTAGTTTTGTTTGTGCAAAAACTTTTCAGTTTGGAATAATCGAAATTTTCTATTTTGTGATCAGTAATGATCTCTAGTTCTGCTTTGGTCATAAAGACCTTCCCCTTCCACAGGTCTGAGAGGTAAACTATCCTATGTTCCTCTAATTTATTAATAATTTCATTCTTTATGCCTAGGTCATGAATCCATTTTGACCTTATCTTGGTGTCGTGCGTTAAGTATGGATCAATGCCTAGTTTCTGCCATATTAGTTTCCAATTTTCCCAGCAATTTTTATCAAACAGTAAGTTCTTATCCCAAAAGCTGGGATCTTTGGGTTTGTCAAAGACTAGGTTGCTATATTTGTTGACTGTTTTATCCCTTGAACCTAATCTATTCCACTGATCAACTAATCTATTCCTTAGCCAATACCAAATAGTTTTGGTAACTGCTGCTCTATAATATAATTTTAGATCTGGTACAGCTAAGCCACCATCATTTGATTTTTTTCATTAATTCCCTTGAAATTCTTGACCTTTTGTTTTCCATATGAACTTTGTTGTTATTTTTCTAGGTCATTAAAATAGTTTTTGGGAGTCTGATTGGTATAGCACTAAATAAATAGATTAGTTTAGGTAATATTGTCATCTTTATTATATTTGCTCGCCCTATCCAAGAGCATTTAATATTTTCCAATTGGTTAGATCAGACTTAATTTGTGTAAAAGTGGTCTGTAATTTTGCTCATAAAGTTTCTGATTTTCCCTTGGCAGATAGATTCCTAAATATTTTATATTATCAGTAGTTACTTTAAATGGAATTTCTCTTTGTAACTCTGACTGTTGGATTTTGTTAGTGATATATAAGAATGCTGATGACTTATGTGGGTTTATTTTATAACCAGCAACTTTGCTAAAGTTGTGGATTATTTCTAATAACTTTTAGCAGAATCTCTGGGGTTCTTTAGGTATACCATCATGTCATCGGCAAAGAGTGATAATTTGGCTTCCTCATTGCCTATTCTTATTCCTTTAATCTCTTTCTCAGCTCTTATTGCTATAGCTAGCGTTTCTAATACAATATTAAATAGTAATGGTGATAATGGCAACCTTGTTTCCTCCAGATCTTATTAGGAATGGTTGCAGTTTGTCTCCATTACATATGATGCTTACTGATGGTTTTAAATAGATGCTGCTGATTATTTTAAGGAAAAGTCCATTTATTCCTATACTCTCAAGTGTTTTTAATAGGAATGGATGTTGGATTTTATCAAATGTTTTTCTGCATCTATTGAAATGATCATATGGTTTTTGTTAATTTGGTTATTAACATGGCCAATTATATTGATAGTTTTCCTAATATTGAACCAGCCCTGCATTCCTGGTATAAATCCTACTTGATCATAGTGTATTATCTTGGAGATGATTTTCTGTAGTCTTTTTGCTAATATCTTATTTAAGATTTTAGCATCAATATTCATTAGGGAGATTGGTCTATAATTTTCTTTCTCTGTTTTCAGCCTACCTGGTTTAGGTATCAGTACCATGTCTGTGTCATAGAAGGAGTTTGGTAGGACTCCTTCATTCCCTATTTTATCAAATAATTTATATAGCATTGGGGCCAATTGTTCTTTAAATGTTTGGTAAAATTCACATGTAAATCCATCTGGTGCTGGGGATTTTTTCTTAGGGAGTTGTTTAATTGCCTGTTCTATTTCTTTTTCTGAAATGGGACTATTCAAGCAATTTACTTCCTCCTCTGTTAATCTGGGAAGTCTGTATTTTTGTAGGTAGTCATCCATTTCACTTAGGTTATCAAATTTATTGGCATAAAGTTGAGCAAAATAACTCCTTATTATTTCTCTAATTTCCTCTTCATTGGTGGAAAGTTCTCCCTTTTCATTTTTAAGACTACTAATTTCATTTTCCTCCCTCCTTTTTCTAATCAGATTTACCAAAGGCTTGTCTATTTTATTGGCTTTTTCATAGAACCAACTCTTAGTTTTATTAATTAGTTCAATAGTTTTTTTACTTTCAATATTTTTAATTTCTCCTTTTAATTTTAGAATTTCCAATTTAGTATTTGATTAGGGGTTTTTATTTGGTCTTTTTAGTTTTTTAGTTGCAAGCCCAATTCATTAATCTTTTCTTTCTCTGTTTTATTCAAGTAAGCCTCTAAGGATATAAAATTCCCTCTTATTACCGCTTTGGCTGCATCCCACAAATTTTGGTATGATGTCTCATCATTGTCATTATCTTGAGTGAAATTATTAATTGTATCTATAATTTGCTGCTTCACCCAATCATTCTTTAAGATGAGATTGTTTAGTTTCCAATTACTTTTTGGTCTATTTCCCCTAACTTTTTGTTGAATGTAGTTTTATTGCATCATGATCTGAAAAGAAAGCATTTACTATTTCTGCTTTCTTGCATTTAATTTGAGGTCTTTATGTCCTAATATATGGTCAATTTTTGAATAGGTTCCATGAACTGCTGAGAAGAAAGTATATTCCTTCTATCTCCATTCAATTTTCTCCAAAGATCCAACATACCTAATTTTCTAATATTCTATTTACTTCTTTAATTTCTTTCTTATTTGTTTTGTGGTTTGATTTGTCTAATTCTGAGGTGCAAGGTTGAGATCTCCTACTATTACAGTTTTGTTGTCTATTTCTTCTTGCAACTCTCTTAACTTCTCCTTTAGGAAGTTGAGTGCCATACCACTTGGTGCATATATGTTTAATATTGATATTGCTTCGTTGTTATGTACCCTTTAGCAGGATGTAGTTACCTTCCTTATCTCTTTTAATTAGATCAATTTTACTTTTGCTTGATCTGAGATAAGGATGCTACCCTACTTTTGACTTTCACTTGAAGCATAATAGCTTTTGCTCCAGCCTTTTACTTTTACTCTATATGTATCCCCTGCTTTAAATGTGTTTCTTGTAAACAACATATTGTAGGGTTCTGACTTTTGATCCAGTCTGCTATCTGCCTCCTCTTTATGGGAGTTCATCCCATTCACATTTACGGTTAGAATTACTAAATCTGTATTTCCTGCCATCCCTAATAACCCCAGATTGTGCTTTACTTATTCTTGCCTCCCCAACCCTCTTTCCCCTTTTAAACTTATACCCCTCTTGTATCCACGATACTTATCCTCTTTATAATCCCTCCCTCCCCCTTTAAGTGTTTTCCCTTCCTTCCTTATTACTCTTTTTCTTTTCCCTTTTCCTCTCCCCCTTTTTTAATGAGGTGAGAGAGAATTTTCTCTAAAACAAATGTCAATTATTTTTTCTTTGAGCCAACTCTGATGAGAGTAAGATTCACACAATGTTCCTCCCCTCTCTAAATTCCCTCAGATATGATAAGTTTCCTTAGCCTCTTTGTGGGATGTGGTTTCCCTCTTTTTATCCCTTCTTCCTACCTTATTCTACCATCATCCCTTTTCCATATCTACTTCCCTTTTTTATGTTATATCAGTACAATCAAATTATACATGTATTCTTTTTGTATATCCACAACAGAAATATAATTCTCAAGAGTTATTTTTACCTTTTCTGCATCTCTTGAGTTCTATTCTTGGAGATCAAATTTTTTGTTTAGTTCTGGTTTTCTTCAGAAACAAATGAATTCCATTTGTTTCATTAAATTCCATCTTCTTCCCTGGAAGAAAATGCTCACCTAGCTGGGTAGTTTATTCTTGGCTGCATCTCAAGTTCTTGTGCCTTCGAATATCATATTCAGGCCCTTCTTTCCTTTAATGTAGAGGCAGCCAGATCTTGGAGTGATCCTTATTGTGGCACCTCGGTATTTAAATGGTTTTGGCTGCTTGTAAAATTTTTCCTTAATCTGATAGTTCTGAAATTTTGCCACAATATTCCTTAGGGTTTTATTTTAGGGTTTCTTTCAGAAGGTGTTTGATGAATTCTTTCAATGCCTATTTTACCTTCTGATTCTATTACATCTGGGCAGTTCTCTTTGATGATTTCTTGTAAAATAGTATCTAGGCTCTTTTTTCATCATAGTTTTGGAAAGTCCAATAATCCTCAGATTATCTCTCCTGAGATCTATTTTTCCAAGTCTGTCGTTTTTGCAAGTAGATAATTCGTGTTTTTCAGTTTGTCATTTTTTGTTTTGCTTGACTGATTCTTGCTGTCTCAATGAATCATTAGTTTCAATTGTTCAGTTCTAATTTTTAAGAA
This sequence comes from Sarcophilus harrisii, assembly GCF_902635505.1. Classification (NCBI taxonomy): domain Eukaryota; kingdom Metazoa; phylum Chordata; class Mammalia; order Dasyuromorphia; family Dasyuridae; genus Sarcophilus; species Sarcophilus harrisii. The sequence goes on along the minus strand of NC_045427.1, from coordinate 316,964,906 downwards.
TTATTTTCTTCATTAGCTTTTTTACTTCTTTCTGTATATGTCAATTGAGTTTTGAATGTATTGTTTTGGTCTGTGGAATTTTTTCCATTTCACTAATTTTTTTTTAGTGAATATTTTCTTTTTCAATTCACAGATCCTACTTTCTTGCGTGTTCTTTTCTTTTCAATTCACGGATCCTACTTTCTTCGAGTTCTTTGTCTTTTCCCATTCACAAATCCTACTTTCTAGTGAATTCTTTATTTTTCCAATTAAGTATTTCAGGAAGTTGTTGCTCTCTTGTAAGGCTTCTCTTTCCTTTCCCCATTTATCTTCTAACTCTCTTTTGAGACTTTTAATGGTCTCTTCTATGAGGAGCATTATGTAAGGAGGACAGTCTGATGCATTTTTGCTGTTTGAGGTCTCTTCAGGTTTGCTGACCTGCTCTTTTCTGCATAGAAGCTGTCGATTGTTCTTTTCATGTTTTTATTCATGTTTTAAAGCCTTTAGGGTAGGTCTCCTAGGCTAGGGGGTTACCAGCTTCCTCTGCAGAGCAGGGAAAGATGTAAACCGATTTCCGGCTCCGAGGTATGGGAGTGCTCTGAGTGAGAGTCTTCCCTTCCCCAACAGGAAGTGGATTCAGCACTGGCAGAGCTATCAAACTGCTTAGTAAAGCTGAGTGGGTTAGTGATTGCCCTCAGCTAGAGACTAAGGGGTGAAAGTGTCACTGCCCCAGGCCGGAGCCTCTTGTGGGACTGTGAGTATTAGCAGCTGACCGCAGACCGCAGACCGCAGACCGCCACAAACTCTGCCCAGCGTCTCTGCCTGATGCAAATTGGCCCTGGAAAAGTTCTATGGCCCCAAGCCGAGCTCCCCACTGTGCAGATTGGAGGCTAACCCCGGCTGCGTCCTCCTGCTGTGCAGGATCACAACTGCCCCAAGGAAAAGCCCGAACTGCGGGTTGGGGCTGCGCGCTTGTGCTGAGATCTGTGCCTTCACCCTCGGTTTGAGACTCTCCTCGGAACCTAATTTCTCTCCCAGTCTCCTGCGATCTCCCCTGGCCCCGGAACCAACCTTTTTGCGAGACTGCAGATTTTCTTCGGCGGTGGAGTTGTTCTACTTCTTATCTTTACAAATTGTAGCAGTCAAGACTATTTTTGAGGCTCGATATAATATTGATAAAGAGGGTAAGAGAAGAGCTTAGAAAGTTGCGTGTGTCTTCTCCGCCATCTTCCCTTATTGAGTTTCTTGTAATTAGTCTTTGATGTTTACTTTCTATTTCTCTTGGAGCTTATATTTCAAATTTTCTATTAAGTTTTCTATTAGGTTCAGGCCTTTTTACAACAAAAATCCTTGCAATTCTTTGAATATCCTTTTTTTTTTTCATTCAGGATTATGCTTAACTTTGAGTATGAGATTATTGGCCATTGTTTTTCAATGTGTTCCAAGATCTGCAATCTTTTAATGTAGCCACTGGTAGGTTTTATATGATTCTAATTATGGCACCAGCATATTTCAATCTTTTTTTTCTTGTTTATCGTAATATTTTCTCCTCAACCTAGGGATTTCAGAATTTGGCTATGATGTTCCTGTAGATTTTCCTCATAGATCTCTTTCAGGTGTTATTAATGGAATTCTTTTTCTATTTCTACTTTCTCATCTTGTGCTAATAGTTCAGAACTATTTTAATTATTTCTTCCATTATTGTTTCAAAAATTTTTTTGATCATAGCTTTCAGGCAGTCTGATTATTCTTTTGTTTTTTTCTTCTTGATATATTTTCCAGATCAGTTGTTTTCCTTTTGAAATGTTTCAGATTCTCTCTCTTTTTTTCATTCTTTATATTTTATTTTATTATTTCTTGGTCTTTTATAACTTCACTGGCTTCCCCTTGCCCTACAGACAGGCCTTGGTCTCAGTGGGAGAAGCAGAAGGACGGGCTAGTCACCAAGAGGCTAATGAAGATGGAATGAATGTCTCCCCTTAGCTCTGAGAGCTTGAGCTCCCACCTAGTTAGTCCTCTGTCTTCTCTGAGTCTGAGCCTGGCTGAGTTTGTCCCAGCTTATATGCCCTATTATAATTACATTATTGTAGGTATGAATCTTGTGAAAATATATTAAGTATTAAGTACCTGTACTGAATTAGAGAACTATTAAATCACTATGCTAAACTAGATAACCATTGTCTTATCAATTCCACTGAGTTAGCACCTTGTAAGAATCCTTGTTTCAAGTACAGAGTTCTGGCCTGTAACATTTTCCACTTTCTTTTGTTTTAGAACATAGGTGGTCATGCCCTCCCTGACTTTTCAGGGAGATGAGAATCCCAAAATGGAGGTGATCACACCTTCCCTAACTTTTCAGAAAAAGGGGTGAAAACACTAAAAAAGAATGTGATCGTGTCCTGCCTGACATCTCAGGAAGGGAGATGAAAACATCAAAAGAAATGGGGAATCAAACCAGATTAGTGGTTTCTGAAGGGTCTCACTTGAAACAGGTATACATAAATCCATCATCATGGGTGGTATTACATAACAAACAACATGAATCAGCATGAGGAATTATACATATCCAGAAGTCCTAGAAATAGTCCAAAACAATCTATTGTCTATTATTTCATGTGTCAGGGAATCCAATGATTCTTGCAAGTTTTGAAGTCCTGTATCAGTCTTATCATGTCTCAGGGAATCCAATGATTCCTGCTGGTTTTAAAGTTCTGCAACAGTCTTATCAACAATTTTTCATCTCAGGGAATTCAATGATTTCTGCGGGTTTAAAGTCCTGCAACAGTCTCAATATCAGCCATGCTCTTTCAGTGTGAGATGTTTCTTAGGTCTTCTCCTTTATTTTGAGGTTTTTCTCTTTTTCTGACTCTTTCAAGCTCATTGGCACCCATCTGATTCCTTCTCCAGCTGTAGAGATCAAGCAAACCTTTTCCCCCAAGCAATTAACCTATCTAGTCCCTTTCATTCATTACTTTCTGGATCTCTCCTCATCACCTGACAATTATGTTGGAGCTGCTTGCACTGGACACTGCCCTTATGTTGGGTTTTTAAAAAGCCTGTATTCTCCCCAATTGTAATTCCTTTCTCCCATCTGATTGCTTCTCTGCTGATTGATCATATAATCCCTTTCTTCCATCAGATTGGTTTTTAGCTGATTGATCATATCAGAGTATTGAACTTCTAAAGACTCCCTGGGTGTGAACTGCCACCATGCCCCACCTATTTTTTTGTTTGAGATGTTGGAGCTGGGCCCCACCTCTCATTTCCCTGGGCCAATACCCTGACTTCTCACTCAATCTCTAATTCTACATTGAGCTTTCAGATGCCCTACTTTACCATACTGAAAGCATTGATGAGTCTCTCTGGAAGTCCCTTGCCAAGAGGGACCCTGTCTTTCCATGTTCTCTGCATCATAGCCTGGATATAAAAGGCATTTATGCCCACTGTGGCACAGCATCTTATGATCTCCTCTAAAGGAGCATCCTTGTGTAGTCCCCATATAATTCTTCTATAACCATCATTAGTATTATCTTTAGCAAGTTGTCTTATCATAATTCTTGTAGCTGCATTTTCTCCAATTGTTTGTATGACAGCTGTTTGCAGATGTCCCACAAATTCAGCAAAAGATTCATTTGGACCTTGCTCTATTTTTGTGAAGGCTTCCCCTCAATCTTGTTTTCCTGGGAGGGAGCCCCATGCTTTGATAGCAGTAGCAGCAATTTGCTCATATGCTATCAAAGGGTAATTGATTTATGCTAAAGCGTCTGCCTACTGATCTTTATTTGTTAGTTGATCACAGATGACTGGTATATTAATTATAGTTTGCCTATTTCATTGGGCTTGTATTCTTCATAGTTCACTATACTCCAAAAGCCACAAGAAGTTTTGTCCAGGTTCTAAACATGTCCTTGCTATAGATTTCCAATCACTAGGGTTAAAATTTCATAAGCCAAATTTTCTAATATCATTTTAACATAAGAAGATGTAATCCCATAAAGAGTGCAACCCTTTTTCAAATCCTTGATTTTTCCAGATCGAAAGGAGTGTATCTTCTCCTTTGTTGACCTGAAGAGTCAAACTCTTCAATAATAAGGTATGCATTTATCAAATCAGATATATTCTGTCCTTCTTTTTTAGCTTTAACTAGTACCTTTTGTAATCTTGTCATAGGCTGCTTCATAGGTAGGGGTGATTGTGTCACTGCCCCTCCCCCTCCTCCTTTTCCTTCCATCCATTAATTGAGGGGGGATAGGTCAGGGGTTGGAGAATGCCCTAATGGCTCTTGCTGTAAAGCACCATACTCCTTAATTTCACCAGAATTGTACTTAACTCCATTCTTGTGTAATTCTTCATGATTTTCATCTAGTTTGTCAGTATCCTCCCTCTCCTGCACTTTTTTCTTCATGATTTTTTTTATTAGTTTAACTTTGTACTCTACACATTTTTCTTGAGGTGGAGAAGGCTCCTTTCTAAACATTTGTCCCATTTCAGCTGAAACACTAGCTAGATTATTAATTGGAATATGTGGATAAGTGGCTGTGGGCAAAATGGCAGTTCCTGGAAAAAATCCAAAACAAACCTAAACTCAACTAAAAAATTCATATTGAGTCACACTGCCACAAGAAGAGACTGCTGAAGGAACAGAAGTACAAAATTTATATAGATTTCAATTTAGGCAGGAGGTAAATGGGGTATGAGGTACATTAGGATTGGACAGCTTGTTGCTGGGGACTTGCAGAGGAGGAATAAGGGATGTGGTATTCTTTGATTGGACAGGGCTTATTATTGGGGCTAATAATAGGAAAAGTTCTTTTTCAGGTTAGTTATCTCTTGCAACCCCATTCTAATACATAAGACTGTCCTTACTGTTTTAGCATTAAGCATGGTCAAAAACAAGAGATGGAACTGGGGGTGAGATACAATACAAATAATTTTAGAAATAAGATAGAAGAACTACAAACAAAATGGAGATGATTAGCTTTCTCTGATACCCATGATTCCTCCCTTTAAGATAATAGTCTCAGACCTTATCAGGGGTCCTCAAACTTTTTAAATAGAGGGCCAGTTCACTGTCTCTCAGACTGTTGGAGGGCTGGACTATAGTAAAAACAAAAACTTTTTTTGTGGGCCTTTAAATAAAGAAACTTCATAGCCCTGGGTGAGGGGGATAAACGTCCTCAGCTGCTGCATCTGGCCCGTGGGCCATTGTTTGAGGAACCCTGCCTTAGAGTATCAACTAAAAAATTACAAGAAATAATTCACAACTTTGGCAAAGTTGCAGGATACAAAATAAATCCACATAAATCATCAGCATTTTTATATATTACCAACAAAGTCCAGCAACAAGAGATACAAAGAGAAATTCCATTTAAAATAACTGTAGATAATATAAAATATTTGGGAGTCTATCTGCCAAGGCAAAGAGAGGAACTATATGAACACAACTACAAAACACTTTCTACACAAATAAAGTCAGATCTAATCAACTGGAAAAATATCAAGTGCTAATGGGTAGGCTAAGAGAATATAATCAAAATGACAATACTACCTAAATTAATCTACTTATTCAGTGCCATACCAATCAAACTCCCAAGAAGTTATTCTGCAGAACTAGAAAAAATAATAACAAATTTCATCTGGAAGAACAAAAGATCAAGAATTTCAAGGGAATTAATGAAACAAAATGCCAATGAAGGTGACCTAGTTGTACCAGATCTAAACTATATTATAAAGCAGTGGTCATCAGAACCATTTTTGACTAAAGAAGAACTGGAGCTCATTACTGAACACCAAATAGATATTTTGATTATATCTTTAAAATGTTTCTGTACAAACAAAACTAATGCAGACAAGATCAGGAGAGGAGCAATAAATTGGGAAAACATTTTTACATTTAAGGATTGTGATAAAGGCCTCATTTCTAAAATATATAGAGAACTGATTAAAATTTATAAGAGTTCAAGCCATTTTCCAATTGATAAATGATTAAAAGATATGAACAGAAAATTTTCAGATGAAGAAATTGAAACCATTTCTAGTCAAATGAAAAGGTGCTTCAAATCATTATTGATCAGAGAAATGCAAATTAAGGCAAATCTGAAATACTACTACACACCTCTCAGATTGGCTAAGATGACAGGAGAAGATAATGTTGGAGGGAATGTGGGAAAACTGGGACACTGATACATTGTTGGTGAAATTGTGAACTGATCCAGTCATTCTGGAGAGCAATTTGGAACAATACCTTAAGGGTTATCAAACTGTGCATACCCTTTAATCCAGCAGTGTTTCTACTGGCTTTATATCCCAAAGAGATCATAAAGGAGGGAAAGTGACCCACATATGCAAAAATGTTTGTGACAGTCCTTTTTGTAGTGTTTAGAAACTGGAAACTGAATGGATGCCCATCATTTGGAGAATGGCTGAATAAATTGTGGTATATGAATGTTGTGGAATATTATTGTTCTGTAAGAAATGACCAACAGGATGATTATAGAGAGGCCTAGGGAGACTTATATGAACTGATGCTTAGTGAAGTGAGCAGAACCAGGAGATCATTGTACATGACAACAAGAAGATTATACAATGATCAATTATGATGGACAGGGCTCTTTTCAGCAATGAGATGATTTAGGCCAATTCCAATAATCTTGTGATGAAGAGCGCCGTCTACACCCTGAGAGAGGACTGTGGGAACAGAGTGTGGATCACAATATAGCATTTTCACTCTTTTTCTTGTTTGCATTTTTTTCCTCATTTTTTCCTTTTGATTTGATTTTTCTTGTGTAGCAAGATAATTGTATTAATATGTACACATATATTAAATTTAACATATTTTTTTTACCATGTTTAACATATATTGTATTACTTGCAATCTAGGGGAGGGAGTAGGCGGAAAGGAGGGAAAAATTGAACACAAGGTTTTGCAAGGGTTAATGGTAAAAAATTATCTCTGTATATGTTTTGAAAATAAAAAGCTTTAATACAAAAATCTAAAAAAAAATTAGTCTCAGATTTTTTTTTACAATTCCCAAATTAGTTATCAGTCCAAACAAAAATGATCCTAGCATAGCCTATGCAATAGGTAATAGGTCTATAACTAAGTGAAAATTAATAAAGAAAGCAAAATTACAATAGGGAAAATAAATCCAATATAGCTGTAGCTTTAGGAGTATCAAGACCTTCTTTCATAGGGCTGATAAGATGTTATGACCTCATCCAAACAGATAGTACCGAAGGTTACAGATAAATTTACAGATAAAAAGATTTTAACAAGGCTTTTTTTTCTTTTTGGCTTTTAGTCAGTGAAATAACTTTCCTCACTTTCATTGAAATGATAAATATGGCTCTATTCAGGGAAGAGTGATAAAAAGTTTAAATACTGTTTGCATTTAACTTTCACAAAGTTTTATTCTTATTTTCCCTTAAAACAATTTCTACAGAATTGTAACACAAAACTCATTAAAACATTTTAGCATTTACAAAAACATTAAAAATTTGTAAATTCCCAGTAGAGATATTACATTATAGTCACAAATTTAGTCTATAATTAGAAAGTTTAAAAAGTTTTGCATATGGGGAAAAAATTCCTTTCTCTTTTATCTGTGTTATTTCTTGTCTGTCTCCCCAAATTGGTGAAAGAGAAGGAGGGGGGAGGAGAGGAGAGGAGAGGAGAGGAGAGAGAGAGAGAGAGAGAGAGAGAGAGAGAGAGAGATGGATTTTTCATTTTGACGTCTTTGAAAGTTCTGTAGAAAACTTTTCACTTTTTCCTTGACTGATTACACAACAGGAAAAAAGTAAATTTGCAGAGACACAAAACAAAAGTAAGAAAGATACACAGAAGTGATTGCTGACAAAGTCTTTCCAATTAATCCAGAGAAAATAGTTTCTAACTCAAAACTAAACTAAACCAAAGCAGAACAGACCAAACTACTAGATTGATTTGATTAGGGAGGAATTGCAATTTGTGGATCAGGGTGACTAGTCCTTATTCGTTGGAGTACAAATATTCATCAGATTCTCAACTCTGAACTGTAAGAGTTATCCCTAGTGGAAGAGCCCATGGCATTCCTGGGTTGTGATTTCTGAAATTCCACAAGTTTGTCTCTCTGGGTATCCTACCATTTACTGAGGGTATAATTGTCAATGCTGGAACAAGCCAGAACCAGAAGCTAAACCAAACCCATATTAAAATTTTAGTCTTTAGTTAGTGAGTTTATTTGCAAGGAAGCCCTAGTCACATAAGCAAAGACTCTACAAAAGAACAAAAGTATGAAGCTTATGTAGGTTTCACTTTAGGAGGTAAATTGGATATGGGTTCATTGGTGCTTTCAAGTAGGAATAGGGATGTGGTATCTTTTGATTGGACAAGCCTTTAGCTGGACAGGGCTAATAACAGGAAATTTTTCAGATTAACTATTCCTTGTAACTTCATCCTAATAGAACTATTCTTACTGTTTCAGTAATAAGGAAGGTCAAAAACAGAGGATGAAGTTGGAAGTAAGTTATAATATAAATAGGCAACATAGAGGCACTATAAAATGGACAAAATGGGGTTGCTTTATCTTTCTCTGCTATCCACATAGCTTAAATGGGATTTTCTGCAAAAAGCATGACTAAGCAGGGAAGCTGACATAATAAGAGGAAGAGATAATTGATGAACATGCTGTCTGAGTGTTAAACTGGCATCCATGAAATATTAAAAAATCTAGATGAAATCCTCCAGGACATTGGATAAATATAAAACCTCTAAGGGAGGACATAGATGAAAATGGATTAGATGAGTATAGTGGAGAATATACCAATATCAAGGTTAGATAGAACCTATAAAATATAAAAGTATTTTTACAAAAGTTTTCACAAAACAAAATCAGTTCAGTCAAAATTAGAAGGGAATCAGAAAGCTGGGGGAAAAAATTACAGTCAGTATTTCTGATAAAGGCTTCACTTGTAAAATATATAGAAAATTAACTCAAATTTATAAGAATTCAAGCCATTTCCCAATTCATAAATATTCAAAGGATCTGAACATATAATTTCAGATGAAGAAATTAAAGCCATTTTAGTCACATAAAATGTATGAAATCACTATTGATTAGAGAAATACAAATTAATACTACTTTCAGATATTATTTCACACCTCTTTGACTGAGATGGCAGAAAAAGATAATGATAAATGTTAGAGGGAATGTGGAAAACTGGGACACTAATGCATTGTTGATAGAACTGTGAAATGATCCAACCATTCTGGAGAGCAATTTGGAACAGGCCAAAGTTTTACAGTAGTTTTACAGTACTGTTCATGCCCTTTGATCCATTAGTTGTCTCTACTGGGTTTATACCTCAAAGAGATCATAAAAGAGGAAAAAGGGACCCATGTGTGCAAAAATGTTTGTAGTAGTTTTTTTCATTCCTTCTCTACTTCTTTTGTTCTCTTCCTTTTAATATATATATATATATATATATATATATATATATATAAATTACAATAAATATATCTGAAGAGCACTAGTTCCTTAGTTTGAGTTAGGAAAAAATAGTTATGTCATGATCTGAGAGAGAGTTTAGGAAATGAAGCAAATAAAAATAAGTTAAATAAACCAAATTATCTAAAACAAAGGAAAAGTACCATTAAAAAATAAATTGTACCAAATTCCTTATTTTTGTCTATGTAAATTTATTTCTATTTTATCCTTTCTTTTTGACTTTTTTGTCTTACAGATTCTAGCGAAAATAGAATCTTAGCACTGGAAAGCATGAGCTAATCAAAGAATTTTAAAATTCTAACGTGTAATGGAGATTATCTAGTCCAACTCTTTCATTTTAGAGGGTTATATAACATAATCAAAGTGTCATAGTTAATTGTTGATAAAGAAAAGAATAGAAAGAATTCAGTTTGCCTAACTCCCAGTCCATTATTATGTAATTTGCATTCCTTGAAGTTAAGATTACATTTTGTATCTGAGAGGTCAAATTTTAGTCTATTTTAAAATATTTTTAGATTTATAGAATCTATCATTTTATTTAATAATACCTCTCATCATCAGGAAATTTTTTATGCCAATTATAAAATTTGAGATGGGCTAACGGTCTATTCTGTTTCTATAGGCCTCAATTAGCTAAGTTTTAATTAGCTTGTCCTGCCAGGCAGGCCTTGATCATTGTAGGTTCATTTGGGCCCTGCCACAGAGGTAGTGTAATGTAGGGGACAGGGAATTGGATTTGGAGATTTTGGTTAAATCCTAGTTCTTCCAGTTATTGTACTTGAGAGGATCTTGTCATCTTGAGTAACCTTTTGGGGCCTCAATTTCCTGATCTGTAAAATGAGGGAGTTAAATTGAACAACCTATATGACTTTCCAGATCTAACACTGTGTTCCTAGAAACCCATTATCTCCTTTAGGTGAAGTGATCCTAGATCCCATTTTTTCACTACTTTTTGAACATTGTTTAATTTTTCTGAATTTGTTTTAAATTATGAAACCTAAACTGGAAATGGTATTATAATCAAAGTTTGTTACCTCCTAGTTCTTAAATGTTAGATCCCTAAGCTAAGCTATTTCTCATTTTCTCTTTATACAGCTTATTTTCTTTTTCCAGATATTTTAAACTGATTTTCCTGTTTAACATCATTGTAATAACTGACATCATTTCTCTGATTTGATAACATTTTGAATTCTAATTCTGTTCTTCATGGTCACTCCTCCCTGCTCCATCAGTTGTCCTTTCTATATTTGTTGGGCATATTTTTGTCCTATCATTTGGATCTCAATGATGTCACCGGTAAACAATAAATCCTAGGATTAATTCTTCACTTTCCACTCTCTTGATAGTGACATTAAACTATTTTAGACAACCTTCTAACATGACTCACTATTCTTAGACATTGCTCTCTGCTTATCCACTTCAGAACCAGTTGTTTCGCTCATCAAAATCCCCAAGAGCAATGAAAAAGCACCTGAATTAATTTCTCAGTGTTTAACAAAATCCCCTTCCCTCAAAACTTTTGGGATCTGAGTGATTCTGAACCCCAAGCTGTCATCATTCAAATACTAGTTTCCATCTCCCACTTCTGATGTCTTTGCTCCTACATATATGTTTCTGAATGAAGCTGGAGAAAACTGCCAAACTATGATGACTGGATCCATTACAAATTTAAGTTATACAAGCTAGATTGATCTCTCACTGCTACAAGGCAATCTTTTTATACCTTCCTAATCAATTCACTACAATAACTTTTCTAAATCTTTTCATTCTTCCTAGCAATTCATTGCTTTTCCTTCCCCCCCATCTTCCAAGCTGAGAAATCGGCTCCTTATTTTATTTAAGTTCTCATATCTCTCTTCCTTATCTCACATCATTCAAATGCTTTTTGCCCTATTTTCTCCTTCACCCTGACTTACATGATTTTTTTTTTTTTTTTTGCCAAGGCAAACCCCTCTATGTGCACAAATGATCCCATTTCATCTTGTCTTTTTTTTTCTCTATCATCTGCATTCTCTCACTTATTTTCAGTCTTCCCTACTGTCTACAAACATACCCATGTTTCCCACATACTCAAAAAACTCTCATCCATTCCTATTAACTATCATACTACATCTTGCCCAGGGTCACACAATGGAAGTATAAAGTGTCTGAGGCTGGATTTGAACTCAGTCCTCCTGATTCCAAGGTTAGTGCTCTTTCTACTATATCATCTATCTATGTTTCTTTTCCAGTTTTTATCTAAACTCTTCAGTAAGGCTATTTACAAGACATGCCTCCAATTCCTCTCTTCATTCTTTTATAGTCTGACTTCTAAACTTATCATTCAACAGGAACTTCCTCTTCAAAGTTATTTCTTTCTTAATTCCCATATCTTAATTCTCAATCCTCATTTTATTTAACCTTTCTGTAACCTCTGAGATTATTAACCCACCTTTTCCCCTTGATATTCTTTTCTGTCTAGGTTTTTATGATACGACTTTCTCCAGAGAATCCCCCTATACTTAGTGATCTCATTGGCTTCCATGGATTCAATCATCATCTCTATGCTGATGATTCTCAAATCTACTTATCTGGTCCCAACCTCTCTGCTGTCCTCCAGTCTCTCATTTCTAACTGCTCATGAGACAGCTCAAACAAAATGTCTTACAGACATCTTAAAGTCAACTTGTCCCAAAATGAACTTACTAGTTTTCTGTCCAAATCCTCTCCACTTCTTCATTTCCCTATTACTGTGAGGATATCATCCATCATCTTCCAGTTTTCTGTACTGACAACCTAGCATCATCCTTGATACCTCATCTTTCTTAAACCCTATATTTGATTTCTTGCCAAGGTTTGTTGATTTTTACTTTCATAGGAAAGTATACTTTCATATACTCCCTTCTTTTCTCTTACCCTGCCTCTACCCTCTTGTAGGTACTTATCAACTCCTGCTTTAACTATTACAATAGCCTGCTGTTTGGTTTTTCCATTTAGCCAGAGTCCATTCTTTATCCAGTTGTCCTAAAGTACAACCATGACCTTGTCACTCCCTACCACTTCCAAAATCAAATATAAAATTCTCTGGGTTTTGTTTAATTATAGCTTTTTATTTATAAAATATATACATGGGTAATTTTTCAGCATTGACAATTGCAAAACCTTTTGTTCCAATTTTTCCCCTCCTTCTCCCTCCCCGCTCCCCCAGATGGCAAGTAGATTAAATTTATTGTTATATTAAATTTATGTTAAAGTATATATTAAATAAAATATATGTATATATGTCCATACAGTTATTTTGCTGCACAAGAAGAATCAGACTTTAAAATAATGTACAATTAACCTGTGAAGGAAATAAAACATGCAGGCGGACAAAAATAGAGGGATTGGGAATTCTATGTAGTGGTTCATACTCATTTCCCAGAATTCTTTTGTTAGGTGTAAAATTCTCTATTTTGCATTTAAAGCCCCCATCCCACACATTTCCAGTTTTCTTATACCTTACATCCTCCCTGCTCCCCTCCATTTCTTTGTATTTTGCAATCTGATGACACTGGCTTCTCAAATTCCTCTCAAATACTCCATTTCCCTGGCATTTTCATGAGTTGTTTTATGGTCAAGAACACTAATTTTTTCCCTCCTTTCTGGCTTTCTTCAAACTCAGCTAAAATTCCACCTTCTATAGGGAACTTTTCCTAATTCTCCTTAATTCTGGTGCCTTTCCTCTATTGTCTATCTACACTTTATTCTATATTGCTTGTTTGCCTATCATTCTTTGTATGTTGTTTTCCCCATCAAACTATGAGTTTCTTGAAAGGAGGAACTGTCATTTATTTTGTATCTCTGGTGTCTGACATTGGAGCTTAATAATACTGATTGACTGACGTGGTCAAAGCAACTCACAATTTTGGAGTTGTACTTTTTATCTCTTACACTGTTCTTGCTTTGCCACTGAGCATCTAGGCTAAACAGACCAAGCTGGTGTTAGTTTGGGTTACTTTTTTTGTGGGTTGGGTCACATTGCTGCTGGGCCAGGCTAGTGCCTCATAGTGCACTACATTTCTGTTGAATGGGTCATTCTGATAGAGTGGCTCAGCTGGGCTGTTCTGCTTCTTTTATGGGCTTTTCTGCTCAGTTGAGTTTATTCTTCAATGGAAGCTCTAATTTTTATACCTATTTCTTCAAACTCATCTGTAGACCTCAGCTGGTATGGTATTGTGCTCTTTTAAAAAGAGTAAGGACCCTTAACTTAGGATCTTTAGAAGCCTTTCTAGTTCTGTTTCCTCATCTGGTCTCTAAAGATTTTTGTTTTGATTTCATTTTTTCTCTCTCTTTTTTTTAACCTCTCAGGCAACAGGTGACAATGCAGAAAATTATTGCTTCTCCATTCCTCTGACCACATTTTCTAATTCATTGTGAGTCTTTTCTGTGAGAAACCTTAATCTAACATATGATTATCACCCAGTGCATTTTTTTCAAATGTTCAGTCTTTAGAGGACATGATCATCTGCCAAATAATAGACAAACAGCTCTTGGGTTCAAGGTTCCCCAGTTTTTTTTATTATTTTTTATTTTTACTCATTTATTTTTTTATTATAGATTTTTATTTACAAGACATATATGCATTGACCCTTCCAAAATCTTCTGTTCCAACTTTTCCCTTCCTTCCCTCCATCCTCTCCGCTAGATGGCAGGTAGTCCCATACATGTCAAATATATTAAAGTATATGTTAAATCCAATATATGTATACATATTTATACAGTTATCTTTCTGCACACAAAAAATCAGATTTAGAAATAAGGTAAAAATAACTGAGAAGGAAAACAAAAATGCAAGCAGACAAAAACACAAGGACTGGAGATGCTATGTTGTGGTCCACACTCATTTCCCAGTGTTCTTTCACTGCATGTAGCTGTTTCTCTTCATTATTGAGCAATTGGAAGTGATTTGGTTCATTTCATTGTTGAAGACAGCCACGTAAATAAGAATTGATCATCATATAGTATTGTGTTGAAGTATATAGTGATCTCCTGGTCCTGCTCATTTCATTCAGCATCAGTTCATGTAAGTCTCTCCAGGCCTTTCTGAAATCATCCTGCTAGCCATTTCTTACAGAACAATAATATTCCATAACATTAATATACTACAACTTATTCAGCCATTCTCCAATTGATGGACATCCATTCAATTTCCAGTTTCTAAATGCTACAGAAAGGGCTGCCACAAACATTTTTGCCCATATGGGTTCCTTTCCCTTCCCTATATACCTTTCTGGGATATAAGCCCAGTAGTAACACTGCTGGACCAAAGTGTATGCACAGTTTGATAACTTTTTGAGCATAGTTCTAAATTTCTCTCCAGAATGGCTGGATGTATTCACAGTTCCACCAACAATATATCAGTGTCCCAGTTTTCCTACATTCCCTCCAACATTCATCATTATCTTTTCCTATCATCCTAGCCAATCTGAGAGGTGGGTAGTGGTATTTCAGAGTTGCCTTAATTTGCATTTCTCTGATCAATCATAATTTGGAGCATATTTTCATATGACTAGAAATAGTTTCAATTTCTTCATCTGAAAATTGTCTGTTCATATCCTTTGACCATTTATAATTGGAGAATGGCTTGATTTCTTATTAGAGTCAATTCTCTATATATTTTGGAAATGAGTTTTTATCAGAACCTTTGACTGTAAAAATGTTTTCCCAGTTTATTGCTTCCCTTCTAATCTTGTCTCTATTAGTTTTGTTTGTATAAAAAACTTTTTAACTTGATAAAATCAAAATTTTCTATTTTGTGATCAATAATGATTTCTAGTTCTTCTTTGGTCACAAATTACTTCCTCCTCTACAGGTCTGAAAAGTAAACTATCCTATATTCTTCTAATTTATTTATAATCTCATTCTTTATGCCTAAATCATGAACCCATTTTGACTTTATGTTAGTGTACGGTGTTAAGTGTCGGTGCATGCCTAATTTCTGCCATACTAACTTCCAGTTTTCCCAGCAGTTTTTGTCAAATAATGAATTCTTATCCCAAAAGTTAGGATCTTTGGGTTTGTCAAACACTAGATTCCTATAGTTGACTATTTTGTCTTGTGAACCTAATCTATTCCACTGATCAACTAGTCTATTTCTTAGCCAATACCAAATGGTTTTGGTTGCCGCTGTTTTATAATATAGTTTTAGATCAGGTACAACTAAGCCGCCTTCATTTGAATTTTTTTTTCATTAATTCCCTTGAGATTCTCAAACTTCAGTTCTTCCATATGAATTTTGTTGTTATTTTTTCTAGGTCATTAAAATATTTTCTTGGGAGTCTGATTGGTATAGCACTAAATAAATAGATTAGGGAGTATTGTCGTCTTTATTATATTTGCTTGGACTATCCAAGAGCACTTAATATTTTTCCAGTTATTTAAATCTGATTTTATTTGTGTGGAAAGTGTTTTGTAATTTTGCTCATATAATTCCTGACTTTCCTTTGGTAGATAGATTTTTTATGCTATCGACACTTACTTTGAATGGAATTTCTCTTTGTATCTCTTGCTGTTGGATTTTGTTGGTGATGTATAAAAATGCTGAGGATTTATGTGGATTTATTTTGTATCTTGCAACTTTGCTAAAGTTATGAATTATTTCTAATAGATTTTTAGGAAACTCTTTGGGGTTCTCTAAGTATACCATCCTGTCATCTGCAAAGAGTGATAGTTTGGTTTCCTCATTACCTACTCTAATTCCCTTAATCTCTTTCTCGACTCTTATTGCCAATGCTAGCACTTCTAATACAATATTGAATAATAATGGTGATAGTGGGCAACCTTGTTTCACTCCTGATCTTACTGGGAAAGGTTCCAGTTTTTCCCCATTACATATGATGCTTACTGACATTTTAAAATATATGCTCCTGACTATTTTAAGGAAAACTCCATTTATTCCTATACTCTCAAGTGTTTTTTATTAGGAATGAATGTTGGATTTTATCAAATGCCTTTTTTACATCTATTGAGATGATCATATGGTTTTTGTTTATTTGGATATTGATATAATCAATTATGTTAATAGTTTTCCTAATATTGAAACAGCCCTGCATGCCTGGTAAAATCCTATCCATAGTGTATTATCCTGGGGATAATTTTCTATAATCTTTTTGCTAATATTTTATTTAAGATTTTAGCATCAATATTCATTAGGGAGATTAATCTATAATTTTCTTTCTCTGTTTTCAACAGAGGTATCGGGACCATGTCTGTGTCATAAAAGGAGTTTGGTAGGACTCCTTCAATCCCTATTTTTTCAAATAGTTTATATAGCAAAGAGTTAATTGTTCTTTAAATGTTTGGTAGAATTCATATGTAAATCCATCTGATCCTGGGGATTTTTTCTTAGGGAGTTGATTAATAGATTGTTTTATTTCTTTTTCTAAGATGGGACTGTTTAACCAATTTACTTCTTCCTCTGTTAATCTGGGCAAGCTATATTTTTGAAGGTATTCTTCCATTTCATTTAAGTTATCGAATTTATTGCATAAAGTAACTCCTAATTATTACTCTAATTTCCTCTTCATTAGTGGCAAATTCTCATTCATTTTTTCATTTTTAAGATTAACAATTTGATTTTCCTCTTTCCTTTTTTAAATCAGATTTACTAAGAGTTTATCTATTTTGTTGGTTTTTTCATAGAACTAACTCAGTTTTATTAATGAATTCAATAGTTTTTTTTTTACTTTCAATTTTATTAATCTCTCCTTTTATTTTTAGAATTTCAAGTTTAGTGTCTGACTAGAGGTTTTTAATTTGTTCCTTCTCTAGCATTTTTAGTTGCAAGCCCAATTCATTGAGCTTCTCTTTCTCTATTTTATGCAAGTAGGCCTCTAGAGATATAAAATTTCCCCTTATTACCATTTTGGCTGCATATTTGGTATGACATCTCATTATTGTCATTTTCTTGGGTGAAGTTATTATGTTTATGATTTGCTGTTTCACCCAATCATTCTTTAATATGAGATTATTTAATGTCCAATTATTTTTGGTCTATTTTCCCCCTGGCTTTTTATTGAATGTAATTTTCATTGCGTCGTGGTCTGAAAAGGATGCATTTACTATTTCTGCCTTACTGCATTTGAATTTGAGGTTTTTATGTCCTAATATAAGGTCAGTTTTTGTATAGGTTCCATGAACTGCTGAGAAGAAAGTGTACTCCTTTCTGTCTCCATTTAGCTTTCTCCAAAGATCTATCATATCTAACTTTTCCAGTATTCTATTTACCTCTTTGACTTCTTTCTTATTTATTTTGTGATTTGATTTATCTAATTCTGAGAGTGCAAGATTGAGATCTCCCACTATTATAGTTTTGCTCTCTATTTTTTCTTGCAGCTCTCTTAATTTCTTTTTTAAGAATTTAGATGCTACTCTTTAGCAATATATAGTGCTCTTCTTGTCTCTTTTAATTAGATCAATTGTTGCTTTTTCTTGATCTGAGATCAGGATGGCTACCCCAGCTTTTTTGACTTTACCTGAAGCATAGTAGATTCTGCTCCAACCTTTTACCTTTACTCTGTATGTATCTCCCTGTTTCAGGTATGTTTCCTGTAAATAACATATTGTAGGATTCTGGTTTTTAATCCATTCTGCTAACTGCTTCCTCTTTATGGGGAAGTTTACCCCATTCACATTTATGGTTAAAATTACCAATTCTGTATTACTTTCCATCTTGTTAACCCCTGTTTATGTTTTTCTCCCTTTCTTCCCCTTTACCCCCCTCCCCAGTATTAAACTTATGAACACCACTTGCTTCTCACAGCCCTCCTTTTAGTATCCCTCTCTCCACCTTAGAGTTCCTCCTCCTATATTACTCATTTTCCTCACAATTCCTGTATTCCCTTCCGCTTAGCTTATTCCTTCCCTTTTCACTTTTCCCCTCCCACTTTTCAATGAGGTGGGAGAAGTTTCACCATAAATCAAATAAGCCAATTCTGATGGCAGTAAGATACACACTATGTTCATTCCCCCTCCATTCTTTCTCTCAGATATAATAGGTTCCCTTTGCCTCTTCGTGAGATATAGTACCCCCACTTTACCCTTTTCCAGGTACAATTTCCTTTCCACCTCAAGTTTCTAGAACAAGGTATACATGTATTCTTTATATATCTTTATAGCAGAAATATAGTTCCCAAGAATTCTTTTTACCTTTTTAGGTTTCTCTTGAGTTCTGTATTTATAGATCAAACTTTTTGTTAAGTTCTGGTTTTTTCATCAAAAATAGGTGAAGTTCGCTTATTTCATTGAATGTCCATCTTCTTCCCTGGAAAAAAGATGCTCATTTTGGCTGGGTAAATTATTTTTGGTTGCATACCAAGTTCCTTAGCCTTTTGGAATATCATATTCCAGACCCTTTGATCCTTTAATGTGGACGCTGCTAGGTCTTGAGTAATCCTTATTGTGGCTCCTCTATATTTGAATTGATATTTTCTAGCCACTTGCAGTATTTTTTCCTTCGTCTGATAGTTCTGGACTTTGGCCACTATATTTCTTGGTGTTTTGATTTTAGGGTCCCTTTCAGTAGGGGAATGATGAATTCTTTCAATGTCTATTTTACCCTCTGTTTCTATGACTTCTGGGCAGTTCTCTTTGATAATTTCCTGGAAAATAGTGTCCAGGTTCTTTTTTTCATCATATTTTTCAGGGAATCCAATAATTCTCAGATTGTCTCTCCTAGATCTATTTTCCGGGTTTATTGTTATCCCAAGAAGGTATTTGACATTTTTTTCCATTGTTTCATTTTTTTTGTTTGTTTGTTTTACTTGATTGATTCTTGGTGTGTCTTCAAGTCATTCAATTCCTTTTGTTCGATTCTGATTTTCAATGAAGTATTTTCTTCATTCATTTTTTTATATCTTTTTCTAATTGTCCTATTGAGTTTTTAAATGAGTTTTGTTCTATGGTGTTTTTTTCCATTTCACCAATTTTATTTTTTAGAGAGCTATTTTCTGTTTCCAGTTCACTAATTCAGTTTTTCAAGGATTTGATTTCTTTATCCACTCTGTCTTTAAATGAGTGGGATGACTTTTCCAGACTCTCTTGCCAAGCCTTCCTTTCCTTTTCCCATTTTTCTTCTAGCTCTCTTGTAAGAATCTTTTTAATTTCTTCTATGAGACTCACCTGTGCTGAGGACCAGATAATATCCTCCCCTCCAGGGATTCACCTGGAGATAGTCTGTTTTTAGTCTCCTCAGGGTTTAAAGTCTGCTCTCTATCCATATAGAAGCTATCAATGGTTAAGGTCCATTTAGATTTTTTGCTCATTTTGTCAGAGAAGAATCAAAGACAAACTAGCAAACAAAACAAAACAAAACAAAAAAAAACAAATGCAATCTGCTTTTTTGGGGGGTGGGTGGGTGGGAGGGCTAGATGATATTACCGAGCAGTCTCTACAGACTGCAGGGAGCAGCAGCAAGGCCCTAACAGGACAGCGATGGCTGTGCTGTGTCTGCGCTCTGAGACTCTGAGAGTGTGCTGAGACACTGTCAGGGAGGGGGTGTGTGGCCAGGTCTCAAGAGACCCCAGTTGTTTGGGGTTGTATTCTTCACCCCTGGTGTTTTTAGCTTCTCTGCTGGGCTACTGACTTGCTGCCAGGGCAAAGTATCCAATCCTGTAGCAAAGCTCTCCCCACAGAGATGGCTGAGATCACACCCCACCCCGCTCTGGTCTGCTTGGCTGTGAACTGTCTGCAGAGCTTCCGCTGCTGCTGCCCTCAGCCTGTGCCTGATCTAAAACTGTCCCCGCCCTCAAGCAAAAACAGACTTTTCCTGGCCAATGTCAAGGGTGTCTTCTCTTGGTAACTATTTGTGGGAGTTTTTTTCAGTCAAGCATTAATTCCAATGCTTGTCATGAAATGAATTCTTGTAATGGGCTGAGGTTTGAGTTGATGCACTGAGGTCCCAAGTATGTGAGGCTAAATAGTAATTGGGCTATACTCTATTAATATACATGATTGGATAAAGAATGGTCCTTGCCCACTCTCCGTGCAAGTCCTGATGTGTTGTATAGGAAATGATGATTTTGGTGGGTGGAGGCAGAGAGAGAGACAGGAAGAGAAGCTGGGAGAGATTGGGCCTGGGTTCGAGACTCCGAGCTGCTGGTTGTGTGGTTGCTGGTCGAGCTAGCTTCTTGACTCAGCTGCACACATTGCTATCACCGATTCTCTTCCACCTCCGATCCTTCTTCACTGAGAATAAAGACTGACGATTTTCCCCTAACCTGAATTCCTGACTCCTGCTGATTTAAAAATACACGATCTTCACAAATTCTGAGAGAAAACGTGGAGCTTACACAACTGTGTGCCTCCTCTCTGCCATCTTGGCTGGAAGTCCTTCTAATAGCATTTTAGTAGAATCTTTGGTTCCCCAGTTTTTTTTAACTCTACATTTCCCTTGTAGTATTATGAAAAAAAGTATGGAGATAGTTTTTGTCTTGGGCGTTAGTCTCGTCTCTACTATTTTTCTGACTTTGTATATCAGCTACCTAAAGGCTCATATTGTAATTATTCTTAGCCTTATTTTTTTTACAAATTTACTAAAGTCTTAAAGGGGCATACAAATTTGAGGTATTATTATTATTAAACACATTATATCATTTGGTATTATTATTGATCATTAAACTTTTATGGAGTTTCTGAAGTAGAAATTGTATTGGATCCTATTAAAAATACAAGAAACACAAGTAATCCTATTTTCTAATTAGTCTATTACAGGTCTTCTGAGTTTTTAATAGCCTAACTTTTCTTACAGTTGGGAAGCTGTGGGAAAAGTTAGTCTATTAAAAGCCCAGAAGACTGTACAAATGACCTGGGATTAAATGATTCCTTTGAACAAATACAAAGTAACAATACCTAATAAGCCTTTAATATTCCTAAAGTATTATACATGAGATAGGTGCTATCACTATTATTCTCATTTTATAAATAGGAAATTAATTTTCAGAAAAGTTATGTTAAGTTGCTTAAGGTTACATTGTTAAACAAGAGTCCAAATACACATTTGATCGCAGATCTTCCTGACACCAGACCCAACACTTTATCCACTAAACCATACTTTTTCTCTTCAAATTTTCAAAGTACCATGGTAGGCATTAAATATAAAAAGCTGAAAAAAAATTACAAAATTCTTACTTTTGTGGAGTTTACAATCCAGAATATACACAAATAGATATGACATATGACAAAAGCAAGTAAGTGTAAAGGAAATTCCAAAGGGCAGTGAATGATCAAATCTGAGCTTCCTATTTCATCTCTAGAGAATGTGTACATGGTGGTTGATACTAGGAATGTGACACAAGTGCAAGGAGGTAAGGCCTTGACACAGGATGATGAGAAAACAAATTCAAAGAAGAGATAGAAATGCCAGAATTTACCAAATAATATTTATAAGGAACATGAGGGAGAAAGAAGGGCCAAAAGTAACTTTAAGTTTATGAGAGTAGGTGAGAGAATGGTGAGTTCATTAACATAAATAGAGAAATTAGGAAGGAAAGGCCTTTTTTTTTTTTTTTTGGAAATGATGAGTTAAATTTTGGATATATCAAGTTTGAAGTGCTGGTACGTTATATAGATGTTTGGTTGGCAATTGAAAAAGACAAGGAGTGAGAACAGGGCTGGATATATTAGATATAAATATATAGATTTGGGAATTATATGCATAGGATTGATAATTGAAGTAGAATGAGTGTAAAGAAGGTCAGGGATAGAGTGCTGATCCATGGCCACACTCTAGGGGATGACATGAAGAAAAAGAAACATCAAAAGAGAGAAAACAAATCATCAGTCCTTATAGTTTCCTATTCTTAAAAAGTAACACTCTAAAAAACCAGTATGTTAATTTATACTGTTGCTTATATCCCCTTTATTTAACATTTAAAAATCTACAGGGTTGATTCTTTAACGTTCTGCTCTAGATTTTGGCTCCTATAGGTAGTTAAAATACAAATGTTAGCAATTGGGACACAAAATACTGTAATTCATCCTATCATTTGATAGTAGAATAGTAGAGCTATTCTTCAAATGCCCCAATTTTTTGTTTCAATTTGCAAAAGTTTGTTGATAAGAAATTAACCAACTCTTATTTAGGCATGTGGAAGGTGGAGGAAAAGTGCTGAGAGGACATTGAATTATAGAAACTTTAGTAATAATATGAATTTAGAAAGGGTGCCTCATTTCATTCCTTGTATGAGATTCTATGCCAATTCCTTCACAACACTGTTGTTGGGAACAGTAAATATATTTCAGCTGTTAAATGCAATCTATTTTCGGAATAGAATTGTTCACCCTTTACTTGATCCTGAATTAGAAGAGGTTATAGTCTTGTACCTTTTGATCTGTTCGGTTATAGGGTATAGAATTTATTTTATTTTTAACAGAAGGACTAAAGAAAGCAGAAGGAGAACTGCTTTCATTTTTTACATTTATTTTAAAACTTCTAAAACAAAAGGAATCACATTATCTCCTTGCCATTGCACCATTTTATTCAACTCCCTGTCCTTTCCACTACTAACAAACCAAAAGTTTTTTGGCTACTGAAGCTATTCTCTCTCCCTCCACCTTTCTTTTTCTATTTTAGTCTGAACAGCTGTTTGGACTTTCTCAGTTGGGAAATAATGCTTTCAGCCAACACATTAAAGGGATGTGCCTACCTTGGCTGCTTTCAAGTTTGGCAATATGTTAAATGACTGCTGCCAGCTAACTACTTGGTTAGAATTTTGTCCTGAAGTTGAGGTGCCAAGTGAGGATAGGCTTGGATTAACAACCTGAGTAACTACAAATGTCATCTATGTTCCCCTATGACACAATGTAGTTTGCTGGGTCAGCTGCTCCATAGGTATCTTTTAGAATTTTTCTTTCTAAATACAAGAATGTCTACATGCAGACCATTTCACTGCTTCTACAACTGATATTAATAAAAGTATCTCAGTTTATACATCTCAATCTATATACATGTTGAAAAAGATTGTATTGAAAATAATATATGTAAATTCTACATTCAAAATGTGAAAAAATAATGGTATGTCTTTATATAGAGATAGCTATAATATAATATATAATATAATAATATATATAACATAATATAAATAATTAATAATATATAACATATATAATATAAATAGACAGCTCCCTATCAAACACAAATCCTCCAATTCACTATGGTGATGTGAAAGCTATGTCAGGATACGACAGTCTCTGGTAGATCCTACTAAGCTTCAAAAACTTCAAGTAGTCCTGCAGAGCTTGTCCAAGGACCAATTAGCTAAAATCAAAAAGACTCACAACCAGCTTGACCACAAGGAAATTAATGGTTTTGTTTCAACAACTCTCAGATTTGTTCGGCTAACTTAAAGTCAGGTTTCTTCCTTCCCTCTCTCCTCCTTCCCTCCCTCCCTTCCTCCCTCCGTCCCTCCCTCCCTCCCTCCCTCCGTCCCTCCCTTCCTCCCTCCCTTCCTCCCTCCCTCCCTCCCTTCCTTCCTTTCTCCCTCCCTCCCCTCTCCTTCCTCCCTCCCTCCCTCCCTCCCTCCTTCCTCCTTCCTTCCTTCCTTCCTTCCTTCCTTCCTTCCTTCCTTCCTTCCTTCCTTCCTTCCTTCTTCCCCTTCTGCCTTCCTTCTTGCTTTCCTTCTTTCCCTGCCTTTTAAAAAATATTACAGTGAATATATCTGAAGAGTACTGGTTCCATTTAGTTTGAGTTAGGAAAAATTGTTTATGAACCATGATCTGAGAGTTTAAGAAACAAAGCAAAAAAAACCCTCTAATGTTCAGCAAAGGGATCTTCTTCCTTTTCCTAAAACATAATATTCCATTTCTCATTGCCATATCTTTGCATTTAGTTTGGAATATATTCCTTTCTCATCTCATTTCCTTCAAAGTGCAGCTCAAACACTAATGACACATGAACATTGTATCTCACCAATAGAATATAAGTTCTTTAGAGTAAGGATTGCTGAATTCATGTTTTATTTTATTTTACTTTTAATAACTTTTTATTTTGCCAAATACATGCAAAGATAATTTTCAACATTCACCTTTTCACAAGGCCTTTCTTAATCTTCTAACTGCTGGTGCCCTATCTACTTACTTATGTTTAACTATCTCATTTTTTATCTCATTTTTATTTTGTATTTACTCAGTATATAATGACACATGAACATTGTATCTCACCAATAGAATATAAGTTCTTTAGAGTAAGGATTGCTGAATTCATGTTTTAATAACTTTTTATTTTGCGAAATACATGCAAAGATAATTTTCAACATTCACCTTTGTAAAACCTTGTGTTCCAAATTTTTCTCCCTCCCTCTTCCCTCCCTCCCTTAGACAGCAAGCAATCCAATTCTTCTAGTTTGTCATGGTGTACAGGAAAAATTAGAAGAAAAGGAAAAAAAAACAAAAAAATAAGAAAACAACAAATTTTTTTAAACTTTTGAATTCCAGGTTCTCTCCTTTATTTAGACTCCCAATTAAGAAACCACATGTGAAGTTATGCAAAACATTTCCATAAAAGTCATATTGTGAAAGAAAACATAGATCTCCCACCCAAATGAAAAAAAAAATCCCTTAGGAAAAATAAAGTTTAAAGAGAGAGAAAAGAAAGAAAGAGAGAGAGAGAGAAAAAAAAATGCTTCAACCTGTATTCAGACATAATCAGTTCCTTCTCTGGGTGTGGATAGGATTTTTCATCATAAACCCTTCAGAATAGTCATGGATCATTGTACTGTTGAAAATAGCTGTCATTTATAGCTAGCTAATCCAGAATATTGCTATTACTTTGCATACTGTACATTTCTCTTTGCTTGAGGTTTTTTTTTCCTGAGAGGATTCTGCTCATCATTTTTCACAGAACAATAATATTCCATCACAAACAGCACAGTTTATCCAGCCATTTCCCAATTGATGGGCATCCCCTCAATTTCTGATTTTTTTGCCATGAGAAGGAAGCTACTATAAATATTTTTATTTATACATATAGGTATATTTCCTTTATTTAAAAAAAATCTCTTTTGGTACTCAAGCCTAGTAATGGTATTGTTAAGTCAAAGGTTATGTATGAATTTATAGTCCTTTTGGCACAGATCATATCTTTTGATCATTTGTTAATTGGGACATGGCTCTGATTTTTTAATAAATTTGACTCAGTTCCCTCTCTTTGAAAAATGAAGCCTTATCAGAGAAACTCGATTTAAAATTTTTACAATTATACTGCTAACCATTTCCCCCCATTTATTCTCTCTCTTTTCAACCTGCCCCTCCTCAAAAGTGTTTTGTTACTGACCACTCCTTCATCCAATATGCTCTCTCTTTGATCCTCCCTCGTTTCCTGTATCTTATTCCCCTCTTATTTTCTTGCAGAGTAAGATGATATATTTCTATACCCATGTTGACTATGTATGCTATTTCCTCTTTGAGGAAGTTTACTTGCAAGTAGACAGTAGTTTACTTGCTTTCCCTCTCTTCTCCCTCTTCCCTTTCACTGTAAAAGCTTTTTTGCCTCTTTTTAATGAAACATAATTTTACCATTCCATTTCTTCCTCCTTTCTCCCAGTACATTCCTCTCTCATCCTTTAGTTTCATCATTTTTTAAAAGATATTCTCCCTTCACATTCAACTCACATCTGTGTCCTCTACCTATATATACTCTTTCTAACTGCCACAATAATGAGAAAGTTCTAAAGAATTACAAGTAACATCCTCCCTTGTAGGAATGTAAACAGATAAACCTTATTAAAAGTCCCTTATGATATCACTTTTCTGATTACCTCCTTATGCTTCTCCAGAGTCCTATATTTGAAAATTGAATTTTCCATTTAGCTCTGGTCTTTTCATCACCAACACTTGAAAATCCTCTGTTTCATTGAATGAACATTTTTTCTTCTGAAGGAGTATACTCAGTTTTGTTGGGTAGGTGATTCTTGGTTTCAATTATAGCTCTATTGCTTTCTGGAATATCATATTCTAAGACCTCCAGGTCTTTAATGTAGAAGCTGCTAAATCTTGTGTTATCCTGACTGTGGCTCCACCATACTTGAGTTGTTTATTTCTGGGTGCTTGAAATATTTTGTCTTTGACTTGGGAGTTCTGGAATTTGTCTATAATATTTCTGGGATTTTCATTTTGGGATCTCTTTCAGGTGATGATTGGTGGATTCCTTCAATTTCTATTTTGCCCTATGTTTCTAGAGTATCAGGATAATTTTCCTTGATAATTTCTTGAAAGATGATGTCTAGGCTTTTTTGATCATGACTTATAGATAGACCAGTAATTTTAAAATTATCTCTCCTGGATTTATATTCCAGGTCAGTTGTTTTTCCAATGAGATAGTTCACATTTTTTCTATTTTTCCCAAGTTTTATTGTATCTTTGATTTCTTATAAATTCATTAGCTTCCATTTGCACAATTCTAATTTTAAGGAATCATTTTCCTCAGTGAGCTTTTATGCCTCCTTTCCCATTTGGCCAATTTTGCTTTTTAAGACATTCTCATTAGCTTTTTGTATTTCCTTTTGCACTTCTCAATTCTTTCCTTACTTTTTTTCTCTTGATTTTCAAAATCCCTTTTAAGCTCTTCCATAGCCAGTTCTTATTTTTCTTGGAGGTTTTGGATGTATGAGCTTTGACTTTGTTATCTTCTTCTGAGTGTGTGTTTTGAAATTTGTCACCACAGTAACTTTCTATGGTCAGAAACATTTTTTGTTGTTTGTTCATTTTCCTAACCTATTACTCAGCTTTTAACTGTTAAAGGAGGGCTCGGTTTTCAGAGTAGAAGGAGGTGTCCTAGGATTGAAGAAGAGTGAACATTTTGATAAAATTTTCAAAAGAAGAGAGTAGGATCTGCAAAAAAAATCAGAGAGTTTAATTTCAATTCCTGACAAAATTTTTAGATGAATGGATTGGTTAATGAATATCTTAGAAAAGGAAGCAATGATCACAAAGAGTTGATATTACACTAGGTCAATCATTTTTTGATCAGGAGAATGTTGAAAAATTAGTTTAATTACTTCCCAGGAAGTGTCCAACTCTTCAATTCTCACAATGAAGAATAAATTTGAAAATATTTTTATCAATTGCTAACAGAAAGGATGGTTTACCTCGATGTTAAGCCACACATTTGTCAATGTTTCTCAAGCTAGTTTTGTGGAAAAGATGGGGATGTGTGGGCTAGACTTTAGTAGAGTTGGGTCAATTAAAAACTTGAATAACCAGACATAAAGAGTCATTAAGTTTATATTTCAACTTGAAATGCTTGACCTGTTTTCCTCCCACATTTTTATTAGTTACCTGTATGAAGTTTAATATGTTATGATTGTTAAATTTGAAGACACAAATGTAGGAGATATATAATTAACATCAGATCAGAGGATTTTGAGCTGGAAAAGGTATCAGAGGATTTTTAATTTGGGGACTGTTAGAATTTTTTTTAGTGTTTTGATAACTGTATTTTAATATAATTGATTTTGTAATCCTAAATATTTTATGACTTTCAAAATATTTTGATTGCCAATGGGTTCCATGACTTGATCTAGTCTAATCTTATTTTATAAACTAACGCATGATATTCAACTTCAGCTGACTTCTACTTTCAGCTTTTGTTCACGTTTATTCTTGACTGCTCTTGCAGTAGCCTAAACTTTTTTCATTTACAAATCAAGCTTTCTGTTGCTTCCCTTCACCTATCCCTCAGTAAATGACATTACCCTTTTTTACCTTACATTGAGAAACTAAAGTCACATTTTTAAAAGTTGTTTCAACCTACCTATTTACTTCCTGTATTGAGGACTTGTGTTCTTCCTCAACTTCTTGACCCCATTACTTTTTATTGACCTCTCTCCGTCATTCCTTCCTTTTGTCTTTTGCTTTTATTTTCTCCCTCTGTACTGATTGTTCCTCATACTAAAAATATGCTTGGCCTGCAATTTTCTCACACGGCTGACCCCTTTCTCATTCCCTTGACCTATATTTCCAGATATAACCTCTTTTGTTAGACTCAGCTCCATACTTCCACTTACCCAGTGGCCAAAAGTTTTGCTAGTAACTAAAATTCAGTGTGCGCTCAAATGATTTCATCTTTCTACCTCCAGTTTATCTCAACTTCCAGCTATTCTTGACTTATCTAACTTTATTATATAGAATCATAGTTATTTTATATCTTGAAATTTTGTCACTTTTGAATCCCCCTTCTCTTGCTTATCTCTCTCTTCTCATACTTAGATCCAAATAGTTGCTAAGTTCTATTCTGTTTCTGCACTGTCTCATTTGTAACTATGTTGTTACTGTAAACATCTTGCTTCAGACCTTCATTATCTTTTACTTGGATTATTACAAAAGCTTTCAAATAGATTTTTTTATTTCTGGTCTCCTATTGATCCAATCTATCCTATGTGCACATAGGATTAATCTTTATAAAGCATAATTCCATGCTTTATAAAAGTTTCCAAAGTGTTCTGCCTACAAAATAATGAAAACCATCAAAGCTCTTTGCAATATGGTCCCAACCAATCTTTCCAGGCTATTTACCATTTATACTTCTTTACATGTACCTTATAGACAAACAGGATTGCTTATCCTGAAAAGATCCACATTTTCCTATTTCTGCATTTTTTCCTCATGGTGTCTCTTTTATTTAGAATGAGCTTCCTATTCCTATTAATAATCTTATGTATCCTTCAGGACCTAGCTTAAATAACACTTCTTGAATGAAACCTTCTCTGATCCTGCCAACCTGATTGTGACCCTTTCTTCTTTGAAGCTCTCTAGCACTTTTTAATCTCTTACAATATTTGGCCTAGCAATTGTTTTTCTTATTCCTTCTACCAGACTCTAAGTTCTTTCTATCCTTTGTACTACTTAGTACAATATCATATGTAATAGGCATTTTTAATTATATTGGGTGACACTTTGAGGATCCTTGTCACATCAAAAATTTAGGAAGAATGAGATAATACAAATACATAAATGGATATTAAGATTTAATTAATATGATCTTGTAGTTTCAATTTTTTTCTATAGTTGATTCTATAGCTGGTAAGTAGAGAGACAAAATAGCAATGATGTAGTGAAGTATTTTATAATGTCATGATTTTTTATTATAGATATTATATCCAAGTTTTAAATCTTCAGGGGTAAAACAATCTCTTAGTAGCTAAATTATTATAAAAAATCATTTTAAAATGATTTCTAGGATATAAACCAAAAAAATGTCTTTGAATATGACAATCAGATGTTGATTTAAAGTAGAATGCTTTTCTTTACATATTGCTTTTGATGATATTCCTATTGTATTTCTGCTACTTAAATATATTTTCACAATGAAACCTCATTAAGCCAATGACAAAATTTACTCAAATATAAGAGAGATAACAAAAATAAGCATCATGAATAAGTGTAAAATATGAATTGTATTATATGACAAATAATTATTGCCTGTGCACTTATTTACTATGCTGTATAATCATTTGTTTAAATTAGTGGTAAATCTGAGAACTCTGAGTATATATGTTATGTTGCCTTTAAGTTTGTATATTTATACTTTTGCCATTAATTTGATGTTCATATTTGACAAGGGAATTGGCATTTTGAAAGACATTCATATTTATAGACAGATTAAATGCATATTTATATGATAAAAATAACATGAAATTTACTAAAAGAAGAAAAAATATTACATTCATTTAAATTTTACAGGTCTATTTTAAAACCACAGTTGGAGATAGCTAACAGCAAACTGTAGTATAAAGTTTATTTTGTAATAATGCTTTAATATGCCAAAACAGAACAGTTCTTCACAGACTAAATTAGCCAGAGAAATATGCCAATTCTGACTTCATTTCCATCCCACTGAATCATTGCATTCATTCTCTTTAGCTTTAAAGCTCTTCATTCTACTGTTTTTCAACACCCGTTATAGAATTCCAGCTTGCTTTTCACCTGTCTCCTAACAGTTTATAACATAGATGGCTGGATCCAGTCCATTGTTCCAATTGTATAGAGCTTAAAAAGCTCTGCAGTATTTTACTCTTTCCATTGTATCTGGCTTCCTTGAGTGCTCTGCTCACTGCATTTTACTTGTGCTCTCTGTTTTCTAAACCCATTTATGCCAATTCTTTCTGCAGAGACTTGTTCATCGGGGAGCTCAAATTGACTTCTCTCCATTCTGTTTCCCTAACTAAAAATGCACCATTAAGGCTGATTGAACTCTTTTGAAGCACTTCATAAAATTGAAAGGCAATAAGGAATTAGGCTACCAGTGTTTGCAAATACCTGTTTTCAGCTAAATTGATAGGAAGGAATTAGAAATAATTGGAAACTTTAAAATGCTATTGATATATGTTTATGGGTTACTTTTTTTTTTAAAACTGTTAAAATACTTGCAAAATATTTTTAGGAACAAAACCCCCCAAACTCTTGCTCTCCTCCCCCCTCAGTTTAGAAAGTAAAGAATAAAAAAGATCAGTGAAAATATATAGATAATTTTCAGAAATTCTTGGAAAAATATCAAGCTAATATGCTTTTTAGTAAACAATTTAGAATAGAATGACAATGCTAGTCCCATAGTTGAGAGTAACTGCTTTTGCTTTATACTGTCTTCATTTATTTTTGCTTGAGAGTCAATCAAATTATTATTTCAAAGTTTTAAAGAATTTCATTTTCTTTAGTTATATATCTTTTCTTAGAACAAGTCTGTTTTAAATATTTATAAAGGGTTTGATGTGAAAACTATTAAAATGAACACTTTAGCTAAAATATGGAACTGATCTTTTTAGGAAGAAGGTTTCACAGCAATTTTCACTGATAAATCATATACTAATATAATTAAATAGCAAATTAATTTTATAAAATTATTTGTCACCAGGTGTTTTCTGGTTTTCTGGTCAAAATTTAAGAAAGGTAAATAAGACCAAATACACATTTTTTTAAACCAAACATTTCAGAATCTAACACACTAAAAATTAATATTCCCTTTACTATAGTAATAAAGAGAATCTACTTCAGGTCTTAATAGTAAAGGGAATTTCTTCCTTTACAATTGACTAGAGATAAATTAATTAAATCATTTCTGGTATTTTTTCAACCTGAAAAGAATATATGAAAAAGATGTAATTTATATGTATGTGTATACTTAGATGTCTAGTATATCCTTGTGAAAAGATTTATGATTTTTAATTTTATAAATTTAAGATTTCTACTTTTGGAGCTAGCATTTTGTTTTGTGGTTTGGAGAGCAAAAGAATTTTAAAATCATTTGATCTAAGTATAACTTGAAGAAAAAAATTGATCAAAAAAATTTTTTTAAAGCTCATTTTGGGGAAATAGAAATTTTTAAGTTCTGAAAATGTAGAGGCTGATTCTTAAAAATGTCGTCTGAGTTATTTTGCCAAATGTAATTTGGCAAAATATAAATAAACGAAAATTATTATCAAACACATGATTCTTTGAATTAAATTGTACTTTTTCTAAAACAGGAACTTGAAGTAGTATGATATTGGCAATTATCTCCTCTATACTGCTGTATTGCCTGAAAGATTACTACTGGGTAAAAACTGCACTCTATGTACATATATTCCTCTATAAACAGTCTCATTGTTGAAAGAAAGGAGCAATATAACCAACAAGAAAGTAATTAAGTACCTTCAGAAGCTTTGTTTTATAGCAGATATATAAGAAAAAGCTGTCAGTTTCTATCCTGTTATGTTTCCTTTATGAAAATAGCATTTCACAAAATCTAAGAGAGCTAAGGATTAGATCTATTTTTTAAAAAAATTAAATATTTGATAAAATATGTGACACTTTTTAAAGGAAGTGAAATTAATGAAATGAAAATGATAATGGAAATGACACAGTACCATTAACACACAAGTATTCTTTTTTTTTTTTTTTTTTAAAACAAATCTTTATTAGGAAAAATATCAAGAAATCACGATAAATGAAAATAAACAAATGAAATATCTTTTTGACTAAGATATATTAATTAGCACATATTAAAGATCCCCTTCTCCCATATAAACAGTTCTTTTTCTTTTGTTTATTTAACATCTGGCGCTAAACACATTTAATACTCTATTCTGATTATCGTCAGGGCCTAAAACCTCAAAACCCAAGGCTCATTCTGTTAATTTCTAGGCCTAAAATTCAGTCTTTTTTCTCACTCCTGATGAGATCTTAATTAACATTTTTTTTCAAGGATTTCAGGCTATCCACTTACTTTATTTTTTAAATAAAATTTTATTGATAGTTTTCATTTTTCTATCACCTATACTTAGCAAGGGGCTCCTCCCCCACAGGAAGTCATTCCTTTGTTATAACAAAGAATAAAAAAAAAAGGAAAAATAACAGTTTGGCAAAACTAGCTAACATCAAATAAGTCTGACATTGTCTACTCTCACAATCCTCTATCTTTGTTTAAAAAAAAGAGGGAAATGAATAAATCTTCTAAATCAAGTTTTATGTGAATAAGTTTATACAAATATGCTTGGGCACATTCACACACCTAAGTCTTCTAATTGAAAACAATTTCTTTAAACGTAAATCTGTTATTTTTTATCTGTAACCATACTTGAGAAACATAAAGATATTAGCAAAAACCTATCTTTCTTACAAGATTACTTTAACATAATAATAATGATGGTAATGATATACATTTATTATAAGGCACTTTAGTTTTTACAAAATATTTTTATAATTACAACCATGTTTAAAGTAAATATTTGTAGGTAGGAAACAGATCATTTAAAAGGTCATTTTCTCCAACGTCCTTTACAATAAAAAATCATCTTCAACCTTCACATTTCATATTCTATTCCATTCCTTTGGGGGTCTGGAATTACTGTGCTCCCAATTAGACTGTATTAATAATTCTTATAATCTCAAATCTTCTCCAGTCCTTTGGATATAACTATATCAAAAAATTCTGTTTCATTCTTGCACTTTCCAAGTCCTTTTGCTGCTAGTTCTACATTTAAAAAGCTACAAATTAGGTAGATGTTGGAAATTCACACAAAATTTAAAAACATATACATTTTCAAATTCCTAATTATAACTCCTTTGAACTAATAATTCACTGATTCACCTGTGGCATTATTTTAAATTTAATACAAAACAGTCTTATTTTATACCCGACAATGTAGAAAACAGCAACTGTTAGACCTTTTCTTTAAATAATTTAGACTTCATTTAGTGACCCCATTTTATCTCACGGATATGGAAGTTGAGGCCAAGAATGATTTTTCCCAAAGCCTAGAACATGGCAAAGCTGGTATCTGAACTCAGATATTCAACATTTAAATCCAGTGCTCCTATCAATATGCTACAACAAAGCTATTATGTATTTTAAAATATCTCATTCTTTTCCATAGTAACTATAAATATACAATTAAAATATTCAACAAAGCCTAAAATAATAAGAGTTTAATTCAATGGAGAATAGTAATTCAAATTATTTGCCACCCATGTGTGTAAAAAGAGAACATGATCATCTAGCAATAAGAGTGCAAATTTCTGTTGTTTCAATTTTAAAGTCAGCCTTGAGTACAAGGCTTGGCTTTGTATTTGGACAATTCAAAGAGCAACATCGACATCTTCTGGATGTTATTAGAATTGCATAGGTTTTGGTTTTGTTTTTACAAAAAAACAAAACAACATAAATTATTCCCATGTAAATAACCTTGAGATTTTAAAGCATACAGAATAAATGCACATTAAACATTGAATAAATGACCTCTTCATTATTCTTGATGCTTTGAGAATTAGATGAATTATATTACTAATATTCAGTGCTTGGAAGGAAATTATATTGTTCATATATAATTTGAATTTTGTAACTTTTAGAATAACTTCATTACCATTTATTTCAAAAACAGCAAAATAATGAGTGACAAATATTTAGCAAAAACAGTTTTTCCTGTGTAAATACAGATTATAAAAAAGCACATCTAGTGCTAAACCAACAGAATTTTACATGGGTTATAGACTTATTAAGCTTTTGTATTTTAAAATAAAAAGTAGAAAATGTAACCCATTTTAAGAATTGCATTAAAATTTTTTCAGAGGTTAAAAAATGTAGATGATAACTTTAATTTACTATACTAATAGTATGCTACATAATATAATTTAAACACAACTGCAAGCAGAATATAATCATTAAAAATAACATTTTAAAAAGGTGAACACTCAGATTAAGCATGTCCTTTTGTAACTTGAAATTATTTATTGTGTGCTAATTGACCATATGGGACCACCATCAAACTCTTTTTATTTTTAAGAGCATAACCAATGACTGAATCATTAGCAAAAATTAGGTTCTTATTGATGTACACAATTCTGCATCTGAAAACAACTGTAAGATCACCTTGCTCTAAGTGGTAGCTATGTTTGACAAGGACTGTTCAAGACTTTATAAAGCCTCAAATGAGTGTGTGTCTGTATACATACATATGTGCACATATATGTACACATACATAACCTACAATCTACACACGTCTGTACGTATGTGTATACATACACTACTATTCAAAATCAGTTATTTCCTATACTTATCTTTCATTAAGATGTATCTGGCCAGAATATTATTTCTATGCCTTAAGTAGCATGGAGCTACTTGACTCTCTGATTTCTTTTCAAGTCTTCCTTTTAAAAATGATGTGAGATGTAAAACAATTTATGCTTTTCTTTAAAGTTCAAATATACAAAGAACAATTCCTGACAACTGTATTGAAAGTATGAGATCTTAGAAAATAAAATCTCACTAAGGGTGAGATTTAGATTATGTTATATGGAGCTGGAGAAGATGAAGCTATCCATCCATATGTTAATACTGAAGTTTGTCCATCAACACCAGTGCCATGATTAACTTATTCACATTTTCCATCACCCACCACTATCTGCTACCTTTTATTTACACTGTCACTGAACATAAATAAATTTCTTCTTTCACATTCATTTTTCTTCTGCAAATTACATTTGATTTTGTCTGGAAAAGTTGTTGCCAGGCATCCTGTAAGAAATAAAATGCTTTAGTCATGCTATTTTTGATTTATTTAAGAACAATTTAACTTGCAGAATAAGAATGCAATTTTCTTTCCATGTTTAGGTAGGGTTTTATTGGTAGTTCTGACATGTGTTATGACACACATAAGGTCATCTGTCTATATTTTTAAAATTACCACTATCCATCCATCCATCCATCTATCTATCTATCCTTCTATCTACTTACCTACCTATCAACCTATCATCTCATTATATAATTAATCTCTTATTTCTATATCTTTGTACAATTATAAAAATTGCTTGACACAGAAAGTCAGATTTATAGGACCGAGTGGAATAAAAGTGTTATCAACTGGGACTGGTAGAGATTTACAGAGATTTGACAAATATTTGGTCCACATAATCTCAGACTTGAATTTACAGACGGTTTTTTGTAAAGGTAAGAGAGTGACTCATTTTTATATTCAATGAATATGTTAGAATAATAGTTAGAAAAATTATTTTTTTCCAATGGTTCTCTCAACTAAGAACTCTATTGTATTCTACCTTGATAAATTTTAAATTCTTTGTGAGTTATATGAATTAATTAGTCTATGAAGTATTACATAATTTTATTTGAAAATTATGTAATCTGAGGAATTCCATATTTAGTAGTTCTGTATTTTTAGATAAAAAAAATCAGTGGAAAGTGAGAGTGTTACCAGAAAAGGGTAATGACAGAAGAATTAGGGGAAATCATATTACTTTAGGAAATGCAACCACAGAATTTATAGCTAAATGGGAACCTTAAAAATTACTTATTTCAAACTGTTTTAATTTAACTTCTTTACCTTTCATCATCTCGGTTGCCTTGGTACATCTGTACGGAACGAGAAATGACGTTTTGTTGTGACATAAAAGTTGGAGAAATATTTACTCCTCTGAGCTGCTGAAAAATTATTTCTGCATGGATGCTACGAGGATTATTTGTCATAGTTCCTGCATTCTTCGCTTTTTTTTCTGAAATACAAAATTTATCTTGCTGAAATGATAAATACAACTTTATTGCTTTTACATGAGAAGCATCATATACTATTTGTTTAGCATTTTTCTAAAAATTAACCTTAGATTACATATTCTCAATGCATATTTTAAAATGCTATTTCCACTTGGAATATTTTTGCACTCTAAGATGATTTGTGTGAACTGATATAAAATAAATAAAGCAGAACCAAGAGAATAATTTAAACATAACTATAATACTATAAAGGAAAAAACTTAAGGATTCTAATTAATTCAGTGAATAACCACAATTCCAGAAGACATCCCTCCTCTTGATAAAAAAGATAATGTATTATATAGGTTGGAAATGAGACAGACATGTAATTTGTTTCATGACTATTCTTAGTTATTTATAAGAGAAGGTTTTTTTTTTTTTTTTTTTCTCTAGGGATATGGAGAGTTGTGAAAGAGAGCGGTAATAGTGGTGTCCTGCTAAAGAAGAGCATTAATGAAACATTTATAAAAACACAGGAGAAAGCAGAGGTAAATTTAAAAAGAAATGTTACAAGTAGGTTGGTATTGAAATTACAGTATCTATTATAAAATCTATTATATACTTAAAAAATCTCAGGTTGTATATAATTGAGATTTATTGTTTCATATACAATTCTTTTTTTCTATTCTTCTTTGTATATGCAAATGATTGCAGCTTCTGATGCCCGCCAAATTCAAAATTTGAAAAAGACGCTATTAATACTGACAAAATTATTTTCTACCTCAAATGACCACCTTCAGGGGCAGGTTATTTTTGTGATTGGTTTTAAGAATGTCTTATTGCCTTAGAGGACAATGCTATCCAGCTGCAGCTAATTTAAGGGAAGCTGAAATATGGGGTTATTTTTTCCTTTACTTATATTCTCGATCTCATTCCCTCCCAAGTCCTTCAGCAGATGCCCTGGCAACCATCCTCCCTCCTCCAATCTTCAAACTCTCCCTTATCTATTGGCTCTTTCCCTGAGGTCTACAAACCTGCTGAGGTTTTCCCATCCTTAAAAAAAAACCCTCACTTGATCCCTCCCCCCATCCCTTCAAGCTATTGTCCTATTTCTCTCCTTTCTTTCACAAACACCTAGGAAAAGCTGTTTGTTCTTGCCGTCTCCACTTAATCTTCCCTTCCTCGGCCCTCCTCCTTCCCAAGCCCGCAGTCTTTCTCGGTCCCTCTCTTTGCCGAGGCAGTCTCGCCTCTTCCCCTCACTGCCAGCCCGCTTCTCGGTTCCTTTCTTAGACCACCTTCCACAATGCGTACATGGACCCGTGGACGGGTCTGACAGCTCTGTCCTAGGCCCTCTCAACCTTTTCTTTCTCTTTACTCTCGTCGCGATCTCATTACTTTCCATGGGATTACCTTTATGCAGACAATAGATTTAGAGAGTGAGCTCCTCTCTCTCTGAATTCCTGTGCTGCATTGCCAATTGCCTAGTAGATGTTTTGAACCGGATGACCAACGGATACTCAAATTTAAAAATAAAATTACCTTTCAACTAAAACCAGTCCTTCTTCTGAACGTAGCTGATTCTGTCAAGGGTACCACAACACCATCGGTGTCGCTAATCTGCCTTTACCTTCTCATTTTCCTTCCTCCCATATATCTAAACAATTGCCAATTATTTGGATTATTTCTCCACGGCATGTTCCCCTTACATGGCCGTCACCATATGGTGCCACTCCCTTTGGGCCGCTGTAAGGGCCACGGGAGCAAGCCCCATGGGGAACCCTTTCTCTTTCCTCCTCCGGACCTCTCCTCTGCCGGAGCCCGCTCAATCTCCAGAACCGTGGGGCTGCTAGAGGTCCAGCAGAGTGCTATGGGAAGCATTTCCCTTCCCCTTCTTGGGCCGGGTACATCCCAACAGACACCAGGGGCGCACTGGGTCCCTAATGAGTCCTTCTCTCTAACTTTCCTCCTTCTTCTAGTTGGATGCTAAATCGCATTATCATCGCTCCCCAGGGGTGGGGGTGGGGGTGGGGAAGAAACGCATCCAGTCCGTTTTCTAGTCTGAGTCTTGCGCCCTCTCCCAACTTCCCAATAGTCTGGGGCTGAGCTCCTTTCATTTCCTAGCTACTGGAAATGTATTCCTGTCATTTGAATGATAAGAGGCAGCAATTACATTCTTTTCAGTAATTTGGAGGGCCACTGAGTCTTACCATCTGCCCTGTAACTAAACCTGATGAATCACTAGACCTTATCACCTGTCCTAGGGTGATACCCTGCAAACCTCTAGGCATTGTTAATCACTTTGTCTGCTACATCTTAAGGCTCCTTGGGACTTTTCATCCCTCTTGCAGCTGAGTCCACCTATATATGCTGTATCCCACAATTAAAATGTGAGTTTCTTGAGAGCAGGGACTATCTCCCCATCCAGTGCTGAGCATAGTGCTTGGCACATAGTGTATAGTAAATGCTTTTTCATTAATTCCTTCACCTTAGTTCAAATTCTTATCTGTTGCTGAATTATTATAAATAAAAGCCCACTGATTGGTCTCCCTGCCTTAACTATCTCTCTCATCCAAAACAAATTCTACATAACTTCCAGAGTGATATTTCTAATGAGCATATCATTGTCCTGCTCAGTAAATTTTAGTGACTTATTACTTCTAGGATCAAATATAAACTATATTTGGCATTTATAGTCTTCACAACTTAATCTCAATTTAGTATACATGTTACTATTCCCTATACCTTTCCCTCACTTTCCCTTTCAGTCAAACTAGTTTTCCGTTTTTTACACAAAATGATCTTCTACCTCTATGGCCTCTGAATAAGCTTCATGCCTGAAATATGTTTCCTCTTCACTTCTAACTTTTAGAACTCCTAGTTTCCTTCAAAGATCAAGTGCTATTTCCAAATAGGGCTTTTCCTGACTACTCCAATTGTTCATTCTCCCCCAATTTACTTTATTTTAGCACAAAATGTTGATACTGGTCCTTATGCTTATGCACTGATATTCTGTAACTAGCTATGGTTCACTAACTATGTGGTGAATCCTGAGTCTTTTTCTGTCGAGTAGCACTAAACCACCCATGTCTGTTATCTTTTCTTATCTTCTTTTCATTTTCTCACATGTGGAGCCAGGGCCAAGGTGAATTCAAAAAGTGATAGTCAGCCACATACTTGCCCTTAGTGGACTTTTTTCTTGCCTGGTTGTGTTACAAGTAGACAAAGGATATAACAGAAAAGGAAGATCTCAGATTCTTCCAAAGGCTGGTTTGTGAATATAGTCTTCTGAGGTTTGTTGCTTTTGTGTTTTGTTTTTTATATTTTTTGTTGTTGTTGTTGTATTTCTGTATTTATCCTCTCCCATTTTAGGTGAAAGGGATAAAAGTTGGCTATAACATTCTAAGGTTAAGAAAGTCCAGCAGCTGGAGTCCAAGCTGAGATGTGCTGGAAGCTAGATGGTGAAAAGTGAAATCCCAAGTGACTTGCCAAGCCCCGTCCATCAGTATCACCTGAATCATGGTCATGCTGAATTTGGAACTGAATTGATGGGGATGAAGGCTAGGTTGAAATAACACTGTTGGAACTCACTCTCCCCAGTGACTAAGGTGGTATAGGGGAGAGTGCATCCCTGGGGATACACTTAGGATACTCTTGGGAGGAGTTCAGACCCTTTATGCCTATTTGATATTTAGCTCTTCAGCTGGATACCTAAACTGGGTATCTTTGTTCACTGTTTGGTTCTGGTACCAACTTGTATTTCTGATTTCAAAATAAAATAAGAAAGTAATATAATCCTAGGGTTGGAAGGGTCTTCAGAGGCCACTTCCTCCAATGTGTACCTGACCAAGAATCTCCTCAACAATTCACACAGCAAAGGTCTATTCAGCCTCTGCATGAAGATCTCTGGAGAGGGAGGGGGCAGAACCTCCTCAGGCAGTCTATTCCATTTTTTAAAGGAATTTTTTCTTTTCTTGACCTGAAATCTGTCTGCCCATTTGTCTTGTTCTGCTCTCTGAAGTCAAGTGGAACAAGTCTAAACCTTTTTCCTTGAGACAGGATTTAAAACATATGCAGACAGTTTTCAGGGCTTGACCGATTGCTTTTCTTTTCCAGTCCAAACACCTCCATTTCCTTCAAATGATCCTCATCTAGCACCATCTCAAAACCCTTTGCTGTAATGGTGGTTTTCTTTTGGGTACTCTCTAGTATATCTATAGTCTTCTAAAAATGCAGTGACCAGAACTGAACCCAATATTTGAAATCTAATCTTTACAGAGTAGGATTCAATAGGACTGTCACCTGGATACTATGCTTCTCTCAATGTATCCTCAGATTATTCTAATAATTTTTCATCGTCATGTCACATGCTTTTGATTCAAATTGAGGTTGTAGTCCAATCAAAATGCAAGTTTTTTTTCCCAGACAAATTTCCATCTGGCCATAAAGACCCCATCTTGTACTTGTGAAGCTGAGCTTAAACTTACTTTCAGTAGATTTGGTTTAGATACTAACTATTGCCTTTGACCCACTAGCCAGGACATCTCTGTTCATTAACTTTGCCTTTCACAAAGTCACAAACTTCTGGCCTCTAATAGGAAACACTCAGTTCTCATCCTTTTAAATCTTTTCTTCCCAGCAAAGGAGTCTTCAGCTTATACCATAGAAGGCATTAGTCCTCTCCAAAACTGTTTAATAAAAAGACACGAAATAAGAAATCTCACATCATGTAAACTCAAATTGTGAACAAATGTGCTGTTCTCACATTCAAATATTTGATTAGAATTCCAAGCACAAGTTTTCAAATGGATCACAGAATTATAGTTTTAGAGAGGTAAAGCTGGAAGAAATCTCAGAAATTATTGAATTTAATTCTCTCATTTTAAAGATGAGGAAACTGAAACTCAGGTGAAGGGAGGTTCTTGCCCAAGCTCACACTGGTGGGAAGAATCATAGTCAGGATTTTAATGTTCATCTATCACCTCAGAGATATGAATGTTTTTTCCCAGGAATGCAGAGCAGAACTCATCCATACTTCTCCATCCCATGTAATTCATCTATTTCCTCCCATAAGTTTGCCACAGGGGATTGACTCAATAAATGTACTGGGGGTCTTCCATTCATTCTCCTGATGTCATGAAAATACCAGTGGGGTGCATGGGCTGTCCACTTGTCATCTTTCACTCTTGTTATATGACCAGTCAGTATTTTCTTCCCAATCATGTGTTTCTTTGATGATAATTCTTATTCTGGCTCTTCATTATAATTTCTTAATTATTAAGTTCTGTAGACTATTCATAACCTTTCCATGAGTCTTTCCATGACCTTCTGAGTGATTCATATTTTTAATTCTTTGGAGGCTACTGTATTCTGTGACTCATCCATACAATACTATCAGTAGAACCTTTATTTCTGGATGAAGTTTAAGGGTCAGTAAAGGGGTTATGGTTTCCAGAGATGATACAGCCTATTCTCTTCCCCCTGTTTAATTCTAGGACCAATTCATCCATGTGCAGTATCTGTCCAAGGTATATATTCATTCAAATGCATATCATAGTTTAGACAACAGACATTCTTGATCCACTTGATTTTTCTTGTGTAGTGTGGCCAAACTCTTTTGAGTGGCTGTGAATCTCATCTAGGATGCTCTGTAATAATCCAAGGCTTGATATAATCAGCACAATGTCATCAGTAAACTGGAACCTCTGAAAGACCTTATTATCTATAGGGGATCCTTCTTCAACTTGGATTCTAAACTGTATTTCCCCTATAACAGTGGTGAATTCTCTCAGAAGCATAGATCTCCTTGTTTTTTTTTTTTTTTCATGTCTGATTATCAGTAATAAAAGGGTTCTTGAACAAAATTATCTCTCGTTTCCATCTTTCATGGTATCTTGCACAAATACAACAAATTTCAGAATCTTCCAATTCAAATTGCCCATACAAAACTTGATCAAATATAATACGTTCAGTAGTGGTAAGTACTAAGAACCTTTAAGAAGTGGAAGTGAGATTTTTAAAAAATGAAGTGTTTCATTACACTCACCCTTATTACATTCACTGGGTAAAATAACTTCATTTACAGGAGTAAATGTGAAGTCAGATCCGAAGTAATGGTTAATTCCTTCATGCAGAATTACATTTGTTATCTTTATGGGAGGAGCTTTCGCTTGGCCATATTGTCCACAGTCCACTGGAGAACTGGCAACAGGAACAAACTACATAATAAAATGAAACAATTAAAAATGCCTCATCTCCCATGCTTTGGTTAACAGATTTAGTTCTGCCTATAAACCTATATAATAGGTATTTCTGACCCCAAACCTTTAGAGAGGTATTTGTATTTGGGCAGGCTGAGCTTAGGTGACAATTTCCAACTTCTTTCATATCTCAACAAGCATTAATACAGACTATACTTTCTAACCAGTCCTATAAAAATATGCATTTTCTGAGACTGATCATCCCTAGATCTCCATCGCCATAGTGAAATAGAAAAGTGAAATAATATGTAGGCTGTGAAATTTTCTTCTGAAACATAAAAAACATAAAAATATGTTCATTTTAGAAAGTTTTAATTTCTTCCTTTCTCATGGCTTCATATGGTCTTAAAAACTACAGTAAATTGCAGGTGACAAACTTAAAAAAATTTTTCTGTTTGTCATATAGATGTCAAAATAGAT
Source organism: Sarcophilus harrisii (assembly GCF_902635505.1). Taxonomy (NCBI): domain Eukaryota; kingdom Metazoa; phylum Chordata; class Mammalia; order Dasyuromorphia; family Dasyuridae; genus Sarcophilus; species Sarcophilus harrisii. Next base: position 316,921,797 of record NC_045427.1, on the reverse strand, counting down.
AAAAGTTCAATTCTATTATAAGGAATAAGATAAAAACAACCATTATCTTCCCTGCTTATATTTTAAAGTCCTTTACAAATTGACTCCAAACTATTTCTCTGATTCATAATCCCCCTTCCTTGCTATAGTTTAGTCAAAATGGCAATCTTTCTCTTCCTCAAATATGATACATCATATCTCATCTCTTGGCCTTCATATTGGCTGTTCCCCACACCTGGACTTAAGTCCCACTTCACTTCTGTCTCTTAGAATTTCTTGTTTTCTTGAAAATAGCTCAACATCTTTTTTGGTATACCTGAATATAGTATAAGATTTTGTTCTGGGCCTTTTGTATCTATTTTGTTGGTTTCTAGTGCTATAGGTTTAATTATCTCTATACAGAAAATTCCCAAATCTACATATCCAGCCTTCATCTTTGTTCTGAATTTTAATTTATTGACTATTTCAAAGTAGAAGTCCTACAAGTACCTCAAATTTAACACATCTAAAACTTAACTCATAATCTGCCATTCTCTCCTCCTCCCCCTGGAAAATTTTCACTACTTTACTTTTCCAAAGTTCCTTACTACTTTGGGAGAAAATTCATCCTTCCAGTCACCTAAGTTCACAATTTTCGTATTTCATTTGACTCCTTATTCTCTATTATCCCCACGTATCTAGTGACCAAATCTTGTTTTTACCTTCACAATATCTTTCATATACATTCCCTTCCATCACTTCCCCAACTCGTTCTCCCTGTATTGTCTTGCCTCTCCAGTCCCTTCCCTTCCCCAACAGTTGCAAAAGTGAATTGGTACATTTGACCATATCACTTCCCAAACTCAATCAATTCTATTGAATCCATGTTACCCTAAGGATTAGTCTTTTCTGTTAAGCTTTTAATTACTTTTCTTTCTCTTTCTGTATTTTTAAGTGCAGTCAATTTGGCATTCTTTCTGTTCCTCAAATACTACTCCTCCTCTTCCTGCCTTTGTCCTCTATTCACTATTACTTCACTTTTACTTCTTGGAGTTCTGTTTTCTTCCAAACTCTGGTCCAGGTATGAAGCCTTTCCTGAACCTTCATCCTCCCCCTCTCCTCAAGATGCTTGTGCTATTCCATTTAGCTGGTAGATATTTTACATAAATTTATCTCTCCCATTAGAATGTAAGCTCCTTCAGGGCAAGGACTGATTATTTCATTTTTGTCTTTTTAATCTCCAGTATCTAGCACAGTATCTAAGCAGTAGATACTTAATAAGTGCCTCCTTTTTTTGAACTTTAGTAGAACCCAGGTTTCTATTAAAGATAAAACTTTATCTTGCCTCTTTTGGCTCATTAAACTGACAAAGAGTTGGACTTGATTGTTACAAAAGAACAACAAACGTATTGCAGATGCAAAACAAAGCAAGTATTTAGAAGGGACAAAATAAAAGGAAAATTTGAGTTTTAATGACATGTGTAATGGCAAAAAAAAGTTATCCTTGTGGACAATTTTCCAGAGAATTTTTATATAATTGGCAAGTTACCATGACTGCCTGGTTCTACCTTTCTGTGGCCTAACTGATGATCTTGGCTTTGGACAATGTTCCTGGCTGTAATTTTTTTTTACTGCTTTTTAGTTGTCCAGGTGATATTTCTGATTCTAACTCTGACTTTGCACTTTCAGAACTTACTCCATAGGTTTATTTCCCTTTCTATAGACTCCCTTGTCTGGACGGGCAAGTTTATCTATGGTGTGCTGCTCATTTTTATACAAACCCTAAGGTTTACAACAAAATACCATGAGAACCAAGGAATCTAGGTATGATCTCATTATCTCTCATATAAAAATAAGGAAATGGAGGCAGAAAAAAGGTAAATGGCTTGCCTAACATTACTTAGTTAGTATATGGTAGAGCTGAGATTTGAAAGAAGGCCTTTTCACACCAAATCCAGGGCCAGGCACTTTCCTGCCCCAGATTAACTGCATTTCTCAGCTTTCCCAGATGTAGTGTGGTAGGGTGTTTAGGAATTTCTTATTGATTCTTGTTGTTTATCATTTCTTAGTCTATTGCTGGAACATAAAAACTTGAAAAATTGAAGTAGTTTTCCCACATAGTACTGATTATAGACTTATAGAAATTTCATGCTATGGGGTCATGATAAAGAGGATTGGAATTCATAAGCCAAAATGATATTCTTAGTAGAACTTTCTCTGAATGATTCATCACTGCATGGATAATAAAGAGGAATTATTTTTTAAAAAAAGAGAGGAAAATGAAATTTTCCAGCAAGTCTTATTCTAGGATGCCTTTACTGTTCCTTTTCCACAAACACTTTTATTTATTTTTACCATTCTTAAACACAGTCCTTATTTGAGTCAAGCAAGTCTACTTGTTGTTTCTTATATGTGATTTGTTTGTTTTCTTCTCCTGCCCCCTTCACATAAGCTTCATCCACAAAGGGTGTCTCAATATTTTCATTTCAGGAGGGAGCTCAGTTCAGAACATCTTATTTCTCACTTGGCTGCACTACCTCGGGATTTTCTAATTTTTCCACTGTGAAAATGCCAGGTACTTTCTTACCTTCCTTTGATTTTCAGATTTCTCTTGTGTATCTTTCCTCATTACATTGTAATTTCTTGAGGGCAGGAATTGTCTTGTTATTTTTGTGTTTATATCCCTAGTCCTTATAAAAGTGTTTAACACTTAGTATGTACTTAAATGTTTACTGATTGACTCTCTGTTCAATCCTCTCCTCAATACTTATGAAGTGATTTTGCACTGTTAATTTGTTTATATGTTGCTTTATAAAGGAGCTAAAGCTTTTTCATGATTGTAAGTTATGTTAAGAGCACTGACTATGTCTTATTTGTGTGTGTATGGATATCAAGAAAGATTGCTATATCGCTAAATTTATTTTAGCATGAGATAGCCCTTCATTTATATATGTAAGTACATATGAATTAGTATATTTCTAAATGATAATTTATTATATTTATTATATAAATAATTATTTATAAATGATCTTCAGTATAAGTAGATTGTGGTGGTGATTTACAAATTTAGTATATATGTATATTTTGCATATACATGGACTTTTGGATATATTTGAAAACTAATTCGCTTTTGATTTTAAAATTAAACAATGCATCTTTTTAGGATAGGTCTAGAATTATTAAATCATTCACGCAGTCACATCTGGTAAGTAAACTGCCTCTATCATTGCCTATTAGCAACTGCTCTGCAACTTGTAGAATTAAATTTCTCCTGTGTTATGGAGAGATTTTAAGTGGCTGGGATCACACTGCTAGAATGAGTTAGGAGTAGGACTTGAACCCAGCTATTCTTGACTATAAGATCTGTTCTCTATCATCTAAGACCAGTTCTCCAACAACTACTTCATGATGTCTATTAAATATGTATCATACTTATAGATTATATTTCTTAAAAAATTAACCAGTATCTGCCTATCAATAAATATGTGAGATCAAGTCCAAATCCTTGGCAAAAAGACCTAATCATTTTCAGTTTAAAGTATTTAGAAATACGAAGAAGAGGCTACAGATAAAATAAATGATTAAAATTTAACTTCTTTAAGATAATAACATAAACTATCAAAGGTAAAGTTTTAAATTCTAGCCTACTAAGCAAAATTCTGCAGAAACATTACTGTCAACTCATTAGCTCCAGAATTATCTTGTTCCCTGCAGAGTCTTGAACTTTAGTGGCCCCTGAAGAACAAGGTTGTTTGAATGACTACTATATAAAGTATATGTAAACCATACTAAGTATAACTAAGTGGAATATTTTAATTTTCATAAAAATCATAGTTATTATACTTAGATATCCTCTTAAAGGTAGAATTAAGACATAAATTCATTAATAGTTCATACCTCTGTAAGTAATTCTCCTCTTTGTATCTTGAATGGTGATAAAAGTGCATCATCTTTGATATGAAAGAAATCTTAACTACCCCTTCCCCAACACACACATTATCTACATTCCAGTTGTTAGTAGGGGTTGAGTGGGGAAACAATTCCTAAGGTGTGCTTGCTCTATGGCTCTTTTCTTGCCTATTCTACATCCCCTTTATCAGCTAAAGAGACACACCAAATTGTCATAGAACTTTTTCTCCTGCCACAGAGTGGGAAAAGAAGAATCATTTATTTCTTCTTATGATCACTTTTCATAGGTAGCACACAAAAGTAAATGACTTAGCTAAAATTAAACCACCTGTCACCAGAAATGATCTTTGATAGTCAATAACTAAACAAATGCTAAAAGCTCTTTTTAAATATAAGTAGAACGTTTATAAAGAAAGGTAGTGTTAGTATTATAGTATCTATTTGATTAGCATTTTTCAAACTTTCATTTTAATGATTTATATTTTAAAAATTAAAAATAACAATCATTACTGAATTTTTCTTTGATTGGGGTTCTGCGAAGTGAAATTCAGCTCTTGCTCTGTCATCATAATTTATGGTTATTCCATCCAACATCTGTAGGTTAGGTAATCGATATATCAACATATGGCGATGTGCAATTTTATGAGAAATCTGAGGAAAGATAAAATGACAAAATACCATTTAAATCACTTTCACTTTAAAATTAATCATATAAATGTATGACTATGTATATATATATATATATATATATATATATATATATATATAGGATTTAACATATATTTTAACATATTTAATATGTATTGGGCTACCTGCCATCTAGGGGAGGGAGTGGAGTGAAGGAAGGGAAAATTTGGAACAGAAAGTTTTGCAAGGGTCAATGACGAAAAATTACCCATGCATGTGTGTTTTGTAAATAAAAAGCTTTAATAAAAAAAATTTAGTCATAAGCAAGCTTATCATAGGCATCACAAATGAAAACTAATTAATGTTTTTTCCACCAGTTAATGATAGAAGCTTATTAAAGATTTATTGAATAAGTTAATTTTTAGATCAATTCCCAAAATTTATTTATGGTATGAAAAAATTAATTTCTGAAAAAGTTAAAAAGGTTAAAATTTAGAGTTCTGGGCTCTCTTGAAAACATCTAATTTTAGTAACATTATATCAATTTGCTGTAACCTACTCTTCTCTCTTACCTTGCTTGAACTCTTTTCATTTTGCTTAGGGAGCACCTCATGGGGTTGATAAGAAATGAGGGGAAAATGAAAGAATTTTCAAGGAGGAGGATGTGCTGTGCTCAAAGGCTAAAGGACAAGGTAATAATGATGGTCTTTTCCTGGATAGAATTGGCTGTACATTCTATTCAGCCAGCTCTGAAATAGGATAAGCTAAGCTCAGCAGCAATCACAGGTATTTGTCAAAAACTGGACAGTGAGACTATCAAATCTTTTCAAAGAGCTAAGGGACAGCAGAACTGCTAACTCTCCAATAACCAGAGCATATTGCTTTAATTAAACACATATCCCAGTAAAGCTATGCACAAATGGCCAAGGGTGAATGTGGTATTCTTTGATCCCCTATGCACTCTGGAATATCTGTTCCATGAGGAACAAATTTGCTTTCCTGTTCAACCTTTTCCTTTCTCACTTTCAGTCTTACAGCTCTCACTGAGATTTGGCTTCCTCTGATGACAGCTTCCCTCACTGTTCTTTCTAGCACTGGTTGTGCTTTCTATTTAACTGGTTGAGTAGGGAAGTTGGAATATTCCTTGCTTGCCTTCACTATCTCCAGGTTTCTGTCTTCCAGGATCATCCAGTAACCTCTTCTCCTCCTTTGAGGTCTGTTCAGTTTACACCTACCACCCTATCAAAATCCTTTATCTATTATCTATAGATTCTCTTTCTTTCCTCAATGGATTCAATACCTGATTCATAATCTTTTCCTCCTCAACTCCTGCCCTCACATTAGGGAACTTCAACTTACATGTCAGTACTTGTTAAGGACAACGCCTAAGTGTGAAGGGGCAGGTGGATTCTCCAATCCCCTCCCCCCCCCCCAGTTATGAAACATAACATACTTGAAGGAGTTGCAAAGCAGCCTTGACTGACACAGATGTTGCCTGTGAATTGGGAATGAAATAAATTGGAGGCAAGAGGGAAGAGGAGAGAGAGGTCAGAGAATGCAACTGCCTCTCAGTCTTCTTATATCATTATCATCCTCTCACATGAAGGGATCTAGTCCCCTTGTCAGGATTAGATCCCCAGCAGCCACTAGTAGATGGCTCCCATAAGACCCAGCAGCCATTAACATGTTGCTCCCATAACAAATGCTGCACAATGTGGGGCACAAGAAACACAAGAAATAAAGAATCAGCAGCACTTGAGAGCTGTTCATGAGTAGGATCCTCCCAGGAGAGTTCCTTTGGTAACCCGAGGGGAAGGAAAGGGAGAAGAGACCTGGTAAGACATTTTCAGTTGTGCTAATTAAAATAGGCAACCACATCAAAGGGCTGATCCAGGAGACTGATGAGGGACTTATGAAAAATACTTGTTCTGACTACAATCCTACTTCTCTGTTTGTCAGAAAGTTTGCTTCCATGATATCTCGCAAGATTCAATATCTGTTATAGCATTTCATCCAGAGGAATAGGATGGAAAAGACATTGATAGTGCTGTTTGCATTTCTCAGCATGAAGACTCAGACTTAACACCCAGCAGCCACTAGTAGGTTGCTTCCATATCAAGTACTCCCCCAAACACCTTAAGTTTCTCAACCCACTGATTTCCCTTGCCCATTCTGCCCCATTTCAATCTCACAAAAGATGGTCATACTTTTTGTTTTGTCATTGTTTACAAATGCATCACCTTCCCTGAGCTCTGAAATTTCCTTATTTGATTATAACCTACTGACTTTCCACTTCTCTCTTTGCCTTTTAATACTAATATCTTCAAATACCTGGTCTTTACCCTTACCATGACCTCCAATTTCTTCACTCCCTCAGTTATCTATCAGGTCATTACCCTTATGCTAGCTATACTTTTCTTTCTTCATCTTGACCTCTTGATGAATCAATTCAGTTCTATGCTTTTCTCTTCAGTCCCTTCACCTTTTTCATATTACTGATTGTGCCCTGCCAAGACTCCGTCTTGGATCACTCCTATCATGGATGACTCTGCTCCTATAAAAGTGCTAATGGACAAAGGTGGAGAAAAACCACACAATTATTCTAGGTCCACTACTGTTGCACAATCTCAACTGGGTTCCCACTACTGTTAGGCAATGCTTCTATGCCTTCTTAATTATCTCACTGTCCCATTCAATGCAGCCTTTCTTCTAAAGTTTTTTATCCGTCCTCAAGTATTCCATTTCCTCACCCTCTCAGTTGAGAATCTTGCCTCATATTTTACTGAAAAAAAAAAAAGCCATTCACTGAGAGCTCTCACTTCTTCTTTTTTTTAAATTATAGCTTTTTATTTACAAGATATATGCATGGGTAAGTTTTCAGCATTGACAATTGCAAAACCTTTTGTTCCAATTTTTTCCCTCCTTCCCCTCACCCCCTTCCCCCAGATGACAGGTAGACCAGTACATGTTAAATATGTTAAAGTATATGTTAAATACAATATATGTATACATTTTGCTGTACAAGAAGAATTGGACTTTGAAATAATTACAATTAACCTGTGAAGGAAATAAAAAAAATATAGGCAGACAAAAATAGAGGGATTGGGAACTCTATGTAATGGTTCACACTCATTTCCCAGAATTCTTTCACTGGATGTATCTGGTTCAGTTCATTACTATTCTATTTTAACTGATTTGGTTCATCTCATTTTTGAAGAGGGCCACGTCCATCATTATATAGTATTGTTGTTGAAGTATATTATGATCTCCTGGTCCTGCTCATTTCACTCAGCATCAGTTCATGTAAGTCTCTCCAGGCCTTTCTGAAATCATTCTGCTGGTTATTTCTTACAGAACAGTAATATTCCATAACATTTGTATACCATTATTTATTCAGCCATTCTCCAATTGATGGGCATCCACTCAGTTTCCAATTTCTGGCCACTACAAATAGGGCTGCCACAAACATTCTTGTATATACAGGTCCCTTTCCCTCCTTTAAGATCTCTTTGGGACATAAGCCCAGTAGTAACACTGCTGGATCAAAGGGTATGCACAGTTTGATAACTTTTTGGAGTTCTCTCACTTCTGATCTCCTTCTCACTTCAATATATCCGGATACCTTCTGCCACTGTCTCTTTCTTCATCTGTTTCATGTGAAAGTAGCAGCCTTCCTTTTTGTTAAGGCAAATCCCACACAAGTGATCTCATTCCATGTGTCTCCTCCATCAAACTGTCCTCTCTGTCAACCACATTTTCTCATTTTCAATTTCTTCCTGTCTAATGGCTGCTTCTCTACTGCTTATAAACATGCTCACATCTCTCCTATCCTCAAAACCCCTCATTTAATCTTTCCATCACTCTTAATGGTTGTCTCATTTTTCCTGACTTTTTGTGGCTTATCTCTATAAGAAAGCTATCTTAATTACTTCCACTTCTTCTTCTTTTACACTCTTTAAGTCTCTACAGTCTGGGATCTCACCCCTCTTTCCACCAAAACTGCTTTCTCCAAAGTTACCAATGATCTCTTAATTGTCAAATCAAATAGTCTTTAAGACTCACCTTTCTTGATCTCTCTGTAGCCCTTGACCCTGTTGATCACCTTCTTCTCCCTGGTATATTGCTCTATATACATATATTTTTGGGACACTACTCCCAAACTTACCATTCTCCCTCAGTCTCCTTCGCTGAATTTCCATCCATGTCAACCCTTTTAACCATGGCTGTCCCATAAGACCTTCTTCTCATTCTCATTTCTCCTCACTTATTGCTCCATTCCATCTCAACTACACACAGAAATGGTCATCTTGCCATTATTAACAAGTATTTTCATGTTTATGAACTCTGAAATTTATCATTCCATCTTTTCCCCTGCTTTACAATCTGTAACTCCATTCTTAGTCCTCATTGTGACTTCTAGTCCCTTTATCCCTCAGATGTTAGCATTGGTCTTGTTCTAGTTGTATTCTTCTCAATGCCCTATCTTGACTCCCTGATGTGCCAGTTTAACTTGTTACTATCCTCTTCCCTCAAGCTCTTTGCCTTTTCATCAAATGCTGACCACACCATGTCAACTTCCCAGCCTTGTATTACTGCTACCACACTAGAGTTTTCTTTCTGTGCTTCCTTCTAGTTTTCCCTGTTTACATCTTGTTTCCCTGTTGTTGTATGCATGTTCCCTCCCAGTTCAGAATAAAATCTTCTTTAAGGATGGCATTTTTTGCATTTTCAGACCTCAGCACAATTCTTGGCACAAAGTACTTAGTTACTGACTTGTTTTAACTTGGAAAATTGCACTATCTGGTGGTTAAATTGTAAGCATATTGTGTTTGAAGCTATTTGAAAATAGCTTGTTCATAACAAAATATTTTCACAATGGTCACTAGACACCCGAGGTAGCCCACAAATGCCAATTTTATCCATATATTCTATGCTTTCCTATTAATGATACAAGCCTGAGTTCTGGGTCTTGAGAAAAGCGAGCCATGTGGTAAAGGAAGTAAGAAGAGAAAAGCAAGATGAGATCTTTTACTATTTCTCATATTTGTGGTTTGCAAAGACAGGAAATTTGTGTTTGGCACTCAACTGCAGTCCTTTTTACACTTTTCTCTCAAGGTTGGTGCTCTCATGATATCTTAAATACTCCCAATGTACAGTCTACTCAGATCTACTACTCTTTATTCCTAAAAGGGATTTCCTGTTACCTATATCTCCATGCCAAGGAAATGTCCTTTTCATTCACTGAAAAGAATTTTAATTGATTGGGAGAAGCAATGTGGATGTATTAATTCAAATGAAAGCCTTCTCATACACTTGAACTTTTACTTTTTTATTTTTGGAGACAAATATGGTTAAGTGATTAGCTTAAGGTTATACAGCGGTCAATGTCTGAGGCTGGATTTGAATAGGGTCCTCCTGACTTCAGGGCTGGTGTTTTATCTACTTTGCCATCTACTTTGCCACATAACTACCCTGAAATACTTGAATTATTCACATTTCACAAAGAGAAAACTAGAAGCATTTTTAAAAACAAAAATCATTATAATGGGTAGAATTACAGATAGTGTTAAAGATGAAGGTGAAAAAATTTGTCATTGTCAAGAAAGATATTTTTGAACAGCTTTTAAAAATATATATTTTAATATAGGCAAGAAAGCTTTGACTCACATGGTCACTTCCCCTGAGTTATTCTAACTTTTCTCATGTTCTAAAATCCATAGGCTCTCATTAAAGTCTGGTTCTCACCTTCCCCCATCCTCACATACAAGTGGATATCTCCCATAACATTAGCAGCTTAGATACCAGTAATGTGGCAGCCATTTGTGTATTTGGTCATTTTAAACAGGACACTTAACAATAACTTTTTCCCGAGACACAGTTATGGGGTTTTTATGCTCTAACACATGCTCAATTTTTGTATAACTTCCATGAACCGCTGAGAAAAAAAGTAAACTTGTTTCTGTCTTCATTTAATTTTCTCCAAAGATCTCTCATACCTAACTTTTCTAACATTTTGTTTACCTCCTTAACCCCTTTCTTATTTATTTTGTAGTTCGATTTATCTAGTTCTGAGACAGCAAGGATGAGATTACCCACTAGTATAGTTTTGCTGTCTATTTATTTTTGCATCTCTCTTAACTTCTTCTCTAGGAATTTGGATGCTATACTATTGATAATGCTTCATTATCTGATACCCTTTAGTAAGATATAGTTTCCTTCCTCATCTTTTTAAATTAGATTTATCTTTGCTTTCACTTGGTCTGAGATCAGGATTGCTACCCCTGCTTTTTTCCTCCCCTGAAGCATAATATATTCTACTCCAGTCCTTTACCTTCACTCTGAATGTATCAGTATGCTTTAAATGTGTTTCTTGTAAACAACATATTGTAAGATTCTGGCTTTTAATTTAGCCTGCTATCTGTTTCCGTTTTATGAGGAAGTTCATCCCATTCACATTCACAGTTAAAATAATTAATTCTTTATTTTCTGCCATCTTATTTACCCTAGATTATGCTTTTCTCTTTCCTATCCCCCGTCCCCCTCCTCAGTATTTTGCTCAAACAGTCCTCCCCCCTTTTTATGCCTTTCCCTTAATTCTTCTGTTTTCCCTTCTATTAGTCTTTCCCTTTCTTTTTTGGACTCTGTTTCCTATCTTTAGGAAGAAAAAGCAAGGTAGAAGCTTCAGAGTGAAGCAAATTCCCAGAGCTACTCCAGAGTGAATTAAAAGATGGAAGAAGGTAAATCAAATTTATTCTTGATAAAGACATGCAACCAACAGATTGCCTGTATAAGCCTTTTAGCACAATGCTACCTGAAATCCTGAAGCATTGTAGGATAAAGTATAACGAAAAGACCATGATCTCAGAAGACAGTCATCTAGAAGTGATGGATTCAAGATGCAAAACGAGACATAGATTTTTGAAGAATGACAAAGTGTCTGACTATACATATTTGTTACAAGGATTTTGCTTTAATTTTTCATTAGGGGAAAAATGAAGAGGAAAAAAAACAAATGCTTTTCAATTGAAAACTAAAATAAAAATTTAAAAAAGAATCATGTAAGTTCTGATTAGCCTTGAAAGGTAAAAGATTAAAACTGATGAATAACAATTGAAAGTTTATTATACTGATTTAAACGTAATAAATTACTCTATATGCATTATACAAATGTTAGTAATTGCTGAATAATCAATATTTATGCTGTTATTTTTAATGAGCCTTTTTCCAATGAAAGATCTAAATTCTTGTTTCCTCTCACTTTTCTATATTTAGAAAGAACATCACTACTGAAAAATATAAAGTCACAATACTTACAAATGATGATTTGTTTGGTGGCAATTATTAGAATTACAAATATAGTGTTTAGAAGGAAAAAATCAGTAGAGAAGGTCTCACCTATCCAAGCCTAATAAATAGCGAAATATATAGCTTCTTCTAAATCATTGACAATTACAGGTGCTGTGGAGATTAGAAATTTAAATCTAATATACAGGTACATATGTGTGTATATATGATAAATAGATAAATATAGAGGGTAATCTTACAGCAAAACTTCAAATAGCACTATGAATATCAATCTGTCCATGGTAGTAATATATATAGTAATGAGACCTCAGTAGAAATCTACTAGAGGCAAGGACAAAATTCTTAAGTGAAATCATGTTGCTGAGAAAATTTTATCTCCTTAAAAAACATTGACTGATACAGAATTGTTCTAGTGTGGTTATAAAATATTAATGGTAAGAATAATATCTTAAAACATTTAGATATAAGTATTTTATGTTCTAAAATCATTTCAGCAAAAAATATATTCTCCATATGAACTGATCAGATTTATTTTTCAATTGGATCATTTTCTGGGAGGAAAGATAACAGGCAGAAGACTCTAGCTCCAAATAATCTGTCAAAGTAGATGGAGAAGCACAAAGTAGATCTGTGTTTTATATGTTTTATATCATAGACTTAAAGCTGGAAGGGACCGTGTGTGTGTGTGTGTGTGTGTGTATGTATGTGTGTGTACGCTCCATCAAGTTCAACCTCCTCCTTTTGTAAATGAGAAATCTGAGGCACAAAAAGATTAAATAAGCTGTGCAGAGTATAACAAAGTTAGCAAATGACTGAGGTAGGACTTTAATTCAGATAAACTCTTCAATTCCGATATTGATTATTCCATGATATTTCTCAATAATAACAGCAGCTAGGTGGTGGGATAGAGTGCACCATTTACAAAGGAGGACACTGACTCAGTAAAGTGTCTGGAGCAGGATTCAAACTCAGCTCTTTAGGACATCAAGTCCAGTATTCCACCCACTAAGATATCTAGTCACCCTTTAACAACTTAGAAAGGGAATAAATTGCCTAATGAACTGAAATGAAAATCTAGATCATTCTTAACAGTAGTTTTGACTATTGGCAAAAAAAAAAAAAATTATCAACCTGTTGATATTCTTCCTAAGCTCTAGAGTCTATCTTTCTCATTTGCTTATGTAACAGGACAGAACACATCTGATGAAGCATGTGGATTAGCCCTGAGCTGAGCTCTCCCTAGCTATTTCTGGAACACATGTTTAATGGGGAAGGGGATTAGGATGGCATAACAATCCCTTGCTCTCTGTGGTGGCAGCAGAGGAGGGGATTCTCTCTCAGAGAACTGGTCATTAAGTTCGGAGGAGCCATCTAGTATTGTTTTCTCCGATCACTTGTGTGTTTGGCCTAGGATTCTGACAGTTCTACCTTGAACTTCTTGGGGGGAAGATGTGATTTCTTCTCTTCCCCAACAAACTTAGTGGCTGCTGGAACATGGCAAAAGAGCACATGTGCTGCTGCGTATAAAGTTAATACTTCTAGTAGCTTCTAGTAGTTTTGTTTCTTTTCATGTGCATAGGTGACTAAATAGCAGTCCTTGACATAGACATTTCCAGTCTTGAAAACTCTCCAAGGACTGAACTTTGCTTGCATGTGGGGGTAACCATAAGGAACCCTTTAGTGGAGAGAGTGTCTTGTCCCTCTCATCCCAGAAAAATTCATTTTACATTTGGTTCAGGTATAATTTCTCCTGCCATTCATCTCTTTTCCCACCAATAATTTTTCTATTAGGTTATATCTTCTTATGAATTTAAATCAAGGGGTATTTGCACTTAATGAATGAAAAGTTCTATTAATATTCTTTCTGGCATATTTTGGAAAAGTCAAAGAGACTCTTGCTGTTGTTCCTGAAATTAACTGTAGTTTTTAAATATGCTTTGAGCTGAATCTAATTAGCAATGTCAAAAAAGAAAGAGAACATACTCACTGGATTGCCATACACTGTAAGCTCTTTGATGGAAGGAACAATCTCAAGCTTTTCCAATTCTGCCATATCCTATTAAAAAACAAACAAACAAGCCAACAAATGACAGCAACTATTGTTCTACTTCTAACATTTTCAAATATAAGACAATGAAAAGTAACTAATTATTGCTTTTGTTTAGAAAACTTAAAATAGACACAGCATGTGAAAGAATATGTGAATAGAAACTAGAATTTTTAGTCATAGAACTATGTAACTTGATTTTAGCAGTGAAGGATATAACTAAAAGACAATTTTGAAATCACCTATTTTTAGTTTTCTCATTGAATCCTCTTGAGATATCTTGTGGGTTTTCCTTAAACCCAAACCACTCTGACTCTCATAGACTGGCCAATAATAGACCCTAAGTCAAGCCCCAATTGGTCACTGCTCAGATCCTGATTGACTGAGAGTGAATGAGTGTGGCCTCAAAAAAGGCCAAGGTCTCCCACTGCACACAGGGCCATCTTTGTCATCCTGATCTATATCTGGTCATTGGACCCAGATGGCTCTGGAGGGGAAAGTGAGGCAGGTGACCTTGCCCAGCCCTCCTTAACTTCAATCCAATTCACTGCAAATCATGGTCTCACCTTCCTGACATCATGGTCCTCTTCCAGAATGAAGGACAAACGATGATAAGGAAATTGGGGCACAGAAAGGTTTTGTGACTTGTATAAGGTTACACAGCTGATTGGTAGCAGATCTAGGACTAAACCCTAGGTTTCCTGGCTCCCAGTTAAGAATTCTTTTCACAACACAAATGTGTTATTTTACTTCTTGTTCACTGGTCAGTTTCGGAGAAGAAAACTATTTCCTGCATGCTTCTTTTTGTTATTGAACTGGGTTTATACATTATCTAAGAATAAAACTCTCTAGACTATAGATGTTCCAGTAGTTTGCCAAGTCAAGCATTTCTGTGTAGGTTAGTCAGTGCATGGAGAGAAGCCTTAAATGAAAGAGAAAGGAGGTATCTGTGCAGCCCTGGGATAATTTTTGGAATGAAGAAAAGTTTATCTTCCCCTACATTTTTTAATCGTATCGTTCAACTTGATTGATTTCATTGCCAGAAATAGATGGCCAGAAACCAAAAAAAAAAAAAAAAATCAGTTGAGTCTACATGCTTCACAGGTATCTGTGCAATGTTGGGTTGTGTGGGCCTCCAGAGGGAAGGTTTAAAGGAAGACACCAAAGGAAGGTATGGATGGATTTCAGTCTGTGTTCCTGAATAGAGTAGACCCAAATAGATGATATCACAGATTCATCATAGTACTTAAGCATCATATATGGAATAAAGTACATACATCTTATACATTAAAAAAAATGAGATATGGGCAAAATTCTCATCATAAAGTACCTGTAGGAGTTTCTGGCACAGGAGAGTTCTTCTAGGATGAGAAGCTTATGTCATGAGGTTAAGATGTAAAAGAAAATATTTGGTTACCTGAATTTTGTTATATCCTAGGAATAGTTTTTCTAGTTTTATCAAAGGTTTTAAATGAGTCAGTTCTCGTAGTCTGTTTTCTTCCAAATGAAGTGCCACAAGAGAACTAGGCTTAACAAAAGCACTGTCAGTAATTGTTCTGATACGGTTATGGTCCAATACCAATTCTTGAAGGGATGACAAATTGTCAAGTCCTTCAACTTGACTGATTTCATTGCCTGCAATAAGATCAAATGGGAATAAAGTATTTGTGGAATTTCTCAAATTAGTCTCAACTTTGTTTAGATATTTTCCTGCACAGGTATATTTTTGAAAAATTAAAATTAGAGCCAAAGCTAATGGAGAAAGCAAACATACATCATAAAATAAGTATGTCCACAAAAAGAGAAATAAAATGATCTAGAATATTTGCTAGCAATCATTGTCATAATAAAAATTGTTAGTTTTAAATTTTATTTGCCAACAGTCATACAGAGTGCATATCATTTACAAAGTGACAGAATGGAAGATAATTTACTAACAATGAATGATATAGTCTATTCAATGACATTTTATGCAATAAACCATAACAAAATAAACATTCTCACTATAACTACAATACAATACAATTTAAAAAGTATTAAGTGCCTACTTTATTCAAAATATTGAAGATAAAGACAAAATTTAAAACAGTATCTGCCCTGGAGATGACAATTGAAAAAAATTCCCCAGAAGATTTCATCTCATTGTTTAAAAAAATAATAAGGACCATTATTTCATGGCACTTTTTGTCATCTGGACTTATTATATTCATGATGAAGGGTTCTTAATTTATGGTCCAGTAATTTGTTTTTTATATACATCTTGATAACTGTAAATAAATAACACACACACACACATAATTGATTTCTTTTGTAAATCTACATATCTTATGCACTTAAGAAAATTATTTCCAGAAGGGGTTCAAAGGTTTCATAAATTGGTCCATGACACAAATAACAACAACAAAAAAGGTAAGAAGCTCTGGCTAGAGAGAAAACATATATTGGGAGGAGTGAAGTGGGGAATTTACATGAAGGACTAAATGATATTTTTCAAATTAAGTCTGAATAAGATGTTCATCTATTAAGGAACAGCTGAAGAACTTGTGTTCTTTTTTTGTTATAGCCTAGGAATAGGATATATGATTATTTATATATGATTATGATGGAATACATTTGTGTTATAACAAATGATGAGCAGGATGGTTTCAGAAAAACTGGGAGGACTTATATAAAAACTCATGCAAAATGAAGTAAGCAGATCAAGAAGAAGATTGTGTACAGTAATACTAATAATATAAGAATGATCAACTGAAAGATTCAACTACTTGGATCAAGACAAAGATCAAAGACAATTATAAAGATTTATTATAACAAATATTATCTCCTTCCAGAGAGAAAACTAGTGAATATGGAATGAAGACTAAAGCATTGTTTTATTTTGTTTGCATTTTCTTTTGCAACATGGCTAATATGGAAATATGTTTTGCATGACTCCATATGTATAACAGATATTAAATTGCTTGCCTTCTCAAGAAGGAAGAAGTGGTGGTAAGGAGGGAAATGATATAGAATTCAACAACTTAAAAAATGATGGCTAAACTTCCAAATTGCAAAAATCTAGGTAAATTGATTTTCTATTGACTTGTGATGGTCCTACCAATTACCTGCATTCTGCTGTGTATTTGTATAAATAACCATGTGGTGATTTTTATCATCTGATCCTGTGTATGTAATCCTGTTTTATTCCTGCAATACAGCCACCCAGTTTTTTGGAGGAAAAATAAATGTGGTTTTTGTAAAAAAAAATTTTTTTTACACTTGGGAGTTGATGAAAGTAATTAGTTTGATAAAAAATAATTTTAAAAAGATAGACATTTGTTATTATGGGAAGTGAGGGTCAGAAAAAATTCTTTATATTTCCTGAAAGCAATTCAGCTTTCTCTAGTACTTTTCAACTTGGTCCAGCCTGTTGTCCATTTGTATTGTCTGTCTAAATATCCATTCTGTTGGAACTTCATTAAAATACACATTGAAATTTAGATATAGACATTCCTTGTCATTTAATCTTTCCTGTGTGGATGAAAAGGACAAACTACTTTGAGTGATTAGAAATTTTTCATAGGAATTTCCTCAGTGAATTAGAGCTTGATGTTATTAACAGAAGGGGCAGTGAAGAAGTTACTTCTGTTTTTTATATCTTCTAAGGATCTTGATCTTTGTATTTGGATGGGAGGTACTTTGTTTCAAAAGAATTTGTAGGGCAGCATTTTATTCTACTGAAGTGAATGCTTTTTTATAATCAAAGAACAATGGGATCTTATATTTTCTATATCTTTCAGTCAAATATATGGTATCCTGTCGTCTATCATTTGCCAAAAACGTACTTGTTCCCTAGGCAAAGAAAAGAAGAAAAAGGAAGAACAGGAAAAATTTTCTCATAAAAAGCATGCAAAGAAAAGTTTTTATAGTGGAGGAGAAAATGGGGGAAGGATGACAGGGAATGCTTGAACTTCATTCTCATCAGAATTAGTTTAAAGAGGAAAGAATATACATGCGCTCAGTTGCATACAAGAATGTTACTTATCCAATAGAAAATGAATAAGAAAAAGAGAGGAGGTAATAATGAAAGGGAAGACAGATTAAAGGATGCAAACAGAGAGAAAAGAAGAAACAGAAGAAAATGTGATGGAGGAAAAAACACAGTTATCATAATTGTAAATGAGAATGGGATGAGCTCATCCATAAAATGGAAAGAGAGAACAGAATCCAACAATATGTCATTTACTAGAGATACACTTGAAACAGAAAAACACATACAGAGTTAAAATAAAGGGCTGGAATAGAAAATCTAATATGCTTCAGCTAAACTTATAAAAAAAAAAAAAGAAGAGTTAGCAATCATGATCTCAGACAAAACAAAATTTTTAAAAATAGAGATAATTACAAGGGATAAGCAGGAAAACTACATTTTTAAAGCAATACTATATGATTTAATTTTTTATTTTAATAATATTTTATGTTCCTAAATACATGCAAAGATAGTTTTCAATATTCACCTTTGCAAAAACTTGTATAATTTTTTCTCCTCCAAGACAGCAATCTGATATAAGTTAAACATTTGCAATTCATCTAAACATATTTCCATATTTGTCATGCTGTGCATATATATATATATATATAAATACACACACACACACACACACACACACACACACAGACACACACACACATATATATACCTGATCAAAAGAGAAAAAAAAAAACAAGAAGGGAAAAAAATCCAAGCAAACAAAGAACAACAACAAAGGTGAAAATCCTTTGCTTTGATCCATATTCAGTCTCCATAGTTCTCTCTCTGGATGTGGATGGCTCTTTTTATCTCAAGTCTATTGAAATTGCCCTCAATCACCTCATTGCTGAAAAGAGTCGAGTCCTTCACAATTGATCATTGCATAATCTTACTGTTGCTGTGTACAATGTTTTCTTGGTTCTCTTCACTTCGCTTAGTATCAGTTCATGTAAGTTTCTCCAGACTTTTCTGAAATCATCCTGCTGATTTTAAAAATATATTTCTTACACACACACACACATACACATACATACATACATACATATGTATTCCATTATATTTATGTACCATAACTTATTTCAAATTTCCAGTTTCTTGCCACTACAAAAAGGGCTGATACATTTTTCACTTATGGGTCATTTTTATTTTTTTATGTTATCTTTGGGATACAGAATCAGTAGAGAAACTGGTGGATGATAGAGTATGTCCAGGTTGATAGCCTTTTAGGCACAGCTCCAAATTGCTCTCCAGAATGATTGAATTAGATTACAACTCCACCAACAATGTATTAGTGTTCCATTTTTCCCACATCCCCTCCAACATTTATCATTATGTTTTCCTGTCACCTTAGTCTATCTGAGAGGTGTGAAGTGCTGTCTTAATTTGTATGTCTCTATTCAATAGTGATTTAGAACATTTTTTATATGGCTTTAATTTCTTCATCTAAAAATTATCTTGACCATTTATCAATGGTTTGTATTCTTATAAATTTGAATCAGTTCTCTATTTTAGAAATGAGAACTTTATCAGAAACAATGGCTGTAAAATTTTTTTTCACAGTTTTCTGCTTCCCTTCTAATTTTGGCTGCATTGGTTTTGTTTGTGCAAACCATTTTTAACTTAATGTTATTAAAATTATTCATTTTGCATTTCATAATATCCTCTCGTTATTCTTTGGCCATAAATTCCTCCCTTCTCTATAGAGCTGAGAAATAGACTATTCCTTGTTTTCCTAATTTTCTTTTAGTATTACCTTTTATGTTTAAATCATAAACCCATTTTGACCTTTTCTTGGTATAGACTGTTAGGTATTGGCTATATTAGTTTCCGCCCTACTATTTTCCAGTTTTCCCAGAAATTGTTGTCAAATAGTGAGTTCATATCCCAGAAGCTGAAGTCTTTGGGTTTATCAAACACTAGATTACTGTAGTCATTGACTATTGTGTCTTATGGACTTAGCTTATTCCTCTGATCCACTATTCTATTTCTTAGCCAGGATGAAATAGTTTTGATGATTGCTGCTTTGTAATATAGTTTTAGCTCTGATGCAGCTAGGCCATCTTCAATTACATTTTTCCCCCATTAATTCTCTTGAAATTCTTGACCTTTTGTTCTTTTAGATGAATTTTGTTATTATTTTTTCTAGCTCTATAAAGTAATTTCTTGGCAATTTGATTGGCATGGTACTTGAATAAGTAGATTAATTTAGGTAGAATTGTCATTTTTATTATATTTGCTTGGCCTACCCATGAGTACTTGATATTCTTCCAATTTTCCAATAACTTTATTTGGGTAAAAAGTGTTTTGCAATTGTGTTCATATAGTTCCTGACTTTGTCTTGGGAGGTAGACTCCAAAATATTTTATATTATCTACATCTATTTTCAATGGAATTTTTCTTTTTATATTTTGCTGCCAGATTTTTTTGGTAACATATAGAAATACCAATGATTTATGTGCTTCTAATTTATATTTTGCAATTTTGCTAAAGTTGTTAATTGGGTCTAGTAGTTTTTAGTTTGATTCTCTAAATGTACTATCATATCATCTGCAAAGAATGGTAATTTTGTTTCTTCATTACCTACTCTAATTCCTTCAATTTTTTTTAGGGAAACTACATTTTGCTAAGGTACTATAGATGATGAAATAACATCAAAAGTTTTTATAACAATTCTCCCTGATGGTCAACCTCATTTCTCAAGTATATAATAAGTATAGAATAGAGTCAAATTTATAAAAAAAATAGGAGTTATTCCCTAAGTGATAAATGTCAAAGAATATAAAATTTACAGAAGGAATAATCAAAGCTATCTATAGTCATATAAAAAATGCTTGAAATCACTATCCATTGGAGAGAGGGGCAAATGAGGAAGACCCAAGTTCAAATATGACCTCAGACATTTACTGTGGGCAAGTCACTTAATTTGTGGGCCTTAATCCATCAGAGACAAAAATGGCAAATCATCCCAGTATTTTTGCCAAGAAAATTCATTAGTAGTATTCATGTGCTATGGTCCATGAGGTCATGAAGAGTCGGATGCTACTAAATAACTGAACAACCACCCTCTGCTGCATGTCACATAAGGCTGCATTGCTGACAAATCAGAATAAAAAAATAATTCCCTAAATTAAAGAAAATAACTGATAAAATTGAGGAGAAATAGGAAGAGAGACAACTTAAAGTGCCCAAAGTTCCTGAAAACTTGAGAAATTGTATCTAATAATGAAAGAGACAACAAACCCAACAAGGATATATCAAATGATTTTGAGATGGGAATACTTAAACTGAAACTCTGAAAAAAATTGAGCTTGTTGGCTAACTGGTAGACTGATTTTATAAAAACAGAGAAGTATGTATAAAAGTTGGTATTTGTTACCAATGGGATTACCAATGTTACCAAATAAACACATTCATGACAGTTTTTGTCAGAAAATGTAAGAACATTTCAAGACTTATACATAACAACATATTTAACTGTTCTCAACATGAGATGAGCCATACAAAGAAGGGGAGAGCAATCAAAGAATACCCTCTAAAAATAGGCATCACCAATGAAGAATCCTTGAGAGAGCTATTGAAGAGATATAAAAAGGCACTAAAAGATTACAGCAATGTTGAATTGGCATGTGCAGTGGAAAAATCTGACCATATTGCCCAATTAAAGGCAACAGCAATAAAAATAAAACATATGAAGTGGAATTCAAAAAGAAATTAGAAATTCTTGATTCTTTTAATCAATAATTCAAATCAAAAGTCAAAAGATTAGGGCAATGACTCATGCAATTAAAATTGGGGGAAGAACAACATAATTCAGCACCAATCTAAAACTTTACTATAGAAATTTGAGAAGCAAAGAAATCAAAGCTATCCCCTGAAGAATGAAGATACAGAAATTTTATGAAACCTAAGAAGTCCAACACAATGAAAATACAAGTTGAATTAAGTGAGAAACAAAGTTTTTGCTAATAAATAATAGGAAAGTTAATGCTTTAATTGAGGAGTCTGAAACATTAGCTTTTCAGAATAGACAGAAAATGATATGACCAGATAAAATCCATAATTATTGGTACATATGTGTCAGATGGTCTATGAATTATTAACAGAGTACTTTATCATTTTCCCTCAGATGAAAGAAGGCCTGATATCATCTTTTTTTTTTTTTTTTAACAAAAGCCATTGCAGATGAGAAAACCTGAGAATCTTCAAAATATAGGTCAATTAGGTGTTTGTGTACTTTAAACAAGCTGTTTACAGTTTGAATCACTAAAAGCTATATGTAAAATTTACAAGAAAAAAAATATTAGCTGAAGAGCAAAGAATGTTCCAAGAAATACCAAGGGTGTAAACATAAATAATTCTTATTTGGTAACTATTAAGCAAACTACCTAAAAGTGCTTTAAAATTTACACCATTTACATTTACTGATTATTCCAGAGCCTCTGATTCAGTTCCATAATAGGTTTATTCACATACTACAGATATGTAAAACAGAAAAAAATGCTATACAATATTCAATGCCAATATAGAAAACTGTTGCCTATTTAAAATATGCCATCAACACAGTCTTAGAAACAACTGCTATAAAATATGGCCTCTCTTAGGAAGATATATTAAACTTATTATGTTTCTGTCTAGTCTTAGATTTATTATCACCTTTTTAAAAGAGAACTAAATATGGTTTCCAAAAGTTAAAAAGAGAAATCAAGCTGTTGAGATTGGGAAGGGGGAACCTCAAAAGTTCCCCAGACTGGTGTTATGAAGTGTCTCAAAAGAATTTGCACAAAATGTTTGTGGCAGCCCTTTTCGTAGTGGCTAGAAACTGGAAATTGAATGGATGCCCATCAATTGGAGAATGGCTGAGTAAAGTGTGGTATATGAATGTTATGGAATATTGTTGTTCTATAAGAAATGACCAGCAGGATGAATACAGAGAGGCTTGGAGAGACTTATATGAACTGATGCTAAGTGAAATGAGCAGAACCAGGAAATCATACTTCAACAACAATACTATATGAGGATCAATTCTGATGGAAGTGGCTGTCTTCGGCAATGAGAGGACCCAAATCAATTCCAATTGATCAGTGATGAACAGAACCAGCTACACCCAGTGAAAGATCACTGGGATCAGTGTGGACCACAACATAGCATTTGTACTCTTTCTGTTGTTGTTTGCTTGCATTTTTGTTTTTCTTCCCAGGTTATTTTTACCTTCTTTCTAAATCTGATTTTTCTTATTCAACAAGATAATTCTTTAAATATGTATACATATCAATACAATTATTTAACATATACTTTAACATATTTAACATGTATGGGACTGTCTGCCATCTAGAGAAGGGAGTAGAGGGAAGGAGGGGAAAAGTTGGAACAGAAGTGTTTGCAAGGGTCAGTGTTGAAAAATTACCCATGCACATGTTTTGTCAATAAAAAGCTATAATAATAATAATAAGAAGAAGAATAAGAAGAAAAGTAACACATCTCTAAAAAAAAAAAAAGAATTTGCAGGCTTGAACCCATCTTTTAGTCAAGGGGCAAAGTTTTATTGAAAGTAATGGTATGCTATTACAAAGCAGATTGAATTGTAAGGGAATTCAGTAAAGAAACAGAAACAAGGAGATTCATTTTATCCAGCTTCTATCATAGATAGGCTAATTTTATCACCCAAGGGTAGGGGGAGGGAGTAATCTCCAGATGAATTGAAGGTGGTCTCCAAAATTTGATTATCATTGACGAGATCATCAGTCAGCAATGAACTGAGAACTAGTCTATTCAGAATCAGACAGACTGGGAGTAGGAGTTTCCTGAGGCAAATTCCAAAACAAAAATTTTAGGGTTTCATATTACATCATTTTCCCCCCTCAAGCAGTGATCCCCAAATACATTTGGGACAAAGGGATGGAGGTCTCATCTTCTGGAGCTGCTTTAAAGCCAGAACATCTTATTAGTTACTTCATGGCATGGATGGCATATAAACCCCCCAAACAATACAACATGACTCACTAAATAGCTTCTTTTGTCTTTTGTAATCTTTTTCTGTTAAATAAAAATGTCATTTAGACTGGATAAGTGTATAAAACTCAATATATGCCAGGAAACAGAGAGAGAAGGAAATAGACTTAAAGGCTCCGAGTTTGAAACTTGATGTCAAATTGAATCACCAGACCATGATAACATTTATTAATACCTTAGTCTCAATGTCAAACACAAAACTTAGAGCTATGATACCTCTGGTTGAATATATTGAGACATATGTTAAAAGTCATCTTGAAATCAAAGCTACATGGGAAGAGCACATATCAAAACAATTGATATCTTTACAACATTAGTCTTATTGTACATTTTAAGAACTCTAAAATTGAATGTAACAGATTCGGAAAGTATCCTAACAAAAACTTGTACTTAATAAAATGTAAGAGCTATCATCCCAAGGTAGTGCTAGAAAATTAATGCTAATTATTAATTATTACCAAAAGGGAGAAAGACTATTGACAGATTTTTTAGGGCACATATTAAACACATAAAGAACTTACAAAAATATTACCAGAATTGAACAATCAAACATCATTGAACCATCACTGATGGTACTAGATATTCACTATGGGATTTGTCAAATGTAACAAAAAATGGTTTATCTCTAAATGGAGTCTATGAAACCATTAATATACAAGAATGGAATTAAATAATCCTTCATGAGCAACATATGCATAAACTCAGTCAACAATAGAATGATAAGCAAGTGCCCTTCAAATAACATAAATCATTTTATGGTGAAAAGAGAAAGGTTTGTGATGTATTATAGCTACTGAAATTACACAATAATTATCTTTCAGGAGATTGAACTTAAGTAACAAATATCAATATGAAAGGAAATAGTAGAAACTCTATATCACATTACTGACGTTTGTAAAAATTTAGCATCTATTGCATATTCAGGAAGTCATGACTACCAGAAGCTTGCTTTCATGGACCGACAGATGACAAATCCTTGTCTATAAAAAGAGACCTCAAAATATTCTTGAGAATTCATCTAAAAAAACTGTTACAGGAACTGTCATCATCATAGATAAAACAGTTGTCCACAAACTCAGACATAACACTGATCCATAAAAATTCAAGAACCTGGTTTTTAATAGTTGCTATCATACTAACTACGTATATTCTTCAAACTATAGGAACAAAAATTTTTCAAAATTAATTATAGGGAATTAGAAAAAGTGATCAAAATCATGAGGAACCAGGATTAAGACATTTCATTTTTCATTTTAGGAATATCAATTAAGAATTCCAAATCATATTAATTTGCTAATAAAATATTTCACATTATCAGTGTTGTTACTTACCCTGGAGAAAGAGGAATTTTAAGTTTCTTAATCTGTTAAGCTGCAACTGGATTAAATTGCAAATTCCATTGTAGCCCAAATGGAGAACTTCTAAACTCTGCATTATTGGAGGTAAATTCTCAGAAACACTTGAATCCCTGAAAAGAATATACAAGATGAGCCCTGGGCCATAATATCAGACATATGTTTCATAAACAGACCAACTTCTTACAAATGTTTAATGTAAACTGATTTTAATCATTGAATTTTCTGAAAATTCAAGATACAGATAATAGCATGCTAGTATCCAGTCAGGAAAATTTGTGTTGGGACCCCACCCTAGATGCTTACTAAATTTTGTAAATGTTAATTGGTTTTTAACTCTCAGTACTTAAATTCTTAATTTGCAAAACAATTGCTCTTATTCTTTGTTAGAGGAAGTTTCCTCATTGGGTAATTCCCCAAACCAAAGAAATTAAAGGTGCAAACCAAGGAAGACTATATGTATCAGCTTATCTAGATTCAAAGAATGAGGACTACCATAGGATCACTTCTAATAGATATTCTCCAATATTCCCCTCTCCACTATACAAACCTTACCTGCCCAGATACCACCACCACCTGGTACCAGAATCATGGAAGGACACCTTCTCCAATGACTTCACCTAAAACTTGTTCATTCATATCCCATCTGGGATCTCTCCTTCCCATCATCCTACAGGTCTTGGGCTTTGACTAATCTCTGCTGCTATACCTCAAGTGATAAGATCCTGGGTCACCAGGTGAGGTTGGAAGAGAGAGACTGAAGTAGTGATAAAATTACTGCTTTAGGGGAGTAAGGAAAGACATTGATGGGGATATCATAGTTTAACCTCATAGTCCCACCTTCTGTGGAGGTCATGGGTAGCCCCGCCTTACTATGTCTTTAAGAAATCCAAGTTAAGTCAAATCCCTGAGGTTATATTTCCCCTATAAATCTGTTTATGGCTCACATCACCTTGATTAGGCTTCAGTTTCTCTCTAGATTGGAACCCCTTGTGTCCCTGATCCTCAGAGTCTAAAATCTTCCTCATAAGACTCTGAGTGTGTAGAAGGTTGTGGTCTTTTCAGTTCTCCTTAGATAGGATATACCAGCAGTCTTCCCCATCCTAGACAGAGACTTGGGTCTCAAACAATATACTGCCACTAAAAAGTTTGGGGGCTCCAAGAGAACAAATTTGATGTTGATAAATTTTAATGTGAAGGGCTATACTTTGGAAAAAAATGGCAGTTTTAAATTTGTGTGTGTTTAAATTGGAAATCTGATGAGACAATCACTATTAACTGGTTTATGCTAAAATTGTGAACTTGTTTATTCTGGGCAAAAATTTTAGAAATATGTGTGCCTTAGTCTTTAATACTGAAGTATTACTATTGGAAATTTACATCTATATTTGATTTGATTTTTGGCAAAAACTGGGCATTAAAACAAATACCTCTGGTAAGTTACTCAAAGAGGTCACATAAATTAGATAAATTATATATAAGGTGTTATGTTGTTTTCTAAATCAAGTTATCTTAAATTGTGCAATTAGTAAAATGAACTATGTTTAAAAATTGTCAGCCCTGATGGACATATAAGTCTTGTGAAGTTTTATCCAAAAATTATTTGGCTATTGCCTATGTTTTGAATTTTAGAATTGTTTCTCCTCTTAACAGAAAATTAAGCCCTCCTGAAACCTGTTACCTGAATCTTTTCAGTAAATACTGATAAGTTAATGGATTCTTTCTGAAAATATAGTACTAGGATAAATTATTCTCTTGAGTTATCTGAAATTTATAAATTTCACCTAAAATTGGTGTAACTACTGTATATAGGAAACTATCTAGATTGATTTTATTTTTTGATTAGTTAGCCCTTTCTTCCTTCTTTACTGGTTGGGGAAAGTGAAAGGAAAAAACAAAACAAAACAGAATCATTCTTGTAAGGTCATCAGTCCTAGGCAAAGAGCTTTGTACAAGAGATAAAATTCCTTTAGAAGGAATAAAATACAGGTTAAATAGTTTTAAAATCTCTTTACTTTAAAATTTCTTTCATTATTTAAACCTCCTTAAAGTTACAAGTGGCTATTACTTCTGAAAATTCTTGATTAGGATTTTTGGAAGTTAATTTGAAATTGGATTAAAAACTGCTCGCTAGTTATTTGCATTATTTCATGATTTTATTTTAGATCAGTTGGTCTTGGAACATGAGAGCACAATCCATTTCCCTTCTCACTGAGGGTGGTCCTTTCCCTCACTACACTGGTTGAGGGAAGTGGAAAAAATCCTACTCTTAGTGCTTAGCTCTCTCTCTGGTTATCTGCTGGTTAAGTAAAATTTCTTCATTTTAAAATTTCTTTCATTATTTAAAAATATAGCTCTCATTTCAGTCTGGTTGTTTATCTTAGAATAAAATCATGTGTGCTGAATATCTACTAAGATGCTATATCAGGAGTTCTGTTTAATAATTCAAGGAACTTCTAAGAGAAGTTAAATATTTTTATTTTTGGTTAACTGCAAAACGATGGTTGCATCCATGCAAAAAGTCAAATTTATTTAAGTTAATAGGGAATAACATTTTTTTGTCCTATGGCACAAACCAAACCAATGCAGCCATAAAAAGGCTGCTGACCAATCTATATTGGCCTTTTAAAGTTCATCCTACAACAGTTTGTGGGCAAAGGGATATACTCTTCTTCCCTGTGGCTGATTCAAAACACCTTTCTAATCCCACAGACAAGTCAGTAGAAATTTCTCTATGCCAAGCTACAAAGAATATCCTTCAGTCTTTTGTGAAATCTATTTTCACTGGTCACAAACTAAGAGAAACTATTAGGCAGGGTTATCAGAGATGCCCAAGAACTGATATTTTGTGCCCAAGTGACTCCTGAAAGGGCCATTAAATCCATCCTCTTCTAAAAACTATTTAGAGGAGATTACTAGTCTATGAAAAGACTGTTGGACCTTATACATACATATGCCTCATGTAGGGGTTTGGGCTAATTCTTTTGTTTCAATGTCCTGCTTCTTAACAGTTCAGTGTTAAATGAAGTCCCACAGCTATTGAATGAACTAAGACTTATTAAGGAATGGTTTTGTGGATATCTCTGTTAGTCTAGTGGGATCCCCTTTTCTGAAAATTGCTTTTGGGTTAAACATAAGCTCAGCTCCCCAACACAGTCTTATTTGAGGAGATCTTGGCTACTCTATGCTTGGCGCTCCATTTCTAAACATCACCCCAGCCTTAATCGGGTCTTTTGTTCTTAAGTAGGCTTTTGTTCAATGGACTTTTAGTGGAGATCTCTGGGAACTGAATTCTCTCTGGAGATTCCACCCCACCCCCTCTCCTTTTAATTATTACTTCTGAATTTTCTTTATTAACTGAGTGGAAGGTTTCTCCTCCCAGATAACATGGTTTCTATTAAAAAGGATGCTGCCTAACTAGCTCTTACAGAAGTCTGCTCTTCCTGGCACAATCTTCAGGGAAGGCAGAGAACACTGATCATATTCCCTTTAACTACCCCTCCCAAGAAGGGGGGCTCTGTCTCTTAAGTGCTCTCTCTCTCTCAGGTGGGAAACAGCTTTTTGGCCAAATTATAGGCTGCAAAGATGAGCCTTCTCTAAACATTTCTAAAGGCCCTAACAAGAGGAACATCTCCAGCTGGAGATCTCCCTCAATCAGTCAATTTCTATCCCTAACCTTTGGTTGTTTGCTTCTAGGCTTTGGTCAATTTGCCTTCAAATAATCAGCATTAAACAGTTGTATCCACCAGCTTCAGGATCAGTGAGCTTCAGAGCTCAATGGATGCTTCAATCAGTTTCTGGCCCATCCTCAAGCTCATCTTCCCTCCAAATTGAAATCCTGTAGGATGACCCAGCTCTATACCCATTCCCAGCAGGAAGTAGTTTCAGAAGATGAAATCATCACCCTATACCCTAAAGGACTTAAGGCCTCATTTATTGGGGGAGGGGGAAACTTACAGGGAATGGAGTTCATCAAAATACTGCCCAGTGTCTGAGTGGACCCCCAGTAATGAACAAACTGACCATGTGCTAGTCCCTACTAGTGTGCCCTGATCACTAACTTTGTACCCCTGGGGTGTCACCAAACTTTGGCCTCAGTTCATCTCTGTAATACTCCCACCCCACTGGCCACTGTATTTCCCTCCCAGCTTGTGGATACTACTTAATGAGTGTCTCTGAGTAAGGTCTCTAAAATTTCAGAGTTGGTCTGCTAGACACCCTTCTGTTTAGAGATCTCCAATCCACTTTTTAAAAAATTCTTAAAATCTTAAATCTGAATTTTAATTTTAATCTTCTATCTTTAAAAGATTTCTTACCAAATTAGAGTAGGGAAATGATGAGGTTCTAGGTCACTAGGTAGGGTTGGTAGAGAGAACCTGAAGTACTGATAACATTATTCCTTGAGGAGAGCATGGAAGGGCACTGATGGGAATCAGCTCAACCTTATAGTCCTGTTCCCTCTGGGGTCATAGGCAGCTCCATCTTGCTGTGTCCAGTTAGAAATTCAAGTTAGGTCAAAGCCCTGAGATTAAATTTCCCCTATAAATCTGTTTATGTCACAATCCATTTTTGCTGAATCCCTTTTGGAGTTATAGCCTGTCATGGACTCTGCCTCATGATGACTTTCCCTCACCCTTTCCCCATGCCAGGTAGTATCCTCTCACCTTCCCCCTTCCCCATGACTCATGGTCTCTTTCTCCTCCTTTTAGCTAACTCTTTTAGGATGCTAAACTCTTCTATGGATTTAGCCTGCCAGCTAAGGGCATACTCCAGCATCATAGGGTGTTCTCTTTCTCCTGTTTCATTGTAGGTTCCATTAGGGAACTTTTCTTTTCCACTGTTAATTGTTAAAATCCTTTTTCTTGCTAACTATATGCTCTCCCAACTTATTTACCATTCCTGCTATCTAATGTACCTCTTCATTTTGTCTGTAAATTTTTCTCCTAAGTAAGCTTACCTTTTATCAAATGGCTATTGTGAATTCTTCATGACTGAACCCCAACATTTGGTGCCTACATCAATCACATTACATGGACCACTGTTTTTTTTTTTTTAATATTTCCTTGCAGATGAACTCCTTTTTATGTGTTTTCTCCCCCATTCAGTATGTGAAATCTTTGAGAGTAGGAGCTATATAGCTTTCCTATTTGTATTCTGAGAACTAACTATAGGTAGAGTTTGACATATAGAAATAATTTAATAAATTATTTTCCATTTCATTCTACATATATATACATTTAACCATACCTATATGTATAATTTTTTAAATAAAAAATTATAATATACAAAAAGATTATTATAACAATCATTATATTGGCACTTATTAATTTTTAATGACTAAAAATAGAATTTTTACTTTAGCATCATGAACAATTTATCCTTATCTTAAAAATCATGTCTATACATATATATAGTATAATATACAATTTTTAACTTATGTGTCAAGCATAACTTTCGACAACCAACACTCAAATTAGAACTCTAATATAACGTACAGAAACACAAACTTATCCCGTAAACATTTTGAATTCTAAAAGATCATTATATAGGATATATTATAATTTAAATGCATGTATAAGTGTATATATATATGTATATATCGGACATTTATATAATTTTTAGGATAAAAATAAATTTATTAATGGGTACCAGAGTAAAAAAAAATGTACTTGTAAGTGGGAATGGTGACAAATGCCTGAAATCCCAGCTAAAAGAGGAGACTGAAATTGGGGCCTTAAGTTTGAGAAGTCTAAGCTGCAGTGTGCTATACAAATTGCATGTCTATATAAATTAAGCATCAATAGGGCAAATCCTCAGGAACCAGAAGCCAGAAGGTTGCATGAGGAATGGATGAACTGCCCCATGTTGGAAAGAATATGTAAAAGGTCTCATGTCAATCAATATTGAGATTGACCCATTGAGCAACCTTTGGATTTCCAGTCTGGGTACAATAGGTAGATTCAATCTTTGGGGAGGATGGTGAGGGGGACTTCTACTTGCAGTTTTTTGAATTTTCTATATGGCAGTAAAAATTTACTCTGAATCTTACTGTGGAACATGTGAAAATATATGATAGTATTCAAGCAAATCCATACTGTTTTACAGAATTCAAATATAACAAGCAATTCTTCCTCAGAAATCCTGGGCCAATTACATGGAAATGTGAAGTTTCTTTCTCAAATTTATGTTCCTCCTATCCTGACAGATTAATACATTAAAGAATCAAAACAAATCTTATAAAACTTAGTGAACCCCAAAGGACAATTGAAATTAGTAAACCCTGTATGTCTAAAGTCAATATATTTTGTAATATATTAATTTATTCTTTAAATTTTATGAACATTTATACTATATTGCCAAAATTATGAGGAAAGTAAATTTTATATATGTCACACCAGCAGAATGCTTCTCTATTAATAAATACTTAATATATATGAGTTAAAAGATTATGATTCTTAAATTATTGGCATAATTGCTATCTAAAATTCAATATAAACAAGGATACTAAGAAATATAATAGTTTTAAAACTGTACTTTCAAGTAAATGAAAAGAAAATGAATGAAATTTTCAAGTAAATGATTGATTAAGGTCAACAATAACTAAAAAAAAA
Organism: Sarcophilus harrisii; assembly: GCF_902635505.1. Classification (NCBI taxonomy): domain Eukaryota; kingdom Metazoa; phylum Chordata; class Mammalia; order Dasyuromorphia; family Dasyuridae; genus Sarcophilus; species Sarcophilus harrisii. The sequence continues at coordinate 316,889,967 of NC_045427.1, read as the reverse complement.
GTACAAGTTGCTAACTTACAAATAGATTATATACCAAAATGTAGTGTTCTGGTTAGTTTTCTGAAGGTCTTTGGACCAGCCTTCATTTCAGCAGAGTAATCACCACAAGAATAGCCAGGGATAAAGTCCAAATTCTTTATTATCTCCTTCACAGTCTAGTTTCCTTGCCTGGGCCCTGAGCCAGCTTTCTGGAGGTCATCCTGAATGAGTCTTGGTTTCTGTGGGGGAGGCAGGAGGACTGCCACGATAGTCTCTGTATTGAAGTCTCTCTGAGTCTGAGGGCTTGTGCTCCATCCTCCAGTCCTCAATCTTCTCTGAGTCTGACCCTGGCCGAATTTGTCCCAGTTTATATGCTCTATTATAATTAGATCATTTACAGTATACTGAGTATAAACCAATCATTACATCACTAGGGAACCATTATTTATTGTAAGATTAAATCAATCATACTGAACTAGAGAACTAATTAATCACCATGCTAAACTAGATAATCGTTGTTTTATCAATTCCACTGAATTAACACCTTGAAGGATCCTTGTTTCAAGTACAGTGTTCTGGCCCATCACATCTCTCGCTTTCTTTTGTTTTAGAACATAGGTGGTCACACCCTCTCTGACTTCTCAAGGAGGTGAGAACCCCCAAAATGAGGTGATCATGCCCTCTCTGACTTCTCAAAAAGGGGGGTGAAAACACCAAAAAGGAGGCGATCACACCCTCTCTGACATCCTAGGGAGATGAAAACACCAATGGGAAATGGGGAATCAAACCAGATTAGTGGATTTCTGAAGGGTCTCACTTGAAACAGATATACATAAATCCATCAACATGGGAGGTATTACATAAGCACATAGCAATATAGTATAAGCTAGTAATGATGTAACAAACATGAATCAACACATACATGTCCATAAGTCCTAGAAATAGTCCAAAACCAATCTGTTGCCCATTACTTCATGTGTCAGGGAATCCAATAATTCTTGCAGATTTTGAAGTTCTGCAACAGTTTTATCAAAAATTTTTCATCTCAGGGAATCCAATGATTCCTGTGGGTTTTGAAGTTCTGCCACAGTCTCATTATCAGCCATCCTCTTTCAGTGTCAGATGTTTCTTTGGTCTTCTTCTTTGTTTTGAGATTTTTTTCTTTTTCTGTGTCTCTCAAGATGCTCATTGGCACCCATCTGATTCCTTCTCCATCTGTAGAGATACAAGCAAACCCTCTCCCCCAAGCAGTTAACCTATCTAGTCCCTTTCATTCACTACTTTCTGGATCTCTCCTCATCACCTGGCAATTAAGTTGGAGCTCCTTGTACTGGACACTGCCCTTCAGGTGGGTATAAAACCTATATTCTCCTCAATTGTAATCCCTTTCTCCCATCTGATTGCTTCTCTGCTGATTGACTGCTGACTCTCTGGGTGTGAACTCGGCTACCATCTGTCCCACTTGTTTTTTGGTCTGGGGTCCTGAAGCTGGGCTCTACCTCTCATTTCCCTGAGTCATTCCACATTCTGAGGCCAGTGGAAGCCCTTGTTGTATTTTGGACATAGGGTTTTGGGTTTTGTTCTCTCACCCTGTCCTCTCACTCTATCTTTTTGCTTACATTGAGCTTTCAGATGCCCTACTTTATCACCTTGAAAGCATTGCCAAGTCTCTTTGGAAGTCCCTTGCCATGAGGGACTTTTTCTTCTCATATTCTGCATCATAGCCTGGATATAAAAGACATTTGTGCCCACTATGGCACAGCGTCTTATGATCTCTAAAGGAGCATCTTTGTGTAGTGACAGTATTATTCTTCTACAGACCTCATTAGCATTTTCTTTAGCAAGTTGTCTTATCACAATTCCTGTAGCTGAATTTTCACCAATACTTTGCATGACAGCTGTTTGTAGACGTCCCACAAAATCAGCAAAGGGTTCATTTGCTCTATTTTTGTGAAGGCTTCCTCTCTATCTTGTTTTCCTGGCAGGGTGCCCCATGCTTTGATAGCAGCAACAGCAATTTGCTCATATGCTATCAAAGGGTAATTAATCTGTGTTAAAGCAGCTGCATACTGACCTTTACCTGCTAGTTGATCAAAGGTGACTTGTATATTAACTCCAGTTTGCCTATTTTGTTGGGCTTGTATCCTACATAATTTGCTATACTCCGAAAGCCACAACAAGTTTTGTCCAAGTTCTAAACATGTCCTTGCTATAGATTTCCAATCACTAGGGGTTAAAATTTCATAAGCCAAATTCTCTAATATCATCTTAACATAAGACGATGTAGTTCCATGAAGAATGCAACCCTTTTTCAAATCCTTGATTTTTTTCCAGATTAAAAGGAGTGTATCTTCTCCTTTGTTAACCCGAAGAGCCAAACTCTTCAATAACAGAATATGCTTCTATTAAATCAGATATATCCTATCTTTCTTTTTTAGCTTTAACTAGTGCCTTTTGTAATCTTGTCATAAACTGCTGATTGTGTCACTGCCCCTCCCCTTTCTGCTTCTCCCTCCACCCATGAAGGGTTAATTGAGGAGGGTAGGTCAGGGTATGGGGAATGCCCTAATGGCTTCTGCTGTGAAGTACCATATTCCTTAATTTCATCAGCATTGTACTTAACTCCTTTCTTGTCTAATTCTTCATGCTTTTCAACTGCTATATTACTACCCTCTCCCTCCTGCACTTTCTTCTTTGGCCTTATTCTATAACTTATGTAATTACCTAAAGCCAATTATATTAAGTTATACGTATAGAATGTTGCTTTAGAAATTGAATCAGGACCATTATCATTGTAATATTCAATTAATTGCTCTCCTACTAGTTTCCACTTGTCTGGCTCTAATTCTTCTTCCTTAGGGAACCGAGGAGATGTATATTTTAATGTTTTGAAGAGTTCAATGATCTGCTTCAAGTTACAATCAAACCTTGGTTTTTTATTAGTTTAACTATGGACTCTATACATTTTCCTTGAGGTGGAGAAAGCTCCTTCCTAAACATTTGTCCCATTTCAGCTGAAACACTAGTTTAGCTCTTAATAAAGTTTCCTTCTTGTCTATTTTTGTACTCGCCCTATTTCCAGGTCACAGATGTAGGTCCTTAGCCCCCACATTTGGACGCCGAAATGTAGTGTTCTGGTTAGTTTTCAGGAGGTCTCTAGACCAGCCTTCATTTCAGCAGAGTAATCACCACAAGAATAGCCAGGGATAAAGTCCAAATTCTTTATTATCTCCTTCACAGTCTAGTGTCCTTGCCTGGGGCCTGGGCCAGCTTTCTGGAGGTCATCCTGAATGAGTCTTGGTTTCTGTGGGGGAGGCAGGAGAACCACCACGATGGTCTCTGTCTTGAAGCTTCTCTGAGTCCAAGGATTTGTGCTCCAGCCTCCAGCCATCAAAAAGGTGGAAGATGGAATGAATGTCTCTCCTTGGCTTCAAGAACTTGAGCTCCTGCCTCCAGTTCTCTGTCTTCTCCGAGGCTGACCCTGGCTGAGTTTGTCCCAGTTTATATGCTCTATTATAATTAGCTTATTTACAGTATACTGAGTATAAACCAATCATTATATCACTAGGGAACCATTATTTGTTGTAAGATTAAATCAATCATACTGAACTAGAGAACTATTAATCACCATGCCAAATTAGATAACCATTGTATTATCAATTCCACTGAATTAACACCTTGTAAGAATCCTTGTTTCAAGTGCAGAGTTCTGGCCCATTACACCAAAAGATTGAATCAAGTATTTGGAATTACACTATTTTCTCATGGAAACAGTATGACAAATTGTGGGTAAATTATCAGATTTATTCAGAAAAGTTCAGTCAATCAAAAACGTAGACACAATGATATTGCTAACAACTTTGGATTAAAGTTTTGCACCTCATTTTTTACTGAGTCTTAAGCTCCTAAGCCATAACGAGGGTGTGTGTGTGTGTGTGTGTGTGTATGTGTGTGTGTGTGTGTGTGTGTATGTGTGTGTGTGTGTGTGTGTGTACTAGAAGCTGGTGGAAGAGAGGTTTGAAGCAGAGAGGTCCACATTTGGGTGGATTTCTAACAATAAGAACAAGCGGGGGAAATGAGCAAGAGCTTTCATGAGTCTGGCAAGAACATTGGAGAACAATTCTTCTATTTGAAAAAAAGTTCTACCTAGGGCTATAGCAAAAGTTCCTTTGCATGAATCATCAATAAACTGGGGAACTTTAGTCCAAAACAGGTAAAAGTCAGGAAATTATTGAGTGGTATTATGCAAACATTAGTAAGAAGAAAGAATAGATGGAGTATTCCTCTACTAAATAGGAAGATGTTATTAATGATTTGCAAAATAAATACATGTTAGGTGACAGTTAAAATCTCAAAGAACAGCAATAATGGTTTAAATCTAATGAGTTGAAATTTAAATGACAAATAGATATGATAAAGCCTCATGTTTAGATTAGAAACACTAAGAAGAGGAAGTGTGTATTTAGCCAAGATTCATGAGGGATTTTGTAGACTAAACACAATACAAGTTTAATGAGTCAGTCAAAAAAATTAATGAGTTCTTGGGTTACACTAAAAGAGTCTATCCAGAATAAAAAAGTCAATTGATTTACTGTACTCTTCCCTAGTTGGATTACATCTGGAATACTTTATTCATTTCTGGAACTAAACATTCTGTAATATTTATAGAGGAGACTAATAAAGATGATCAAAAAGTTTAAAATTGTGATATATAAAGGCACTGGTTTAAGTAATGGGGTTACTTTACTTCTATTTAATCCAGAGGGATAAAAAAGCATGTGATTCTTGGCTTTGAATAAATAATGGGCAAGGGATTAGAACTGCTTTGCTTGGCATCAAATCCAAGAGGGTAGAAGTCAGAAAACAATGGTTAAAGATCAGAAGGAATCATATTCTAGATAATTTTTCAGAAGGAAAAACTTCTTAACAAATAGAACTTTGTAAAAGTGTTAGGAGTTGCCTTAGGAGTTGAGTTCTGAATCACTGGAAATCTTCAATTGGTGGTCACATAATCACCTGTTCAGGATGTTATATAGGAAATTGATTACTGCTTGAAGTATGGCCTGCAGTGAATGCTGAGATCCCGTCTAACTTTGAGATTTTATAACACTGAAACTTAGAACTCATTATTAATGGGCTTATTTTTTATATGAATTTTGCTTAAGAATGGAAAATTATGAACAAGTGAAATGGTATAGAAAAATGAAATTCTAGATTAATAGGAATCTGAACCAACCAATGGATATTTTGTTATACTTTGAATCCTCTCTACACAGAGAACACTCTGAACATTTTGATTGATGTTGATTTGAGGCAATGTCATTACTTTAAAAACTTATGAATTTTCAATGACAGTATTATGTGTTATTGCTATGTATTTTTTCTAGTCATTTCTTTACCTAATAAAAATTAATATTTAAAAGAAAAAAAAACAGGCTCATACAGCACCTGCTTCCTTTTGGTATTGCTTGTTGTCCATAGCCACTTGAAGTTACCTTCTGATGTAGAAGTTGTCTGTTGCTTAAGTGAGTCTGAGGCTTTATTCTTGGTATTATTGATTCTATGTGATTATAGTTGAGACATAATACCTAAAGAAAGTATAGCATATAAGTAAAATATTACAAATATAACCATATGCTTACAAACAAATGTGAAAAGTGACAAGGGTTATCATTTTGAAATATGATAACATTTTAAAATATTAGTGTTTTGAGTTAATGCCAATTTTTATGCATAGACACATCATGAATTCTAAACATAAGAGTCACTCCATATAATTTTGACATAGCTATAAGAAATATTAAATATTTTAATCTTTCATTTCTATAGGAATTCTATTAATCTTAAATCAATATCATAAACTGAAAAAAATGACATTTGGAATGTTCAGATAGTTAAGTTTGTGAATCAAAAGTAGTTTAAACTTATTATAAGAATTTTCAATGATCAAAAGATTTTGTTTATAAATTATATAAATAAAATATAAACATGTACGTTTATTATCAACTTTGTGAATCAAAAGTAGTTTAAGCTCATTATAAGAACCTTCAATGCTCAAAAGAAAGGATTTTGTTTATAAATTATATAAACAAAATGTAAAAATGTAGGTTTATTAGATTTTGTGGCTAGCTAATAACAAAACCATGATAATCTGGCCATATCTATAATGGTAATTATATTGCCCATTTATTTAGTCAAATTAAAAGGGTTTTCTTTTTCTTTTCTATTGTTTTTAATATTGTCTGATTCCTTTTACTAAAATTCTACTACTGCTACACCTACACTAAAAATTCATTTATGCTACAATTATATAATTTTTTTTTGTTTCTCTTGGAGAACTTTAGTTAATCTAATCAACATTTGCCTGATATGTTAAATCTCAGAGAGCTCTAAGCAACCTTGTCAAGGACAGGTTTAGCCCCTTTTCTAGAATCTAAAATTTCAGATAATTCCCAAATCCTCCATATTATATTTTAAGTATATCTTTGTACTTATGTTAGACTGTTAAGTGTATCTGATGTTTTAAAAATTCATATTTCAAACAAAATAATGAAGTAAACAGCTTGTAAGATGCTGGAAGACAATCCAACTTTGTTATCCTGTCCCCCCAATTTTTTATGTTAGGAATAGATGGAATCCTACCTATGCTTAATGCAGAGAAGACTAATCTTCTAATTTTTTAGTACAGTTTTTCCAGGTTTAAAATACCTTTGGTCATAGCTAGGCCAAAATAAGAAAGGAAACAGTTTTCTTTTCTGGGAATCTTGATTTTCTCTAATGAAATGAAATAAATGAAAATGATAACAGCAGCAGCAATAGCTCTTTATATGAGCTTTACAAAGTGCTTTGCTCATAAAATTTTTGTGATACTGATAATGTAAGTATTCCTCTTTTTAGGTAAAACTAAGACTAACAAGAGTTTATCCTGATCATGTTAAATAACTAGTAAGTGAAAAGATTGGGACTTGCATTAAGTAGTGTTTTGACCCCAAGGTTGAATGTACTTTCAACCAAATCATGCTTTTCATATTAATGAAAATTTCCATTTACATAATGCTTTATATCTATCAGAAAGTTTTACATGTATCCCCTCTTTTGGTCCTTGAAACAACTGTGAAGTGGACATCATACCCCTCACTTTATAAACTGAGGCTCAATGAGGTTAAGGGACTTGCCTAACAAATAGTGGGGACACTTGCTGGGCTGTTTGGAACACATAGAAGAAGTCAAAAGATGATGTGAAAGCAACTTAATATTGTCCATTATTCAACTAGTGGCTAGTAGTCTGCTAGGTGGAGCAGTAGATATAGAACACTGTGTTTGGAGTCAAGGGGACTCATCTTCCTGAATTCAAATCTGGCCTTGGACACTTTGTAGTTGTGTGACCCTGGGAAAATCACTTACGGCCTGCTTGCCTCAGTTTTCTCATCTGTAAAATGAGCTGGAGAAGGAAATAGCAAGACATTTCAGTATCTTTGCCCAGAAAACCAAAATAAGATCATCAAATGTAGGACACAACTGAAATTATTGAACAATTATTCCGCCGCTGAAAGTTTAAAACTTTGAAATAGATCATGTACTCACAAAGATTGAGAATTGATTTTAGATAATAATTGATTGAAATGGTTATAGAAAGCTATATTTATTTATCATTATAAGAATAATTTAATATCAAAAAAGAAAAGTGTCTTTCATATAAAAACTTACTTTTCACCAAAGTAACACACTGCAAAAGTTGCAACAAGAATTAATGTCTTTTTATAAACTCACCTTCACATTAGGCAGATAGATTAAGCCACTGAATGAAGTTAAATTGTTGTTCTGCAAATTCACATTGCTTACATTTTTAAATTGATCAATTGGAACTAGATCCACAGTTCTGTATTTTGAAAAAGAGTAAAAGTTAATGTAAAACAAGGTAAAAAAATATAGAAAAATTCATTCTTTATTTAAGCCTACAAAAGTCTCATCAAAACCTGCATGTAAAATAATTTCTCTAGCACAAATATAGAATTTACAAGTCTAATTAATCTTGTAGCTATTACATTTTTGACATGAATGTATATGAGAGATCTACATACAAAGTTGTACTAGATAATTCAAGGCACACATCAGTGTGAGTCTCCATTCGACTAATGGGAGTTGTACCTAGCTTGACTTTTGCTTGTGAAAGCTCTCTTACATAGGATAGACATCAAGCTATTTCCATGCCTACTGTACTGGGACTCACTCTCTCTTCACAGGTGATAGACTAATGCAGAATATGGTATAGATAGCAAGTGACTTCAGAGATTCCAGAACTATTTTAATCTTAACCCTGGAACTATGGGCATAGGGACAGGTGGAATATCAGTCACATTTGTTTCACAGTGGCCTATAATGGGGGATCAGGTTTTGTTATTAATATTGTGTAGGCAAGACTGGTTATCTGGAGAAACTATTTTGTCCATATTTTAAAATTTTCTTAGGATTCTTTTGTTTCATTTTATAGTTAATCATTGGATCAGAGATTTAGAGCTAGGGCAAACTAAAGGGCTTTAGGAGTAATTTACTGCAATTCTTTCATTTTACAGAATTTCATATTTCATGAAGGTTAAGTGACAGAACTGGCATTTCAACTACAGAAACATGACTCCAAATCCAGCATTCATGGTATCCATACTACATTGCCTCATTCAATTAGGAGTTCCATAGGGCTTTTGTGTATTTTCCAGTCTCTCTCTTTTTTTAAACAAACTTGTGATCTTCTTAAAATAAAAAAGAGTATTATTTCATATTTAATCTTAAAACACAAATTAACATCTAAAAATAACTTGTACATATAAAATAATGGAATGCCATTTTCTATTTTAAAAGTATAATAATATGAAAAAAGACCTTTTAGTATTAAAGTTAAATAACACATTACAAATTTGGAGGAATTGCCCTCGAGAGTTTGGTGTCTATGAGGCTCAGAAGATCTTGTTCAACTTCTGATATAAAGTAATCACCTTGAGGTGGCCATTTCTATTATGAGAAAAACATATGATCCTCATAAAACACATTTAAAGTAATTCTCATAAAAGTTCAGAAATAAAAGCTAAACATTTGGGTTGTTATTTACAAGAATGTATCCACCTATAAAGGCTGGATATAAAACAAACTACTATTGTGATATAGTGAAGAGTTTGGAGTTGGAGATGGGGAAGCTGAGGGGAAAATCAGTCCTGTGAAAATGGAACTAAGCATGTTTACCATCTCATGACATGTATAAAGTTTTGCATTGCACTTGGTGAGGGAACTTCAGTTTATAATAATCCCCAAATACCTGATTATTAGTACACTGCTCTACTTTAATTTCTCTCTTAAAAGTCCATTTAAGCCAATAAAGGGATTTCTGAAAAGAATGTCTTCCCTGCTTACCCCTAACCTCCAAAGAGTTCAATTTCTTTTCTTCCCATTCTTTGGATGTAGGATAAACTTTAAAATTTGAATGGCATTCTGAAGAATGGCAATTGTCAATGAAAGGTAATACTTTTGGAAGAAGAAAGTTAGCACTGGTGCTAATAATCTCAGGTTTCTCCCATATCACAGACATTTAGATTTTGAAACAGTATTAGGGAAAGTGAATTACTTTTCTCTTGAACATCTGAATACGTATATGAGTGAAAAATTCAATTAACATATATATAATTAATGCATATTTCACCATAAAACTTCATAATTTAGGATGTATGCTATACAAAAGAAGAATATTTTAAAATGGCCAAACCTGATACTAGATGTGGCCCAGTTTAATTCCTGCATTTGGGTGAAGCTCGAATGTCCTTGCCTTTCTGCAATCATGTCAGAAGTAAGTCTGCCACCAAATAAATCTTTTGCATTCTCTATCTCTGAAGATTCCTAAATGGATATATTTAGACAGTGATATCCTCTTCAAGATGGTAAGTTCAAATGAATTCAAACAGAATTATCACCAGATGTGCACTTATCATCATCACTGAAAAAATTCAAGTGTCTTTTTAAATCATTAATTACTCAATTTAAAATAATCAAATGGATTTGTAATCTCATCAATGCAGATATCCTCTCAAATTACTTTTATGTTAAACTAAACTTTATCAATTAGTTAATCAAATATTTAGCATCAACTATCAACCAATCAATTAAGGAGCAGTTACTAATTCCACTCATTATGAGAGATAAGGGAAAATACAAAGAAAAAAATAAGATTTAAATTCCTTCAGGGGGAAATTGGATATATACATATAAGTAAATGCAAAAGCACAAAGTAAATACAAGATAATTGAGTGAGGATAAGTATCAGTAAAGATCTTTTTAATAGGAGATGGTGTTTCAGCTAAGCTTTGAAGGAAACTATCATTTCTAGGAAGTGGAGATGAAGAGGACATGCATTCTAGACATAATAAATAAGCATGGAATTAGAAAGTGGAAAATCAGACATGTGGAACATCAGCAAGTAGACCATTTTGGTGGAAATGAATAACTAAAGAATATTTATTAACACATTAACATTATCAATGGACAGAGTATTGACTCTGGAGTCAGAGAACCTGAGTTCAAAACTGGCTTCAGACTCTTGACCCTTACTAGCTTTGTGACCCTTGGCAAATCATTTAGCCCTGATTGCCTCAAAAACCCCCACAAAAAAACAAAATTAAAACAACAAAAATTATGTGCCAATTATTATGCTAAGCACTGGGGAGACAAGTACAAAAGTGAGACTATCCCTTCCCTCTCATTCTAAATGTGAGGGATGGTGGCCAGGGAGGGTGTTTTGACTTGGGAAATCACAGCTATGGTGAGCAGCCCAGAGAGTAGTGGATTAACAAGCTCTTTCCAGTAGCAATTCATGCTTGAATTGATTATGATTCTCAAAAGTAGAGATGAAAAGCTGAGGTGGGAGTAGAGAAGAGGGAACAAGGTTGATGGTCAGAAATTAATTGGGATAAAACATGGAATGTCAAGTATGACCAGGGTTGGTAGATATTTTGATATCTAGCCATGTCAATTTATACTCATGTACTTATCATGGAGGAAAGCTTGGGACCCAAAATAGGGAGTTCCAAAATAAAATGGTTTAAGTCCCCAAGGGTATAGTCTCTAAATTCTGTTGGTCTTTAGGATACTTTGGCAGGTTTGAAGGCAAAAAGGTAACCACTAATTATATACTGTAGAGCACATGAAAGGAATGATGCTGACTTCTAGAAAGGTAACCTGGAGCTAGACTGAAAGTCCCTAAATTTCAGACAGGAGTTAGTATTTGATTTGAGCAAGTGATGCTAGAATTTTTTGAGCAATTTTTTTTTGGTTAAATCTGTACTTTAGCAATAACTTTTTAGCATATGTGAAGAATGGATTGGTGAGGCAGGGCAATGAATCAGGAGCTTAATGCAACAATTCAGATGAGAAATGAGAGTCTGAACTCCCTGAAGGGACAGCTATGTGCATTCAGAGGAGGAAGAATGAATGTTGACTATAAGCAGGCAGAATCAATATAACTTGGGAACAGATTAGATATGAGGTGTGAATAAAATTGAGGAGTCCATAATATCTCTGTGATGTTGAGCTGGGATGACTAGAAGGGTGGTGGGTGATAATGTGAGTAAAATAGAAAAGTTCTGAAGAGAATATACATATGAAGGGATATATAATGAATTATATTTTAGACATGCTAAGTTTGAGCTGCTTATAACATATCCAATTTAAAGTGTCCAACAAGGTGATTGGTGATGTGGGACTGGAACCTAAAATAGAAAGAGAGTAGGACTGGATATATAGATTTGGGAATCATCTGCCTAGAGATGCCAATGGGATCCACTGGAGCTGCTTAAATCACCTAAAGATAATCACTTATATATAGATATAAGTAGACCAGGACAGAGTCTTAGGGGTATATCCATAGTCAGAAGATGCAACATGAATGCTTACACAAAATAGAAGACTAAGAAGAAGAAGTAGCCAAACAAGTAGAATGATAACTTGAAGAATGCAATAAAAAGAGTGCAACTTTAAAAAAAAAGTATCTAGGAGGAGAGGATGTACATCAATGTCAAATGAAGCATATAAATGAAGGAAGTATTGAGAAAGACAATGGTCTTTGACCATTAACTTTGGTGAGTGTAGTTTCAGCTTAAAAAAAAAAAAAAAGAAAAAATGAAAAAAAGTCAAAAGCCAGAATGCAAAAAGCTGAGAAATTAGTGAAAGAAGAGAAAGTGGAGGCAAGGAAAGTAGATTGCTTTTTCTAGGAATTTGGCTGTAAAAGGAAGGAAAGATACAGAACAACAATTTGAAGGAATAGTTGAGTCAAGTGAAGGATTTTCAAGAATGGCAGAAACTGAGGATATATGTATGTATCAGGGAACTTTTAATCACTAGATAGGAAGGGTTTGAAAATCAGAGGAAGAGCATGGTGGGAATATCAGAAATAGAGGAGGGAATGAGATCAAGAGCATAAGTAGAAGGGTGGGCATTGATGTGAGTAGAAGGACTACTTGTTTTTTTCTCTAGACATTCTTTTTTTAAATTGCATTTTATTTTTCCAAATCCATGAGAATAATTTTCAATATTTGCCTTTGCAATTCTTCTAAACATATTTCTGTATTTGTCCTGCTGCACACATAAAAAAATCAGAGATATCAACCAGTGAAATAAATTAGGTACATTCCACATTGAAGCAAACAAACAAAATATCATAAGATTGGATCAACTCAAAGACCCAGTTGCTGTGGGAAGGTCATATTTAAGAAAAATGACCAAGAAAATTGGAAAAAATGATCAGGAAAATCTGGCAGAAATTAGGGTTTAAATCAACACTTCACACCATAGGACAAATACGATATGAAGGTCACATTATAAATTAGAGGAGAAAGCAAGAAATTACCACTCAGATCTATGGAGAAAGGAAAAGTTCATGACCAAAAAAGGATAAGCAAAGACTCTCAGACAAAATAAAATGGGCAGTTTTGATTCCATAAAATTAAAAAAAAAGTTTTGCACATACACACAAATTTAATGTAGAAAAAGTTAAAAAGGAAACAGGTAACTGGGAAGAACTTTACAAAAGATAAAGGTCTCATTTCCAATATAAATAAGGAATTAACATAAATCAGTAAGTCTAACAGCTATTCACCAATAAATTACAATGAATTTAAAAAGGCAATTTCCAAAGGAAGAAATTTGTGCTCTCTCAACAATCATGAAACAATTCTCAAAATAACTAAATAACTATTGAAACACAAATTGAAGCAGCTTTGAGGTTTCACTTTACCTATCAGGCTGACAAAACAACATAAGTGAAAATGACAAAAATTGGAGGCTGTGGGACAAAAAGTACACTGATGCCTTGATGGTGGAGCAGTGAAATTAATCTATTTATTATGGAAAGCAGTTTAGAAATATGGTCTGAAAGTGAACAAACACTACATCCCCTTTGATTCAGCTTAGAGAACTGCTAGAAGCATCCCCCAAAGAAGTCAAAGAGAGAGGAAAAGATTCTATATGCACATACATATTTATAGCAATTCTTTTTTTGTGGTAGCCAAAAAGTGTAAATTAAGGAGATTATCCTACTGGGGAATGGCTGAGCCAGTTGTGGTATAAGACTGTAATGGAATATTATTATGCTATAAGAAATTATGAAATGGACAATTTCAGAAGAAACTAGGAAAACCTTCATGAACTGATATAGAATAAAGTCAGCCAAAGTAGAATAGTTTATGCAATACCACTATAGGGAAAAAAAACTGAAAATAACAATTTAAGACTTCAGAACTTTGCTCTATGCAATGATAGATCATGAATCCAAATGCAAGGAGATGAAATATACCACTGACCTTCCAAAAAAGAGGTAAATGACCCTGGGCAAGTCACTTAACCCTAATTGTCTCAGCAAAATAAATAAATAAATAATAAAGAACTTTTGAAAATTATTATTTTTACTATCATTAAAGGTTTTTATTTTCAAAACATATGCACAATTTTCAACATACACTCTTGCAAAATTTTATGTCCCAAGTTTTCTCCCTCCCTTCCCCTCATCCCATTTCAATGACAGCAAATAATCCAATCTCTGTTAAACATGTGCAATTCTTCTACACATATTTCCACAATTATTATGCTGTACAAGAAAAATTAGATCAAAAAGGAAAAAAATATGAGAATAAAAACAAAAATCAAGCAAACAAAAATAAAAAGGGTGAAAATACTATATTGTGATCCATACTCAGTCCCCATAGTTCTGCCTCTGAGTACAGTGGCTCTCTTCATCACAAGATCATTGGAACTGGCCTGAATCACTCATTGTTGAAAAGAGTCATGTCTAATAGTATTAATCATTGTATAAACTTGTTGTCATGTACAATGATCTTCTGGTTCTACCCACATCACTTAGCATCACTTCATGTAAGCCTCTCCAGGTCACTCTGAAATCATCCTTCTGATCATTTCTTATAGAATAATACTATTCCATAACATTCATATAACATTACTTATTCAGCCATTCTCCAACTGATGGGCATCCACACAGTTTCCAATTTCTTGCCACTCCAAAAAGGGCTGCCACAAACATTTTTGCACATGTGGATCCCTTTTCCTCCTTTATGATCTCTTGGGATATAAGCCTAGTAGAAACACTGTTGGATCAAAGGGTATATAGCAAAGTATAGCCCTTTGGGCATAGTTCCAAATTGCTCTCCAGAATGATTGGATCAGTTCACAACCCCACCAACATGTTATTATCCCAGTTTTGCCACATGCCCTCCAACTTTCATAATTATCTTGTCATTTTAGCTAATTTGAGACATGTGTGGTGGTACCTCAAGACTTGTCTTAATTTACATTTCTCTGATCAATAGTGATTTAGAGCACCTTTTTGGATCACTAGAAATGGTTGCAATTCCTTCACCTGAAAATTGTCCATTCATATCCTTTGGCCATTTCTCAACTGAAGAATGGCTTGAATTCTTATAAATTTGAGTCAATTCTCTATATATTTTAGAAATGAGGCCTTTATCAGAACCTTTGAATGTAATTTTTCTCCCTCAGGTTATTGCTTCCCTTCTAATCTTGTCTGCATTGGTTTTGTTTGTACAAAATCTTTTTAACTTAATATAATCAAAATTATTTATTTTGCATTTAATAATGTACTCCAGTTTTTCTTTGGTCACAAATATCTTTCTTCTCCATAGATCTGAGAGGTAAACTATTTTTTGTTCTCCTAATTTGCTTATAATATCACTCTTTATGTCTAAATCATGAACCCATTTTGACCTTATCTTGATATAAAGTGTTAGGGGTGTATCAATGTCTAGTTTCTGCCATATTATTTTCCAATTTTCCTAGAAATTTTTGGCAAATAATGAGTTCTTATCCCAAAAGCTGGGATCTTTGAGTTTGTCAAATACTCGATTACTTTAGTCATTGATTATTGTGTCTTGTGAACCTAATCTCTTCCACTGATCAACTAGTCTATTTCTTAGCCAGTACCAAATGGTTTTGATGACTGTTGCTTTATGTAGTTTTAGGTCTGGTACAGCTAGGTCACTTTTATTTGCATTTTTTTCATTAATTCCTTTGAAATTCTTGACCTTTAGTTTTTCCAATTGAACTTTCTTGGGAGTTTGATTGGCACGGGACTGAAAAAGTAGATTAATTTAGATAATATTGTAATTTTTATATTAGCTTGGCCTACCCATAAGCACTTGATATTTTTCTAGTTGATCAGATCTGACTTTTATTTGTGTGGAAAGTGTTTTGTAATTGTGTTCATATAGTTCCTGACTTTGCCTTGGCAAGTAAATTCCCAAATATTTTATATTATCTACAGTTATTTTAAATGAAATTTCTCTTTGTATCTCTTGTGCTGGATTTGGTTGGTAATATATAAAACACTGATGATTTATGTGGATTTATTTTGTATCCTGCAACTTTACTAAAGCTGTGAATTGTTTCTAGTTGTTTTTTAGTTTGATTCTCTAAGTATACCATCATCTCATCTACAAAGAGTGATAATTTGGTTTCCTCATGATCTACTCTAATTCCTTTAATCTCTTTTTCTTCTGTTATTGCCAAAGCTAACATTTCTAACACAATATTGAACAGTAATGATAATAGTGGGCAACCTTGTTTCACTCCTGATCTTCTTATTGGGAATGGTTCTAATTTGTCCCCATTACACATAATGCTTGCTGATGGTTTTAAATAGATGCTACTAATCATTTTACGGAAAAGCCCATTTATTCTTATACTGCCTAGTGTTTTTAATAGGAATAGGTGTTGGATTTTATCAAATGCTTTTTCTGCACCTATTGAGATAATCATAGGATTTTTCTTAGTTTGGTTATTGTTATAGTTAATTATGCTAATAGTTTCCTAACACTGAACCAGTTCTACATTCCTGGTATAAATCTTACTTGGTCAGGATGTATTATCCTGGTAATAAATTGCTGTAATGTCTTTGCTAATATTTTATTTAAGATTTTTGCATTAATATTCATTAGAGAAATTGGTCTATAATTTTATTTTTCTGTTTTGACCCTACCTGGTGTACATATCAGCAGCATATCTGTTTCATAAAAGGAATTTGATAGGTCTCCTTTCCCTATTTTCCCCAATAGTTTGCATAATATTGGAATTAATTGTTTTTTAAATGTTTGATAGAATCTACATGTAAATCTATTTGGACTTGGAGATTTTTTTCTTAGGGAGTTGATTAATAGCTTGTTCAATTTCTTTTTTCTAAAATGTGACTAAGTTATTTCCCTTCTGTTAATATGGGCAATCATATGTTTGTAAGTATTCATCCATCTTTATTTAGATTATCAGATTAACATATAGCTGGACAAAATAGCTCCTAATTATTGCTCTAATTTCCTCTTCATTGGTGGAAAGTTCTCCCTTTTCCTGTTTCCATTCAATTTTTCCCCAAAATCTATCATACCTAACTTTTCTAAAGTTCTACTTACCTTCCTAACTTCTTTCTTATTCATTTTGTGGTTTGATTTACCTAGTTCTGAGAGAGCAAGGTTGAGATTCCCAACTAGTATAATTTTGCTATCTATTTTTTCTCACAACTTTCAACTTCCTAGGAATTTGGATGCTATATTTAGTGCATATATGTTTAGTATTGATATTACTATGGTACCCTTTAACAAGATGTAGTTTTCTTATCTCTTTTAATTAGATCTATTTTTGCTTTTGCTTGATCTGAATTGAGATCAGGATTGCTACCCATTTTTTTTTTTTTTTTTTTTACTTTAGCTGAAGCATAAGAGATTCCATTCCAACCTTTTACCATTACTTTTTATGTATCACTGTTTTAAATATGGTTCTTTTAAACAACATATTGTAGTATTCTGGCTTCTAATCTAGACTTCTATCTGCTTCTGTTTAATAGGAGAGTTTATTCCATTCCCCTTCACAGGGGAATTTTACTAACTCTGTATTTCCTATTATCTTGCTTTCCCCAAGTTACACTTTTCTCTTTCCTTTCCCCCTTTCCCTCCTCTCCAATATTTTGCATCCTCCCTCAAACAACCCTTCCACTTTATAGCCCCTCCCCCTTTCTTATATCTTTACCCTTCTAATTCTGTTCTCCCTTCTATTAGCCTCTCCTTTTTCTTTCCCCTTTTCCTTCCTACTTCCCTATTGGGTGAGACAAATTTCTCTGTGAAGCTAAATATGTCTGATATTCTCTCTTTGAGTCAAATCTGATGAGAGCAAGATTTACCCAATGCTTATCTCCCTCCTTTCTTTCCCTCAATTGTAATAGGTCTTTTTGCCTCTTCATGAGATGTAATTTCCACCATTTTTAACTACATTTTCCTCTTCTTCCAGTACAATCCCCTTTCTACCTCTAATTTTTTTTAATATATTATCACAATAAAATCAAATTATACCTGCATCTACCCATAAGAGAGATACAGTTCTCAAGGATTAAACATACCTTCCCATATAGGGACGTAAACTTTTTAACTTTTAAAAGAAAGTTTTTTTTCTTTCTTTTTTATCTTTTTTATGCTTTTCTTGAATTCTGTATTTGAAGATCAAAATTTCTGTTCAACTCAATTCTTTTCATCAAAAATAAATGAAACCCACCTATTTTATTGAATGGCTATCTTTTTCTTTGAAAGATAATGCTTAATTTTGCTGGATAGTTGACTCTTAGTTGCAACCCAAGTTCCTTTGCCTTTCAGAATATCAGATTCCACGCCTTCGATTCTTTAAAGTGTAAGTTGCTAGGTCCTATATAATCCTGATTTTGGCTCCTAGATAATGGAATTCTTTCTTTCTGGCTGCTTGTAATGCTTTCTCTTTGATCTGATAATTCTGAAATTTAACTACAATATTCTTTGGAGTTTTCATTTTGTGATCTCTTTC
Source organism: Sarcophilus harrisii (assembly GCF_902635505.1). NCBI lineage: Eukaryota > Metazoa > Chordata > Mammalia > Dasyuromorphia > Dasyuridae > Sarcophilus > Sarcophilus harrisii. The sequence goes on along the minus strand of NC_045427.1, from coordinate 316,871,610 downwards.
AGGAGGTGATTGGTGAATTCTTTCAATGGTTATTTTGTCTTCTGGTTCTAGGACATCAGGGTAGTTTTCCTTGATAATTTCCTAAAAGATGATGTGTAGGCTCTTTTTTTCATCATGGTTTTCAGATAGTCCAATATTTATATTGCTTCTCCTGGATCTATTTTCCAGTTCAGTTGTTTTTCCAATGAAGTATTTTACTTTTTCTTGTATTTTTTTCATGTTTTTATTTTGACTCGTGATTTCTCATTGAGTCATTAATTTACATTTGTTCAATTCTAATTTTTAGTGAATTATCTTCTTTTGAATTTAGCTAATTGAACTTTTAAATGAAGTATTTTCCATTCTACCAATTCTGTTTTTCAACAAATTGTTTTCTTTTTCAAATCTATTTTGCAAAGTGTTGTATTCTTTTTCCATTTCATCAAATCTATTTTGTAAATAGTTATATGATTTTTCCATTTCACTACATCTATTTTTGAGATTGCTTTTTTAAAAAAATAACTTTTAATTGACAGAACCCATGCCAGGGTAATTTTTTTTACAACATTATCCCTTGCACTCACTTTTGTTCTGATTTTTCCCCTCCCCCTGATGGCAAGCAGTCCTATACATGTTAAATGGGTTACAGTATATCCTAGAATCAATATATGTGTGCAGAACTGAACAGTTCTCTTGTTGCTCAGGGAGAATTGGATTCAGAAGGTATAAATAACCCAGGAAGAAAAACAAAAATGCAAGCAGTTTACATTCATTTCCCAGTGTTCTTTCTTTGGGTGTACTTGCTTCTGTCCATCCTTGATCAATTGAAACTGAGTTAGAAGTCAAAGAAATCCACTTCCATCAGAATGCATCCTCATACAGTATCATTGTTGAAGTATATAATGATCTCCTGGCTCTGCTCATTTCATCAGTTCATGTAAGTCTCTCCAGACCTTTCTGAAATCATCCTGCTGGTCATTTCTTACAGAACAATAAAATTCCATAACATTCATATACCACAATTTACTCAACCATTCTCCAATTGAGGGGCATCCATTCATTTTCCAGCTTCCAGCCACTACAAAGAGGGCTGCCACAAACATTCTTGCACATACAGGTCCCTTTCCTTTCTTTAGTATCTCTTTGGGGTATAAGCCCAGTAGAAACACTGCTGGATCAAAGGGTATGCACAGTTTGATAACTTTTTGAGCATAGTTCCAAATTGCTCTCCAGAATGGCTGGATGTATTCACAATTCCACCAACAATGTATCAGTGTCCCTGTTTTGCCACATCCCCTCCAACATTCCGCATTATCTTTCCCTATCATTCTAGACAATCTGACAGGTGTGTAGTGGTATCTATCTCAGAGTTATCTTAATTTGCTTTTCTCTGATTAATAATTATTTGGAGTATATTTTCATTATGGCTAGAAATAATTTCAATTTCTTTGTCTGAGAATTGTCTGTTCATATCCTTTGACCATTTATCAATTGGAGAATGGATTGATTTCTTATAAGTTAGAGTCAATTCTTTATATATTTTGGAAATGAAGCCTTTATCAGAGCCGTTGACTGTAAAAATGTTTTCCCAGTTTATTGTTTCCCTTCTAATCTTGTTTGCATTAGTTTTGTTTGTACAAAAACTTTTCAATTTGACATAATCAAAATTTTCTATTTTGTAGTCAATAGTGATCTCCAGTTCTTCTTTGGTCATAAATTCCTTCCTCTTCCACAGGTCTGAGAGATAAACTATCCTATGCTCTTCCAATTTATTTATAATCTCATTCTTTATGCCTAGGTCATGAACCCATTTTTGACCTTATCTTGGTGTATAGTGTTAAGTGTGGGTCAATGCCTAGTTTCTGCCATATTAATTTCCAATTTTCCCAGCAATTTTTGTCAAATAATGTATACTTATCCCAAAAACTGGGGTCTTTGGGTTTGTCAAACACTAGATTATTAAAGTTATTGGCTGTTTTGTCCTTTGAACCTAACCTATTCCATTGATCAGATGGTTTTAGTAACCACTGCTTTATAATATAATTTTAGATCTGGTACAGCTAGGCCACCTTCATTTGATTTTTTTTTCATTAATTCCTTTGAAATTCTTGACCTTTTTTTTCTATATGAACTTTGTTATTTTTTCTAGATCATCAAAATAGTTTTTTGGGAGTCTGATTGGTATAATGTTAAATAAATAGATTAGTTTAGGTAGTATTGTCATCTTTATTATATTTGCTCGCCCAACTCAAAAGCATTTAATATTTTTCCAGTTGGTTAAATCAGACTTAATTTGTGTGGAAAGTGTTTTGTAGTTTTGCTAAGAAAGTTTCTGATTTTCCCTTGGCAGATAGATTCCTAAATATTTTATACAATCAGTAGTTACTTTAAATGGAATTTATCTTTGTAACTCTGTTGGGTTTTATTAGTGATATATAAGAATGCTGATGACTTATGTGGGTTTATTTTGTATCCTGCAACTTTGCTAAAGGTGTGGATTGTTTCTAATAACTTTTTAGTAGAATCTCTGCAGTTCTCTAAGTATACCATCATATCATCAGCAAAGAGTGATAATTTGGTTTCCTCTTTGCCTATTCTTATTCCTTTAATCTCTTTCTCAACTCTTATTGCCAAAGCTAGCATTTCTAATACAATATTAAATAGTAATGGTGATAATGGGCAACCTTGTTTCACTCCTGATCTTATTGGGAATGGTTTCAATTTGTCCCCATTACATATGATGCTTACTGATGGTTTTAAATAGGTGCTACTGATTATTTTAAGGAAAAGTCCATTTATTCCTATTCTCTCAAGTGTTTTTAATAGGAATGCATGTTGGATTTTATCAAATGCTTTTTCTGCATCTATTGAGATGATCATATGGTTTTTGTTAATTTGGTTATTAATATGGCCAATTATACTGATAGTTTTCCTAATATTGAACCAGCCCTGCATTCCTGGTATAAATTCTACTTGATTGTGGTGTATTATCCTGGGTATGATTTTCTGTAGTCTTTTTGCTAATATCTTATTTAAGATTTTAGCATCAATATTCATTAGGGAGATTGGTCTATAATTTTCTTTCTCTGTTTTCAACCTACCTGGTTTAGATATCAGTACCATGTCTGGGTCATAAAAGGAATTTCGTAGGACTCCTTCATTCCCTATTTTTTCAACTAGTTTATAAAGCATTGGGGCTAATTGTTTTTTGAATGTTTGATGGAATTCATATCTAAATCCATCTGGTCCTGGGTTTTTTTTTTTTTTTTAGGATTTTTTAAAGCTATTGATTAATAGCTTGTTCTATTTCTTTTTCTGAAATGGGATTATTTAAGCAATTTACTTCCTCCTCTGTCAATCTGGGAAGCCTAAATTTTTGTAGGTAGTCATCCATTTCGCTTAGGTTATCAAATTTATTGGCATAAAGTTGGGCAAAGTAACCCCTTATTATTTCTTTAATTTCCTCTTCATTGGTGGAAAGTTCTCCCTTTTCATTTTTAAGACTACTAATTTGATTTTCCTCTCTCCTTTTTCTAATCAGATTTATCAAAGGTTTATTAGTTTTATTGGTTTTTTCATAAAAGCAACTCTTAGTTTTATTTATTAGTTCAATAGGTTTTTTTTTACTTCCAATATTATTAATTTCTCCTTTTAATTTTAGAATTTCAAGTTTAGTATTTGATTGGGAGTTTTTAATTTGGTCTTTTTCTAGCTTTTTAAGTTGCAAGCCCAATTAATTGATCCTCTCTTTTTCTATTTTATTCAAGTAAGCCTCTAAGGATATAAAATTTCCCCTTATTACCACTTTGGCTGCATCCCACAAATTTTGGTATGTTGTCTCATCATTATCATTATCTTTAGTGAAATTATTGTGTCTATAATTTGCTGTTTCACCCAATCATTATTTAATATGAGGTTATTTAGTTTCCAATTACTTTTTGGTCTATTTACACCTAACTTTTTGTTTAATGTAGTTTTTATTGCATTGTGACCTGAAAAGAAAGCATTTACTATTTCTGCCTTCCTGCATTTAATTTTGAAGTCTTTATGTCCTAATATATGGTCAATTTTTGTGTAGGTTCCATGAACTACTGAGAAGAAAGTATACTCCTTTCTGTCACCATTCAGTTTTCTCCAGAGATGTATCATACCTAATTTTTCTAATATTCTATTTACCTCTTTCATTTCTTTCTTATTTGTTTTGTGATTTGATTTATCTAAATCTTAGAGTGCAAGATTGAGATCTCCCGCTATTATAGTTTTGTTGTCTATTTCTTCTCGCAATTCTCCTAATTTCTCCTTTAGGAAGTTAGATGCTATACACTTGGTGCATATATGTTTAATATTGATATTGCTTCATTTTCTATAGTACCCTTTGGCAAGATATAGTTTCCTTCTTTGTCTCTTTTAATTAGATCAATTCTTGCTTTTGCTATTTTTGAGATTTCTTCAGAAAATTTCTGCATTTACTTCTTGCAAAGTTCTCATTTCCTTTCCCCATTTTTCAGCTCTCCTTTAAGATACTTTATGAATTCTTCCAAGAGAGCCTTATGTGATGGAGACCAACTCATATCAACTTCTGGGGCTTCATCTGGAGATGATTTGCCTTTAGTGTCCAGGGTGTTAGGTCTGTTCTCTGCCTCCATAAAAGCTATCTGTGGTCAGATTTCTTTTTGCTTTTTTGATCATTTTTTAAAGATTAAGGTCTGCTCTCATGGGAAAAGGGAGATTGTTTCAAGCTTTCTCTACAGGTGACAGGGGCTTTACGCTGCCCTGGACTGGTACTGCTCCTTCCTGCAGTTTCCTTCATGGTGTTTGGTTGGTGTGCCACATTATTCTGGGGTTCAGAGACTCACTGTTTGACTTTTGTATTTGTGTTGGATGTCTCTTGGATAATCTGCTGATCCACTGGTTTTTGAACTAGGACAGAGTACCCAGCATTGCTATATTTTAGCTAAGAGCTTCCTGATAGATTCCTGGCATATGGATGCCACATCATCCTGGATCTCTGTGCTGTGCCTGAGCTTGGCCATCTTCCTTCTGTGCCCAACTAAAACAGAACTTTTCTGAAGTTCTTCCAAAATATCTTCTGCTAAAAATTTGTTGCACTCCAAATATTTGTGGGTTCGCTCACTCCTAAACCAGTTCAGAGGCTTGATCTGGTGTTTATCTGATGCCAGAAAGCTCAGATAAAGAATTTTCTTTTCTCCACCATCTTGACACCTCATTCCCCCAGATAAAGAACTTAATTGAATAAATAGACATATATTTTGGATTACATAGGTATGTATTGAGGGATTTGATTTTTGTTTAGAAAATTTGCTCAGCAGAGACAGATTAATTATAAAAAAACTTGTTACTGAAAAAAATTAAAAATTATAAAACAAAAGTAGGAAACAAAAGGATAGGTAAGCCTTAGTCATAAGTTTCAGAAATACTGCTGAGTACAAAAAGACTGGTCATGTGCTAAATCTCCTGGTGTTTACACTATCTTGTTCTCTTCATTGCTCATCTGTGAAATGCTATCTAAGCAAGACAATGGCATATTAATGTTTGCTTTCTTCATGACCAATGGCCTTTCCACATTCTGCTTGATATTAGGTATAGCTTGCACAGAGATGGATTTAATAATCTATCTACCATTGTTTTCATGCATAGATCACCATATTTGCAATGTTCTAACACTTTTCAGGGATATAGCATAAATTCTGCCTTCTATGTCTCTCTTGCCCAAAACTTTTATCAGTTCCATAGACTTGTAATAGAACAAATGTTCTTTACTTATACCTCAAGTCTGCCTTGGTTTTCCATTTATCATATTATTTTATACTTTTTGCTGCTCTTATACTCTTTTCAGTTTACAAAAACATTTTCTTTTATTAGAAAGAAATGCCTATTATGTGCTGAGGAAAAAGAAATCATTGTTGGCCAAATTTGCAAAAGTTATAGAACTAGTTTTGCAAGATATCTAAGGCCATTGACTATGTCTATTTCTTCCTTATTCTGTACTTCTTACCAAGAAGTAGGATTGTAACATCCAGCCATTTTCCATATTCACTTCAGTGCAAATTGTCTTACCCACACCTTTAAATATATGTCTCAAATTCTTCTTTTGGCTAATGCCAGTCCTCAGGATTGTGGACCCTCAGGGTAAATACTAAAAGTGTCCTTGAAATCCACCTCTGTGTTTTTTCCAACTGACCACAGTCCAGGAGGACTGTGAAGTAAAAGGTAGAAAAGCTAAAGAAAGGAAAAAGCAATGATTAAAATTTATGAATGGGGTTTGGGCAAGGAGAAGGAGTTTTGACAAGAGATTGTAAGTAGAATGTATCAACTATATGTCATTAGTGGTGGGCATACTCTTCTCATCTTTGTAAAGAGAGAAATGGTGGGCAAAGAAAGAAGCATAAGAGAAAAGGATAAAGAGAATACATAATTCATTATTATAATTATGAATGTGAATTTACTCTTAAAACAGAAAAGGAAGAAGAATGGAATGGAAAGCAATATCCAATAATATACTGTTTTCTGTAAATACATTTGAAACAAAGATTCACACAAAGTTTAAATAAAGTTGTTGCAAAATATACTATGCATCTATTCAACTAAAAAAAGTAAGGGTAGTAGTGATTGATGTCACAGACAAGACAATATTAAAAATGAGAAAATCAACAAATTAAAAATAAAAAACCCAAACTATAAATATCAAAATAGAAATTAAAGAAAAATAACTATGAATGAAATGCCCAATAACAACTTTGGAGGACTGAAATAGCCTGTTACCACCTTCTGAGAGAGAAGTGATAGACTTACAGTGCAAAATTAGACATACATTTTTGGACATGCCTAATATGTTAATTTGCATATCTTTGTTGTCAAGGTTTTGCTTATATTTTTCCTTCAATTTGAGAGGAGACAAAAATTCTTTTTGCATTTGAATTTGAAGGATGGCCAGAGGGAATTATAAACAGTTTTAAATTATAAACCGTTTTAAAAGTAACATGTTGAATTTATTATATATTTAAAGAGAAAAACAAGGTATATGTAATGGAAAAGAACAATTTCATGTATAATCCTTTCCTGTTCTACAATGATTAATGAAATATTTATTTTCAGGATGATGACTAAAATATTTAAAAAAGCAGATAAACAAATAAAAAAATGCTCATATATATTAGGACCAGAGGGCAAAGTAAAAATAGAAAAACATTCATCGAATTCCTCTTGAAGAAATTTCAAAATGAGAAATCCAAGGAATGCAACAAACAAAATCCAGACCATCATGTCAGGGGAAAAATACAGCAAGGAGATAGAAATAATCAAATACAAAGGAGCCGAAGTTGGGATCATATAGACCTGGCAGCTATTACAAAGAAAAAAGAGACTGAAATATGATATTTAAGGCGGCAAAAGATAAAGACTTACAACCTTCCTCTATTTCACAAATTGTACATTGCCCTCCAGAGATTATGATAATCAATTAGCTTTGGGGGGGGGCAATTTGTGAAATAGAGAACTTCCAAGGATTCCTGATAAAGAGATCAGACCTGAGTATATAGTTTGAAATGTAAACACAAGAGTCAAGAGAAACATAGAAAGGAAAATACATTTGATTAATATGAAAGGACTATATGATGAAATATCTGTTAATATGAAAAGTGTTCCCTCAAAATCCTAATGTCTTCAATGTCATAGAAAGAGTAAATAAGGAAGATGGCTTAGGTGCAATTTTATTATATTTTTTATAATATTAAGAGAAAAAATGGGAAGGAAAAATGAACATATAAGGGATAAAGGAGGTAGAACTTACTATATAAGATAATTGGATTCACAAGAAGAATAAATATATAACCATGGAGAAGAGATGGTGGTGGTGGGAGGAAATATACTACATATTAATCTTATTTCATCTGAACGTAGGGAGTAGTTTAATTCTATCTTCCCATGACAGACCATGAAATATTTAAAGATCATTAATATAATACCTAAATTTTTTCTTTTCTTTTTTTTTTTATTTAATAGCCTTTTATTTACAGGTTATATGTATGGGTAACTTTACAGCAATGACAATTGCCAAACCTCTTGTTCCAATTTCTCCCCTCCTTCCCCCACCCACTCCCCCAGATGGCAGGATGACCAGTAGATGTTAAATATATTAAAATATAAATTAGATACACAATAAGTATACATGACCAAACCATTATTTCGCTGTACAAAAAGAATTGGATTCTGAAATATTGTACAATTAGCCTGTGAAGGAAATCCAAAACGTAGGTGGGCAAACATATAGGGATTGGGAATTCAATGTAATGGTTTTTAGTCATCTCCCAGAGTTCTTTCTCTGGGCGTAGCTGGTTCAGTTCATTACTGCTCCATTGGAAATGATTTGGTTGATCTTATTGCTGAGGATGGCCAAGTCCATCAGAATTGTCATCATATAGTTAAATTTTTTCTTTTAAACATCCCCCTTTGTTCCTGTGATATAGAGTCAGAGCCTTTCTACAATGTCCCCAATGTGCCTCTCAAGCTTGTCAATGTCCTCCTTAAATGTTCCTTAACAGGACACAATATTCCAGATGATGCCTGACAGAGCAGAGTATGATAGGATTAATGCTTCCCTGTACCTAAAAACTATGTTTTTCTTAATTCAGCCTGAAATTACATTAGACTTTTTGGCTTCTGCATCATACTCGTCATTCATATAAACTTCTTTTTCAGAAGAATTATGTCCATCTATGACTCCTAAATGAATAAATGAAGGAAGAAAAAAAAACATTTATTAGCACTTATTGTGTGCAGAGCATTGTGCACTTGGGAGTACAAACAGAAAGTCAGGACAATGCTTTTTCTCAGTAATAGGGAAAGACAAAACATACAAGAACTTTTAGCTGAAACAACAAGATTATACGATGATCAATTCTGAAGGACATGGCTCTTTCCAACAATGAGGTGGTTCAAGCCAGTTCCAATGATTTTGTGATGAAGAGAGCTATCTACACTTCGAAAGAAGACTGTGGGATGGTGGATTACCATAGCATTTTCACTCTTTTTATTGTGGTTTTCTTGAATTTTCTTTTTTTTTTTAAATTTTTTTTGTTGGTGTTCTTTTTCTTTAAAATATAATGTGAAGGTTCTCTCTGGGAGAAAGCAGGTTTCTTAGGGAGGTTTTCTGGAGGCAGCCTTAGTTTCAGTTAATCACTCCAAATATAGCCATGTGCTAAAAGTTCAGATCTTTTATTGTCTCCAATATAGCCCAGTTAGTTTTTCTTAGAGGCCTATCTTTCTGCTTGGTTCTAAGAGCTCTTGCAACTTTGTCCTTGGCTTCTGCCTCTGCTTTCTTCAGTTTCCAGCCAGCACCAAGGTGGAAGATGCAATGAATCTCTCTTGCCTCGGAGAGAGGGCTTGTGGGCTTCCTCCCAGAGTGCCCACAATGTTCCGAAGTAACTTCCTTGAAGCTCTAAGAGCTTCCTCTATATATATAATCTCCCAAAGGTTAACTCCTCCTCTGAGAGAATGGGATTATGGGTTTCTCCCAGAGTGCTCTCTGGTCTTAAGAGCTTCAAGGGAGGTGTGAATTCACATATCTCATACTAAACTCTGAAATCTCCCAAATGTGTGAACTCCAATGAGTACTTAAATACTTCTTGCTTATAAGAGCTCTCTAAAGGTGTGAACACAAGCATTATTGTCTATCAGTTGTACTTAGTACCTTGTTTTAAGTTCTGGCCCATAACATCTCCTCATAGGATCAGATTAATCATACTGAACCATGCTAAATTAGATAATTATTGTCTCTATCAATTCTAATGACTTAACAATTTATAAAGATTCCAACACTTTTTGATCTAATTTTTCTTGTGCAGCAAGATAATTGTATAAATATGCATGCCTATATTGGATTTAACATTTATTTTTACCATGTTAAATATATATTGGATTATATGCCATCTAGGGGAGGGAATGGAGGGAAGGGGGTGAAAATTGGAACACAAAGTTTTTCAAGAGTCAATGTTGAAAAAATTATCCTTGCATATATTTTGAAAATAAAAAACTTCAATAAAAGAAACAAAATGAAAATTAAAAAAATATTATTCTAAAAAAAGAGTTTTTAGCTGAAAGAATTATGGAAGTATCATGGTCCTTAGGGCAGAGCAACAAAATATTTAGTAATATATGTCCCATGTTATTTCCATTGATGAAACCACATCCATTTATAAAGTTGAACCATTATTGATATCAAGAACTTTGGCAGAAAACATCCTTTTTCTGGGACTTCAGTAACTAACTGTTGAGAGTCAGAGGCTGCATCTCCACAAGGGATGATTTGCTACATGATGCCTTTGGAAACTCAACTCATACTTGGGAAATCAAATTTTTTACCGAAGTAAAAAACTTTATATTTATCAGTATTGATTTTCACCTTATTAGATTGTCCAATGATTTAGCATATCCAGATACATTTGGATCCTGTCATCCAATGTGTTAACTATCCCTACTAACTTTATGCCATCTGTAAGTTTTATGAGAATAACATTTATGTCTTTAGACATGTTACTGATAAAAATGCTATATAGTACATGGATAAGCACAGATTCCTGGGTACCTCACTTCCTGCCATAATGACATTGGACCTTTAACAATACTCTTTGAGTCCACTAACAACTATCCTGTCCATCAGAGAAATAAGCTAGTTACAGGGGAAAGCTCTGCCCTGGAATAGGCATGTGTGTGTATATTTTATATGTGTGTGTGTATGAATATATGTACAAATACACACATACACTAACCTAAAAATATAATTCAAGTCCATTTTTCAGTTTTCCTGTTTAATTCAATGTGGTACTAACAAGTAAGAATAGGAATTACTGGTAAAGGAAAGATCTGTAGGAAGTAGAATGAAATAAAACTAAGACTGAGAACAAAAGTGAAAAGGATAATTCTAATTTGAACAAGTAAACATCATTTCCCCCCATGTACTCATTCATGGTATTGAAGAAGATACAAATGAGGAAATTTCAGTCCCTGTTCTCTAGGAAGTTATAATCCAGTGGAAATATGTATGACAGAATGTATAATTTGATGAAAAAACTTCCTCTATTAAGATAGGTCAGCAATTTCTCTGTGTAAGTGATATGTGGAGGATAACATTTGTCACAAGGAGACTAAAATCCAGGTTTTCCTGGTCCTGAGGCTAGCTTTCTATTCAGTCCATTGTTCTGCCCCCAGTTTCACTTAATAAGTAGAAGAGTAGATGTGGAGAATAACAAAGCAATGGAGAATGGAATTGGCTAATTATGGGATCTATATTAGAAAAGGAGAAAATGAAGTCAGAAAAAAGCCTGAGAAAGTATTGAAGTAAGGAGGACTTGATGAGGGCTAAGAATAGGTTTAATAGGATGACACCTAGGAAAGAGATAGAAGATTGGAGATTATGGTCAGACAGAATAATATCAAGAGTCTATAATTCAGTTTTCAAGGGAACACATGGATAATGATAAGATATAAGTGGGTAACCAATCTATTCCTATGTGTGGGTAAAGTAGAATAGCTTATATTATGGGACATAAAGGAGCTGAGGAATTGTGAGTTTGGGGAACTTAAAGGAGCAGCTAAGTGGAACATCAGATAGAGAACTGAGTCTGGGATAAGGAAGACATTAATTAAAATCTGAAAACTTGCTAACAAGTCACTTAACCCTTTTTGCTTCAGTTTCTTCATCGTTAAAATGAACTGAAGAAGCAAATGGCAAGTCACTCCAGTATCTTTGCCTAGAAAACCTCAAATCGGTGATCAAGAGCCGGTGTAACTGGAAAATAACAAAACAGCACAGTGCTACAAGCAACTCTCTTGAGATATTTGCCTATCTACAGTAACTATGATAGTTATGAGGTCCCTAGTGACCTTTCAGAGAAGTGTGTCAGTCAAATAGTAGGGAAGATTGGTTGCAAGGTTTTAAAAGTTTAATATGTGATAAATAAGGTGAGGTAGGTAAACATAAACTGCTTCTTATCAAGAGGTATGGAAGTGAAAGGGAAAAGAGAGGTGAGAGTATGACATAAAAGAAAGGTCACTCATTGTCTTTGAAGCAAAAGAACTGAGGTTCAAATCCCACTCTCTGACAGAACTTGTTTGATATCAGACATGACATTTAACCTTCCTGTGCTTCAATTTATTCATTTAGAGAATAAGAAGGTTGGAATAGATGGCCTCTGAGGTATCTTTAAACATCACATATGCTATAAATACAACATACATTGCCAGACACAACTACTGCATTAATTTGCTTGCTTAATTGTGTTGAGGTTATTCTAAACCAGAAAGTGAGAAAGAAAGGAAGTGTAATATGCTATATTTATTAGATTTGTTATGTTATAATCAAAAATATAAATTAATAAGGCCTGAAATTTTAACATTTCTAAAAACAACAAATTTTAATAAGAAAGTTGACACTTTAGGATACTTTTTGAGAAGATGGTGATATGAGAAGTCATAGAAAAAAAAACAGATCTCCCATATAAATCCCATTTAATATCTGAAAAGGACTTCTGAAAGGCCAATGCTAATACCCCATCACCTGAGGAATTACTAACTACAATATGGTACATGAATACAATAGAGTATTTCTGTGCCATAAGAAATGATGAATATTAAGACTCCAGGGAAGCATCGAAAACTTGAACTAATCCTTGCATAGCCTTGTGTTTCTGATTTTCTCCTCCTTCCCCTCACCTCCTATCCTGGATGGCACACAAGTCAATATATGTTAAACATGTTAAAATATATGTTAAATCCAATATGTAAAAACATATTTATATAATTCTCTTGCTACACAAGAGAAATCGGATCAAAAAAAGAAAGTAAATGAGTAAGAAAACAAAATGTAAGCAAACAACAACAAAAAGAGTGAGAATGTTATATTGTGATCCACATTCATTTCCCACGTTTTTTCTCTGGGTGTAAATGATCTCTTCATCATTAGAATTGGCATCAATCAGCTCATTGTTGAAGAGAGCCATGTCCATCAGAACTGATCATTGAATAGTCTTGTTGTTGCCATGTACAATGATCTCCTGGTTCTGTTCATTTCACTTAGCACCAATTCATGTAAGTCTTTTCAGGCCTCTCTGAAATCATCCAGCTGACCATTTCTTACAGAACAATGATGTTCTATAACATTCATATACTGTAACTTATTAGCCATTTCCCAACTGATGGGCATCCACGCAGCTTCCGGTTTCTTGCCACTACAAAAAGGGCTGCCACAAACATTTTTGCGCATGTGGGTCCTTTTCCTTTCTTTAAAATCTCTTTGGAATACAGACGCAATAGAAACACTGCTGGGTCAAAGGGTATGCACAGTTTCATAAATTTTTTTTAACATAATTCCAAATTGCTCTCCAGGATGGCTGGATTTGTTCACAGTTCCACCAACAATGTATTAGTGTCCCAGTTTTTCCACATTCCCTCCAACATTAGTCCTTGTCTTATCCTGTCATCTTAGCCAATCTGAGAGGTGTACAGTGATATCTCAGAGTTGTCTTAATTTGCATTTTCTGATCAATAGTGATTTAAGGCACCTTCTCATATGAGAAGGTTTTAGAAATAGTTTTAATTTCTTCATCTGAAAATTTAGTCTGTTCATATCCTTTGACCATTTATCAACTGGAGAATGGCTTGGATTCATATAAATTTGAATCAATTCTCTATTTTAAAAATGAGGCCTTTATCAGAATCCTTAAATCTAAAAATGATTTCCCAATTTATTGCTTCCCTTCTGATCTTGTCTGCACTAGGTTTGTACAAAACCTTTTTAACTTAATATAATCAAAATTGTGTATCTAGTGTTCAGTTATGAGTTCAAGTTCTACTTTGGACAAAAATTCCTTCCTCCTCCACAAATCTGAGAGGTAAACTATCCTATGTTCCTCTAATTTGTTTATAATATCACTCTTTATGTCTAAATCATGAACCCATTTAGATCTTATCTTGGTATGTGGTGTTAGGTATAGGTCACACCCTAATTTCTTACATTTAATTTTACAATTTTCCCAACAGTTTTTGTCAAATAGTGAGGTCTTATCCCAAAAGCCGGGATCTTTGGGTTTGTCAAACACTAGATTGCTATAGTTATTGCCTATTTTGTTCTGTGATCCTAATCTATTCCACTGATCAACTACTCTATTTCTTAGCCAGTATCAAATGGTTTTGATGACTGCTGCTTTGTAATATAGTTTTAGGTCTGGCACAGCCAGGGCACCTTTATTAGCAATTTTTTTCATTATTTCCCTTGAAATTCTTGACCTTTTGTTATTCCAGATGAACGATGTTACTATTTTTTCCTAGATCTGTAAAATAATTTCTTGGGAGTTTGATTGATATAGCACTAAATAAGTAGATTAATTTAGGTAATATTGCCATTTTAATATTGCCATCTCTTGGCCTATCCATGAGCACTTGACATTTTCCCAACTGATTAGGTCTGACTTTATTTGTGTGAAAAGTGATTTATAGTTGTATTCATATAGTTCCTGACTTTCCCTTGGCAGATAGATAGCCAAATATTTTATACTATTCAACAGTTACTTTGAATGAAATTTCGTTTTGTATCTCTTGCTGCTGGACTTGGTTGGTAATATATAAAAATGCTGATAATTTATGTGTATTTATTTTGTATCCTACCACTTTGCTAAAGTTGTGAATTGTTTCTAGTAGCTTTTTAGTTTCTCTAGGATTCTCTATGTATACCATCATATCATCTGCAAAGAGTGATAATTTGGTTTCCTCATGATCTACTCTAATTCCTTTAACCTCCTTTTCTTCTCTTATTTCCAAAGCTAACATTTCTAACACAATATTGAACAGTAATGGTGATAACAGGCAATCTTGTTTCACTTTTGATCTTATTGGGAATGGTTCTAATTTGTCCTCATTACATATGATGCTTGCTGATGGTTTTAAATAGATGCTACTGAACATTTTATGGAAAAGTCCATTTATTCTTATACTCCATGTTTTTAATAGGAATGGGTGTTGGATTTTATCAAATGCTTTTTCTGCATCTATTGAGATAATATGATTTTTGTTGGCTTGACTATTGATATAGTCAAAACTATAAAACTATGCTAATAGTTTTCCTAATATTGAACCAGCCCTGCATTCCTTGTATAAAACCTATTTGGTCATAGTGTATTATCCTGGGGATGACTTTCTGTAATCTTGTTATGAATATTTTATTTAAGATTTTTGCATTAATGTTCATTAGGGAAATTGGTCTATAATTTTCTTTCTCTGTTTTCACCCTATCTGGTTTAGCCATCAGTACCATATCTGTGTCATAAAAGGAATGTGGTAGGACTCCTTCTTTCCCTATCTTTTCAAGTAGTTTTTATAGTATTAGAATTAATTGTTCTTTGAATGTTTGGTAGAATTCACATGTAAATCCATCTGGCCCTGAAGATTTTTTCTTAGGGAATTGATTAACAGCTTGTTCTATTTCTTTTTCTAAAATGGGGCTACTTAAATAATTTATCTCCTCTTCTGTTAACCTGGGCAATCTATTTTGTAGATATTCCTCCATTTCTTTTAGATTATCAAATTTACTGGTTTATAGTTGGGCAAAATAACTACTAATTATTCCTCTAGTTTTCTCTTCATTGGTGAAAAGTTCTCCCTTTTCATTTTTGAGACTAACAATTTGATTTTCTTTCCTTTTTCTATTCAAATTAACTAAAGGTTTATCTATTTTATTTTTTTAAATAAAACCAACTATTTATTGATCCAATAGTTTTATTTTCATTTTTATTAATCTCCCCTTTTATTTTCAGAATTTCAAATTTGGCATTTAATTGAGGGTTTTTAATTTGTTCTTTTTCTAGCTTTTTTAGTTGTAAGTCCAATTCATTGATCTTCTCTTTCTCTATTTTATGCAAGTGAGCATCTAGAGATATAAAATATTCCCTTATAACCATATCATACCTAACTTTTCTAACATTTTGTTTGCCTCTTTAATTTCTTTCTTATTTATTTTGTGGTTCAATTTATCTAGTTCTGAAAGAGCAAAGTTGAGATCCCCCATTAGTATAGTTTTGCTGTCTATTTCTTCTTGCATCTCTGAACTTCTTCTCTAGGAATTTGGATGCTATACCACTTGGTGCATATATGTTTAATATTGATATTGCTTCATTATCTATGGTATCTTTTAGTCAAATATAGTTTCCTTCCTCATATCTTTTAATTAGATCTATCTTTGCTTTTACTTGATCTGAGATCAGGATTGCTAAATCTGCTTTTTTTCTCCACCTGAAGCATAAAAGATTCTGCTTCAGTTCTTTACCTTCCCCTTATATGTATCACTATGCTTTAAATGTGTTTCTTGCATATTGTAGGATTCTAGCTTTTAATCCAGTCTGCTATTTTTTTATGGGAGAGTTTATCCCATTCCCATTCACAGTTAAAATAACTAATTCTGTATTTCCTGCCATCTTATTTACCCTAAGTTATGCTTTTCTTTTTCCTTTTCCCCTTCCCTTCTCCTCAGTATTTTGCTTTTGCTGACCATCTCTGTCAAACAGTCCTCCCCCTTTTAGCGCCCCTCCTCCCTTTTTACACCTTTCCCCTAATTCTTCTGAATTCCCTTCTATTAGTCTTTCCCTTTCTTTACCCCCTTTCCCTCCCATTTCCCTATAACGTGAGACAAGTTTCTCTGTGAAACCAAATATGTCTGATATTCTTAGAGCCAAATCTGATGAGAGTAAGATTCACACAATGGTCACCTCCCCCTCCTTTCTTTCCCTCAATTATAATAGGTTTTCTTAATTTGTCTTTTTCCCTGTGTTTCCAGTACAATCCCATTTCCACCACTAGTTTCTTTTTCATATTATCAAAATAAAATCAAATTATTCTCACATTCTCTAAGTATACCCATAACAGAAATACAGTTCTCAAAGAGTTCTTTCCTTTTTACCTTTTTATGCTTCTCTTGAGGTCTATGTTTGGAGATCAATTTTTTTTGTTCAGTTCTGCTCATTAGAAATATGTGAAATTCACCTATATCATTGAATGTTCATCTTCTTTCCTGAAAGATCATGCTCATTTTAATTGGATAGCTTATTCTTGGCTGTAATCCAAGTTCTTTGGCCTTTCCGAATATCAGATTCCAGGCCCTTCCATCCTTTAAGGTGGAAGCTGCTAGGTCCTGGGTAATCCTAATTGTGGCTCCTTGGTATTTAAATTGTTTCTTTCTGGCTGATTTCTTTTCCTTGGTGTGATAGTTCTGAAATTTAGCCATGATATTCCTTGGGGATTTAATTTTGCGATCTCTTTAAGAGTGATCAATGAATTAATTCTTTTGATGGCTATTTTACCTTCTGATTCTAAAATATCAGGGCAGTTTTCTTTTATGATTTTCTGTAAGATTAATGTCTAGGTTCTTTTTTTCATCATGGCTTTCAGGAAGTCCAATAATCCTTAAGTTGTCTTTCCTAGATCTATTTTCCAAGTTGGTTGTTTTTCCTATGAGATATTTCATATTTTCTTCTATTTTTTCTTTCTTTCTTTTTTTGCTTTTGTTTTACTGATTCTTGAAGTCAATTATTGAGTCATTCACTTCCATTTAATTTTTTTCCATTTCACAAATTGGTATTTTTTAGGGCATTATATGCTTTTTCCATTTCTCTTTGCAATGATCTTATTTCATTTCCCTATTTTTCTTTTAACTCTCTTTTAAAATTCTTTATGCAATCTTCCATGAAAGCCTTGTGAAATGGGGACCAGCTCATGCCTCCTTATGGGCCTTCATCTGGAGTTTAGGAACCTCAGGATTTGAGGTCTGTTTTTTTCTCTCCTCATAAAAGCTGTCTATGGTGAGAGTTCTTTTTTTTTTAATTCATTTTTTTTTTTAAGGCTTGAGGTCAGTTCAATGCAGAGGAGCAAACAGCTGCTTTAATTTGTCCTGGAAGTTTTGCTGATTGATTTCCAGTGCTGGGTAATAGCATCTATCTCCAGTGTTCTTCTGGGGCTCAGTGGTTTACAATTTGCCTTTTGTAGCAAATCTGTCAAACCACCTGCTTGAAACCAGGACAAAAAGGCCTAAGAGTCTCACAGAAGATTCCCAGGAACCTGGAAGCTGCAATTCTCTGACTCCTGGCCCCAGCTTCTTGTTCTAGTCTCCCTGTATTGCAATTTGGGCCTGGCAGACTGTCTCCCTGCCCATTTGAAACAGACCTGTTTTGAAGCTCTTCCAAGCTATCTTCTTCTAGAAATTTGTTGTACTCCAAATATTTGTGGGTTCTTTAACTCCACAACTTAGAGGCTTAATTTGCTGTTGGTTTGAGAGAAGGTCGGAGGAAGTCACAGATATTTTGTCTCTTTGCTGTCTTGACTCCATCCCCTCCACCCCTCCAGCATTTTGGTTTTACATTCTAAAATAGGTTCCATAATAAACAGAATTGATTGTGGGATTTCTTAGAGATTATAATAATTATACGCAATATGGTCATACAACTCTACAATAAATTTATGAAAATCTTGGTGATGTTGATTATAGTGCTACTTTTACGTTTATCTCTGCACCTTTACTTACTCCTTTTGATCATATTAAGAGCAATCTGGAACTCTGCATAAAAGGCTATAAAACTGTGTGTTCCCTTTGACCCAGTAGTGCCATTACTGGATCTGTATCCCAAGGATTAATCTTGTTTCTATTGTTTTTTTTTTGTTTTTTTTTTTTTGTGCACAAACTTTTTAATTTAATGTAATCAAAGTTGTCCATTTTGTCTTTCATAATGTTCTCTAGTTCTTCTTTGGTCATAAATTCTTCCCTTCTCCAAATATCTAATAGGTAAATTATCCCTTGTTCTAATAATTTGTTTATGGTATCATCCTTTATGCCCAAATCATGTATCCATTTTGACCATATTTTTGTATGGGGTGTGAAATGTATGTCTGTGCCAAGTTTCTGACATATTATTTTCCAGTTTTCCCAACAATTTTTGTCAAATAGTGACTTCTTATTCCAAAAATTGGAGCTTGGGGGTCTATCAAATATTAGATTGCTATAGGCCTTGCTTATTGTGTTGCTGTATCTAATATTCCACTGACCCTCCACTCTTATTTCTTAGCCAGTACCAAATGGTTTTGATGACTGCTGCTTTATAATATAGTTTGAGGTTTGATACTGCTAAGCCACTATCCTTTGTGTTTTTTAAATTAATTTCCTTTTTGTTTTTCCAGATGAATTTTGTTATTTTTTCTAGTTCTGTAAAATAATGTTTTGTCAGTTTGATTGGTATAGCACTGAACAAGTAGAATAATTTATGCAGAATTGTCATTTTTATTATATTAGCTTGGCCTAATCATTGTTTAGATCTGATTTTGTGTGAGAAATATTTTGTGATTGTGTTCATATAGTTCTTGGGTTTGTCTTGGCAGGTAGGCCCCCAAGTATTTTGTCTACAGTAATCTTTTTCTATCTTTTGTGGATGGGTTTTGTCAGAAATATATAGAAATACTGATAATTTATGTGGGCTTATTTTATATCCTGAAATTTTACTAAAGCTATGAATTGTTTCCAGTAAATTTTTGGATAATTTTCTAGGATTCTCCAAGTATATCATCATATCATATGCAAAGAATTATAATTTTATTTCCTCATTGCCTATTCTAATTGCTTTAATTTCCTTTTCTTTTCTTATTGCTAAAGCCAACATTTCTAGTACAATGTTGAATAACGGTGATAATGGGCATCCTTGTTTCACCCCAATCTTACTGGGAATGAGTCCAGATTCTTTCTATTACAAATAATTCTTGCTGTTGATTTTATATACACATTGATTATTGTTTTAAGGAAAGCTCCCTTTACCCCTATACTCTGTAGTGTTTTTAATGGAAATAGGTGCTGTATTTTGTAAAAAGTGTTTTCTGTATCTATTGAGATTATCAAATGATTTTTGCTGTTTTTGTTAATGATATGGTTGATAATGGTAATAGTTTTCCTGTTATTGAACCAGTCCTGCATTCCTGGTATAAATCCCATTTGGTCATAGTGTATGTATTATCCTGCTGATAAGTTGCTGTTATCTCTTTACTAATATTTTATTTTAAAATTTTGCATCAATATTCTTTAGGAAGATTGGATTGTAATTTTCTTCCTCATTTTGGTCCTTCCAGATTTAGGTATCAGTGCCATATTTGTGTCATAGTAGGAATTTGGTAGTATTCCTTCCTTACCTATTTTTCCAAATAATTTACACAGTATTGGAATTGTTCTTTAAATATTTGACAGAATTCACTTGTGAATCCATTTGGCTCTGGGAATTTTTTCTTAGTGAGTTTATTGATGACTTATTCAATTTCTTTTTTCTAAAATATTTAAATTTTTAATTTCTTCTTCTGTTAACCTGGGGAGTTTATATTTTTGTAAATATTTATCCATTTTGGTTAGATTATCAGACTTGCTGCCACAGAGTTGGGCAACATAGCTCCTAATTATTTCTTTAATTTCTTTTTCACTGATGGTAAGTTCCCTTTTTTCATTTTTGACGCTGATTTTTTTTTTTTCTTTTTCTGATCAAATTAGCCAAAGGTTTATCCATTTTATTAGTTTTTTCATAAAACCAATTCTTAGTTTTGTTTATTAGTTCAATAGTTTTCTTAGTTTCTATTTTATTAATCTCTCAAGTTTCAAAATTTCTAATTTGGTATTTAATTGGAGGTTTTAAACTTGCTCTTTTTCAAACTTTTTTAGTTGCTTGCCTAATTCATTGATCTCCTCTTTATTATATTTATATAGCTATTTAGAGAGATGAAATTTCCCCTAAGAACTGGTTTGGCTGCATTCCATAGGTTTTGGTGTGTTGTCTCATTATTGTCATTTTCTTGAATGAAATTATGGATTGTTTCAGTGATTTATTTTTTGATCCACTTATTCCTTAGAATTAAATTATTTAATTTCCAATTGGTTTTTAGTCTATCTTTCCCTGGCCCTTTATGAATATAATTTGTATTGCATTATGTCTGAAAAGGAAGCATTTACTATTTCTGCATATTTGCCTTTAATTGTGAGGTTTTTATGCCCTAATACATGGTCAAATTTTGCATAGGTGCCATGTACTGATGAGAAAAAGGTATATTCCTTTCTACCCCTATTAAATTTTCTTCAGAGGTCTATCATATCTAGGTTTTCTAGGATCCTATTAACCTCCCTTGTTTCTTTCTTGTTCATTTTGTGATTAGATTCATCTGATTTTAAGAAGGGAGAGTTGAGGTCTCTTACTAGAATAGTTTTGCTGCCTATTTCTTCCTCTAACTGGCTTAAAATCTTCTCTAGGAATTTGCCTGCTCTACCACTTGGTGTATACATATTTAGTATCATTACTACATCATCATTCATAGTACCCTTTATCAATATGTACTTTATTTTTTACTTTTGCTTTATCTGAGATCAGAATTGCTACTCCTGCTTTTTTTTTTTTATTTCAGCTGAAGTGTAATAAATTCTGTTCCAGCCTTTTACATTTATTGTGAATGTGTCTCTGTGTCAAGTGTGTTTCTTGTAAACAACATATTATAGGATTCTGTTTTTCAATTCACTCTGCTTCTGTTTTATGGGAGAGTTCATTCCATTCACATTAACAGTTTTGATTACTAGCTCTGTATTTTCCTGCATCCTATTTTCTTCCCTGAATATATTTTTATTTTCTCTTTCCACTCTGTCCTTAGTCCTATGTTTTTTTTTTACCCACCCCACCCAGTATCTTATCTCATCACTTTTTCCTCCTTTCTCTTACTAGTGTTTTATTTAATCCACTCCACGTACTACCTTATTTTCTATCAGCCCTTCCCTCCTCCTTTTACCCTTTTCCCTAGTGTTTTTGTCCTCTTTTCTATCCTATCCCTCCCTTTTCTTTTCCTCTTTCTCCTCTCCTACTTCTTTATAGGGTTAGATAAATTTCTGTATCCAACTGAATAATTAAGTTATTCTCTCTTAGAACCAAAACCGATGAGATCAAGCTTCAGACAATGCTCTTTCCTTTCCCTCCCTCAATTGTAATAAATCTCTTGCACCTTTTCATATGAACTAATTGTCCCATTATAATTCCCCCTTTTCTTTTTTTCCAGTATAGACCTTTTTCTACCCCTTAATGTCTTTTTCTTTGATATCATATCAGAGGCCATTTACAACCACATTCTTAGTCCATGTGATGCCCCACCTTATCTGCTCCAATGTCAGATACAGTTTGCAAGAGTTACAGATATTATTTTTCTATCTAGGGATGTAAGTACTTTAATCTTTAACACATGTATTTTCCCCTGTTTACCTTTATATGGTTCTCTTGAATCTTGTGTTTGTAGATTATATTTTCTGTTTCATTCTGGTTTTTTCAGTAGAAATGACTGAAAGTTTCTTACTTCACTGAAGCTCCATCTCCTCCCCAAGATAATGCTAAATCTTGCTGGGTAGTTAATTCTTGGTTGTAACCCCAGGTCCTTTGTCTTCTGGAATATGGTATTTCAGGCCTTCTATTCCTTTATTGTAGAAGCTGTCAGATCCTGGGTAATCCTGACTGTTGGTCCTTTATATCTGAATTATTTTTTCTGTCAGCTTGCAGCACTTTTTCCTTGAGATTATAGTTTTGCAGTTTTCACAACAATGTTCCTTGGGATTTTCCTTGTGGGATCTTTTTCCAAAGGTGATTGTTGCATTTTTTTTCTATGATCTTTCAATTCCATCTCTGTTTCTAGAATATTGGGACAATTTTCCTTAATGACCTCTTGTACATTTCTAGCCAGGCTCTTTCTTTGGTCATGGCCTTCAGTTAGGCCAATACTTTTTAAACTGTCTCTTTTGGATCTATTTTTCAGACCAGCTATTTTGCTATTGAGGTATTTTATATTTTCTTCCATTTTTTCCCTCTTTTTAGTTTGATTCTTACTGTCTCACAAAGTAATTAGCTTCCATTTGCCCTGTTCTAGTTTTTAACGTATGATTTTCTTCACTTTTATATCTCTTTTTCCATTTGATTTATTGTACTTTTTAAGTTGTTTTCATCAGACAAATTGTTTTCTTTCTTTTTCTAAACTGTTGACTCTCTCATACTTACCTTTCTCATTTCCTTTCTCATTTTTTTCTTCTACTTTCTTATTTGCCTTTTGAAGTCTTTTATGAACATTTCCAAAAAGCCTCTTTGGGTTTGAGACAAATTTATCTCACTCTTTGAGATTTATTCTGTGAACATTCTGTCCTTGTCTAAGTTTGTGTTTTGGTTTGCCCTGCCACCATAGTGGTTTTCTATGTTCAAGGGTTTTTTTTTTTTCCTGTTTCTTCCTCATTCTCTTTCTCCTCCTCCTTCTCCTTCTCCTTCTTTGCTTTTATAGTCGAGCTCTGCTCCTGGGATATAAAGGGCACTGTCCCAAGCTTCTTGTGCAGCTTTGAGGCTTGGTTTTGAGCCCAAAGGCTCCTTTAGCTTTATCTACTTTGTTCAGGATACAGCCTGGTTTCCCAGGGTTTACTTTCTGAGCTGGGGCTGGAAGCTGCCCCACTGATATTTTCCTCTACTGAGCCAGGGCTGAGCATCTTAGACACACACACACACACACACACACACACACACTCTTACCTGTATGTAAACATGCATCTAATACAATATTAGTATGGCTGACATGTAGATTTCTCTTGATTGAATCTTTAAGTTTGACTTTGTCTAAAATTACTAGATGTACATTTTTTTTCCTTAATAAATTCTACTGCTGATCCTTATAGTGTTTGTGTATATCTCATTCTTTCCTAAACCTAAGTCTTCTGCTTTAATTCTGCTCCTTAAGTTACCTTGCTATTATTTAATCTTCCTCCACCCATTGATCCCTCCCTTGTCTTCTTCTCCTATCCTTTGCTTTTCTCTCTTTCCATCCCTCTCCCTTTATTTCTTTATAGATTTTGGAGCGTGCGCATATGTAGTGCTGCCTGTTTAACCCATTCCTG
The DNA here is from genome assembly GCF_902635505.1 of Sarcophilus harrisii. Taxonomy (NCBI): domain Eukaryota; kingdom Metazoa; phylum Chordata; class Mammalia; order Dasyuromorphia; family Dasyuridae; genus Sarcophilus; species Sarcophilus harrisii. The sequence continues at coordinate 316,847,654 of NC_045427.1, read as the reverse complement.
ATGTGAGTAGGTTTTTCAGGACTATGAACCTTCTCCCCCCTCTAATGCCTCTGTGTCTATTCTTCTGTACCTCATTCATATAACATAATTACTATTTTTACCTTTTTCTAGGGGGTTTGCTTTTTTTAAGAGTCTACTCAACAATGTTCCGATCTTTCTTTTGTGCTATCCAATTGCTGATATCAATCTTAGACATATGGTATACATTTCCATGTAAAAAACAATTTGTCCATGTTAAGTTTCTTGAAATTGATATTTGCACTTATATGTTAAAATTTTCTAGTGAGTTCAGGTTTGGTTGAAATAAAGTCTTGAAAATCTGCAAGTCTGCTGAACGTCCATTTTTTTCAGTCAATATTATAATTTTGCTGTATATGCACATTTTTGGCTCCAGGTCTAGTTCTTTTGATTGCCAGTATATATGATTCCAGGACTTGTGATCTTTTATTGTCCTATATAATTCTAATTGTAGCTCCAGCATATTTGAATTTTTTTTCTTGTTTCTTGCAGAATTTTCTTTTTAATCTGGGGGTTTTGAAATGTGGCCATAATATTCCTATGTGTTTTCCACAAAGGATCTCTCTGAGGTGATGATCAGTGGGTTTTTTTTTTCTATTGCTACTTTCCCCTCATGTTCTATCATTTCGGGCCAATTTTCTTGCATTATTTCTTGTAATGCTGTGTCAAGGTTCTTTTTTTGGTGACAGCTTTCAAGTAGACCAATTATTCTTATATTTTCTCTTATTGATCTATTCTCTAGATCTGTTATTTTTCTTATGTTTCAAATTTTGTTCTATTTTTTCATTCTTATATATTCTATTTTGTTATTTATTGTCTCTTATAGCTTCACTGGCTTCCCCTTGGCTAATTCTAATTTTCAAGTAATTATTTTCATCTTTAAGACTCTAGAAGTATCTCCTTTTCTAGTTGATTATTTTCTTTTCATTATCTTTTTTTCTTAGATTTTTAAATTTTTTATTTTGTCTTCAATGTTTATCATTTGATATTTAAATTCTTTTTTGAATTCTTTCTAGACAGACAGCCATTTAATATTACTCTTTGAGAAGATGCTTTTTTTTTTTTTTTTTTTTTTTTTTTTTTTTAGTGTCGTCCTCTGAAAATGAAACCCAATTTTTCCCAATTTCCATAGTAGGTTTTTTTTTTTTTTTATGGTTGAGTTCTTTTCTTCTTTGCAAGTTCATTTGTTTTTTTTTTTAAACAAAAAGTAATATTGTAAGCACTTCTAATTGTGGGGTGGGGGGAATGGTGCTTCTAGTTTCACTTCAACTCTCTCCTCTGAACTAGAACCCAAAAAAAAGAACTCCCTCCTCCCATAAGTGCCCTCAGATAGCAATATCCCTGCCCCATTGCTTTTGCACTCCCAGTGTGCTGGTTCTTTCTAGCCCAAAGCCTTGTCCTTGTATTACAGCTGGGCCTAGCATTACTAATCAGCAGAGATTCCCTCAGTCTTTCCAGACTCAGACCTTTACTGTCAGGAAGTGAAAGTTTCTTTGGTTCCTGCTGAGGCTCCACTCAAACCCAGGTAACCAGAGGAGTCCCCACTTGGTGTTTCTGTGGATCCAACCCAGAGGTGTTTGTACTTCACATGGGTTAATCCCAGCCTGAAGTGTTTCTTCCAGTCTTCTTGGGCTGTCCCAGAAGGACCTCTTTCCTGCCTCAAGTCTTCTTGATTTTTCACCAGTCTATGTTCACCCTGAGATGCAAATTTTCATCTTTCATGACCTCATCTGGGTTATCTTGGCAAGGGTACTAGAGTGCTTTGCCATTTCCTTCTCCGGCCCATTTTGTAGATGAGGAACTAGGGCAAACAGAATTAAGTGATTCGCCCAGGGTCACATAGATAGTGAGGGTCTGAAAACTTTTGTTGTTCAGTCATATCTGATTCTTTGTGATGCCATCTAGGAGGTTTCTGGCAAAGATACTGGAGTTGTTTGCCATTTCCTTCTTCAGTTCATTTTAAGATCAGGACACTGAATCAAACAGAGTGAAGTGGCTTGCCCAGGGTCACCCAGTTAGTGAGTGTCTGACTGAGGCTGGGTTTGAAGTCAGGAGGATGAATCTTTATGATTCCAGGTCTGATAACCACTACTAAAGTAAAGATTATCCTTTATAAAAACTAATTGATGACAGGTGTTTAAATGAAATTGGGTGCTAGGCATTGGCATCTAATATGGCATTTAATATCTAGTGAGGATTTAAGCAGATAGCAGAATAGAAAAAGGATTCACCAACTCCTCAGGGTTATCTGCTGGAACCTCAAGAGACAAATATAGAAACCTGGTCCTGGGACAGTTGGCGAGTGTACTTGTTAAATCAACACACACATACATGCATAACATACATATTTACATGCTACATAGATATATTACATATTATAGTCTGACATATAGTAAATGCTTAATAATTGCTGTCTTCCTAAAATATGTATATATTTTATCATCTATAATGCTATATATTCACACATAAATATTCACAATTTTAAAGCACTTCTAAAATTTGTTTTATAGGCTTACATTTTTCTAAACTTCAAAAGGATGGTTGTTAAGAGTACAAAGGTAGTCAGGTTCAAGATGATTATTATAGCTAATAAATTTGAAAATACATGATTTGGATCAAATGTTGTAGTAAAAACAACTCACTACTGAGATTCCATCCAATGCTTTGAGATCTGGGAGGTGGAAGAGCACAAACAACCGGTAGTTTTCTTGATTCCATACTATAAGATTTCCACACAAATCTAAAATGACCAGATTGTATAAACCCTTGCAAAAAAAAGAAAAAAGAAAAAAGAAAAAAAAAAAAGCACATTTTGAATTGACATAAAATGGCTATGTAATTTTTATTTATTTCCCTGAAAAAGGTCATTAAAACTGATTTTGAATTGCTAATTAATTCTGTAACCAATTCAGTAACCATGAGGGATTATCATATATATTTGCTTCAATAACTTTCTTAGGTTATTAGGGTTTCTTCCCTGCATTTAATACTTCACAACTGGAAACACCAAAATGGGAAGGGGATAGCAATAATTACCATAAAGATTAGTTGAAGAAACTAATGGTGAAGTTTAATTGCAGAAGAGGAAGATTTAGGGAAAATATGATCATTGTTTTCAAATATTTGAAGGTCTGTGATATGAAAGAGGGATTACACTTTTTTTTTTTTTTTGATTGAGTACAAAAAGCAGAACTAGGAGCAATGACTGGAATTTACAGAGAGGAAAGTTTCAACTTCATCGAAGAGTAAGAGTAGTGGATATAAATTCACAAATGAAAGGGCCAAGAATTCTGGCTGAGAGGGGAGTAAACAATTATCTTACACTCAGCCTACTCATTTATATGGATAACTAGGAATCACTAATTCTCAAAAAGTTAGAAACCCCAAACTTCTAGAACTGATTGGAATTCGTAAGCAAATTATCATGAATAAGTTTGTAGCTAATCTTCAGAGATGAAAATTTGGAGATTATATTGGATGTTTACTATAAACTAGAGGCAGGTCTCAGTTCACAAGAAACAAGCCCTGTATCAGGAAAGTAGCAAAGTGATCAAACCTAAAGACCTTAGGTGGGACAACCTTTGTCTTTATTCTAAAAAACTTGGTACCAAGGGCCAAAAATCTACTGTTAGGTGGATAGGAAAGTTTCTGAGTTCAGATAGGGAACTTTTTAGCTTTTTTATGTGTTTGTGTTTTAAAAGATCTAGTTTAAAAAACGCTGAACCAAACAAATATGGCAGTACCTATGGCTAGAATGTGGAAGGCAGAAGAGAATATACTTAAGCAGAATACTTGCCCAGAATCCCATGGGAGCTAAAAGACCCACATTCAGCTGATACTATATCCTTTTCCCTTTTTATGATTTTTTTTTGGATACAGACCTAATAGTGGTACTGCTCGCAGAGTTTTATAGGCCCTTTTGGGCTATATATAAATATTTTTTCCTTTGATTTTCAGAATTTTTAATTTTGGTATTTAATGCACTATTTTTTTCTCTAGCTTTTTTTTTTTTGTATGCCCTATTCATTGATCTTTTCTTTCTCTATTTCATTCATGAAAGCATTTGGAAATATAAAATATACTTTAAGAACTACTTTGGCTATATCCCATACATTTTGGTTTGTTGATTCATTATTAATTATTTCTATGATTTATTGTTTAACCTATTCATTCTTTCCGAATAGATTAGTTTCCAATTAATTTTTAGTCTATCTTTCCAAGGTCTCTTTTATACATAATTTTTACTGCAACATGATCTGAAAAAATGCATTTAATATTTCTGCTTTTCTGTATGATTGTGAGGGTTTTAATTCCCTAATAGATGGTCAATTTTTGTGTAGGTACCATATACCACAGAGAAAAAATAAATTCTTTTCTATCCTGGCATTTAATCTACTGTTATTCTCTTCCATTTTATGGGAGAACTCATCCCATTCATGATTGTTGAGTATTTCCCTTTATTCTAGTTTTCCCCATTTATACTTTTCTCTCTCCTTTCACTCTGTCCTTCCTCACTAGTGTTTTATTTCTGACCACCACCTCCTACACTCTGCCCTCATTTCTATCAGCCCCTCACTTTCCTTTCTTTCCCTCCCTTTCTCCTCTTATTTCCCTCTAGGGTAAAATAAATTTTTTTATGCAACTGAGTGTATTTGTTACTTCCTCTTTGAGTGAAATCCAATGAGAGAGTAAGGTTCAAACAATGCTTACTCCTTCCTTCAAGGATGCCTCAATTATTCATCTCTACAAAACCAAAGGAAATAGACTATCCTGTGATAATCACAGGGAGCTCTCTTTTTTAGTCATTTCTGGCAAGATTCTCACCAGAGTTCTCCTCAATAGGCTGATCCTACACTTGGAAGGTCAACTACCCAAGAACTAGTGTGGCTTCAGAGGGGCTGAGGAAGACTTGATATGATGTTTGCTGAAATTCAAGAAGCAGAACAAAAGTCTGTATACAACATTTGTAGATCTGACCAAGGCCTTTGATATTGTCAGTTGTGAGGGTTTATGGAAAATTATGTCAAAATTTGGTTGCCCAGAGAAATTCATAAGTAGAGTAATTAATTTCATGATGGTATGCTTTCCCAATCCTGAACAGTGCACATGGCTCTCGAGCTTTCCCAGTCACCAATGAGTGAAACAAGATTGTACTTGTTCTCATGCTTGTTAGCATGACATTTTCAATCAAACTGTTGAACACCTTCAGTGAAGACAAACATGGCATCAAAGTAGCTACCACACTGATAGTAAGTCCTTCAACATGAAAAAACTACAAGCCAAAGCTAAAATGGAAGGAGTGTTAGTGAATGATTTTTTGCTTGCAAATGATTGTGCACTCAATGCAGCCTCTGAAAAGATGTAACAAAGGATGAATCTCCCCTGTTGTCATAGTAGCTGTCCATGATCAGCAGTCAGATTCTGTTTCTTCTTACTCTTCTTTATCCCATTTCTGGACTTTTAAAACTGAACTCTGTTCCTAGGACACGGGGGCATTATCCTAAGTTTCTTATGCTGAGGACCAGGGGCCTGGTCACTGGCTTTTCAGTCCAAGTTGCTCACTGCCCAGAGGTCACTTGGCCTAGTCTTGCCCTGGGGCTGGAGGCCTCAATACCTGGCCTGCTAAGCTGGACCGTGGGCTCTCATTTGTTGATCTGTGCTGTGACTAAGAGCCTCTTGCTGGCTTGCCCAGACACTGTCCTCCTTACTCAAGTGAGACAGACCTTTCCTGAAGTCCTTCTAAGTTATCTTAAGCTGGAAAATTGTTTCACTGCACCTCTGCATGAGTTCAGTAACTCCAGAATCCATTTAGGGCCTTGCTTTAATGATTCCGAGGCAAACCGGGGAAGCCTTGGTAACTTTCTGGCTTCTCTCTGCCATTCTGGCTCTACTCTCCCACCTCCCCAGGACCAGTATAGAGTAGGTTTGACAGGCAGAGACCAAGTCTTGGTAGGTAGTAATAGCACCAGCATGATGATATCACTAGAAAACATTTGTGGCTCTGCAGCATCAGAGGCATGCCTTGCCTTGCTACCTATATACTTTGTTTACCACTACTTTTTTTTCCCTATATGCGTGCCTGCTATTCCAGCTGATGCTGTGCACATCTCTGGGAGAATGCCCAGGTTTATGAGAGAAATATTTTATTGCTAATTTTCTTACAATGCCATTTCATTAAATTCCTTTGCTTTGAAATAACTGTTATCACCTGACCAATTATTACTGGCAAATATATTTGTGGGGTCTCATGAGTTATAGTTTTAGGGGATGCAGAACCAAAGTACCTTGAATCTGAGATAGCTGTTTACTTGGAAACCTAACCTATGAGTTGGGCATTATTTTTAGGAGCCATACAATGACTCTGGATGCTACCTAAGGAAAAACTGCTTGACAATTGGAGTTATATAAAATTAGAAGTGGTGTCTCAGGAGATAGCAAGTTACTTATTATTATAAATCTTCAACAAGAGACTGGATGACCATTTGTTGGGGAAGGCATAGAGGAGATTCCTTTTTGGTTTAGGTTGGGCTAGGTGACCTCTAACGTCACTTCTAACTCAAGAGATTCTTTAAAAGTGTAGTTCTGTGATTCAGCAATTCATGAATATTTGATATAGGTACTCTTTCCATCCATGCAGACTACAATTCTTTAACACCTCAGTAACTTTAACATATGGTAACAAATCTTTTGTGATGAACCTTTTTAAATTTAGTTAGGTTATCTTCAAACAATACATAATTTTAAAAAAAGACTGGCTAAGGTTTTCATGAATATCTAAGGGACTCTATTACTTCTTTTTCAATACCACTGAACAGACTGAAATACCATTCCAAAGTTCTTTCTAAACTATTTACATTTGTAAGACAGGGGTTTATGGCCCACCTTTTTTCTTTTATACCAACAGGGATTCTCACCATATTACATAGATCCTAGTCCTGAACAAAAGTTCTATTCTGATTTCTACCTGAGGCATTATATATATACACACACACATTTGTGTGTATTCTTATAATAATATTATGCCTACACATATATATACATAAAAGATAAATATGCATTATGAAATCATTATTGAAAACTTCTAAAACATTAAAATTTACCTTTAAATTGTAGATCTCCTGGTTGGTAGCAATAAAATTATTGTTTATGTATAATTCAATTATGGTGTAAGCTTTTTGTAAACCAACTAATGAAGTGATCTTATTATTTTCAAGAGAAAGGTAATGAAGATGAAGCATGTTTTCAAAGATGTGCTTTTCCAACCCAGTAAGGAGATTATTATTTATGCTCAAATGGGTTAGTCTGATCAGTTTTGAAATGCCTGGGAAAATAATCAAATATAAGAAAAAGTTTAGTACAAAAGAAAAAAAAATAGGCTTCAAAAGTAAATTTCTGGCTGCATCACTGGCATTCTTTGGCAGTTTTAGAGAATTTGAAAAACCCTGCAGCATTAATTTATCATCTCACTTTCTTCTATGGAAGAAGCAAAGATTGCGGATACATAAGCTTTTAGACCTATTATATTTTGATTTTTTTCCGTTGAACTATTCTTCCTTAAGTGATTGGAAAAGGAAATCTACCTAAGAAAATGTTGATTCATATTGAAATAGTGACTAATTTTTATTATGAATGCATAGAGTTCATATTATTACTAAAGACCTAAACTTACCTTCTGAAAATTTCCAAATAATTCAAAAGACTAGAGAACGCCAAAGGATGAAGAGCCATTACTAATACTTCATTAGTATTATTTAGTATTATTTGAATTAATGCCACCATGTTTACAACGAGTAATCTATTTGGAAGACTTATAAGAAAGATAAAGAATACCTTTGCTGTTTTGTATGTCTTTAAAAAAAAGATTGCAGAGAAAAGCAATATGGTTCTGAATTGAATAAAATAAAAAAACCCAAAGAACACAGTAGTCTAGAATAGAACTTCCAATAGGAAATATTGGATATTATGTTCATATATGCTTCTACAAAAAAAAGATGGAATATCTATGCCCAAATTCAGGTTAGCTGTGTAGCAAAAATATAGACTGTCTGGCAGCAGGCTTATCTATTTACCCTCACCTAGGATTAAGGACAAGAAGATAACTAAGAAGAGGAGGTAATAGAGTTCTCTATTCTCTTTATGTTTAGAAAGATACATGATAAACACTATACTATTTAGGAGTAGAAGACTAACCCGTTTTAAGTTATAAGACTATAATTAATATTAACAACAATCACAATTGATGTTTATATCTGAATACAAGGCCTAAACTATTTTCCATAAAACCTTAGTGTTCTGCATAAACTACATAGGATTCAGTGAAAACATCAATACAAAGACTATTTTATCCTGTAAAATATTAATATGAAACTATGTACATATCAAAATATGTGTACATGGCATATTATGGAAATAAGCTTAAATTTTAAAATTGTGCTTCAAAATTCACTTGTTCCTTTTTTTTTTTTTTATCCTAGAAATGTAAGAAGGGTGTGGAAGGGATGTGGGTGTTACACACTACCAAAGTCGCTTAGATTAACATTAAGTTCTCTCAAAATATTTCAAGCCACAAAGTATTATTTGATCAAATTAGCTTGGTTATTGTAATATAAAATTCTAATACTCATTTCTCTTTTTATGTAAATGTAATGGGGGAGGCCAGGAGAATATCTGATCACCTGGATGAGATTAAAGGGTATGAACTTTATCAGAAGAGTCATAGCTCTCAAAGGTAGATTACCCTCTTATGTAGAGGGCACTGTGAGCATTTCCTGGTTGGTTCTTCATGACAAGTTCTGCCTTCTTTGGTTGCTTGTTTTCAATTTTGGAATGACAACAGATTTAATACAGAAAAGTGCAGGAAGAGGCTGAAGGACATAGAAGAGGCCACCTTAGTTTGTTTGTTTGCTGCAGTGGAAACACTAGATTCAGAGCCAGAGCATCTGATTTCAAATGCTGGCTTTTTTTTGGACAAAGCACTTTACTACTCTGTACCTTAAGTTTCCTCAGCTGTAAAAACAAAATTTTGGACTAGATCTTTAAAGTTCCTCTGACCTCGATAGATTCCTGAGGGAGACACAATTATAGGGTCATGATTTGAAATCTGGAAAGGTTACCCTAGACCTTACCTAGTTCATTTTACAGATGAGGAGATTGAAGCTCAGAGTGGAAAGCCACTTTCGCACCCAATAGGGTCACAAAAGAAAGTGAATAACAGAGCTCGGATTCAAATCTAAGTTTTATTTATTTATTTATTTTTTCTCCCTTTTTTATTTTCATATTTAAAGCTCAGCTTCCATAGAATGTCAGCTTCTTTTTTTTTTAATTTAATTTAATTTAAAAAAATTTTTTTAAATAACTTTTTATTGACAGAACCCATGCCAGGGTAATTTTTTACAGCATTATCCCTTGCACTCACTTCTGTTCCACAAATCTAAGTTTTAAAAAAAAAACTTTCTAAGTATTATTTTTTACTCTTGATGTATTAAGCATTTATTCTGCTATAATTTCTCATTTCTGAAACCCATTACCTTCTAGCTTTGAGATGCAGTTTCCATCTAAAGTGAGCTCTTCCAAATTAACACAAGAGTCCAAACCTTCAATTTTTGTGAGATTATTATTGCTAAATGATGCCCATCGCAAATTCACTAATTTTTCCAAATTAGTGATTTCAAAGAGATTTTGTCCATCCAAGTTTAAGGCAGTTATCTGTAGAAAAATTTACTTAAAATGAATTTAGTAAATTCTTGAAAAAATAAAAATATTTTAAACAAAATTTTAAGGCAGACTAGTGATAATTAGATTCATGTTTCATATGTACATATAGATGTTAAAGGAATTTTACTACAAACTGAAAAGTAAAACTCTTAAAACATAATTCTTTTAAAAAAATAAGATAGGGTAGAGAACAGCTAATCCTGAAGGAGTATTTATTTAGTAGCAGTTTTGTCAAAATGTCCAACAAAAGTGCTTTTAAGGTTTATTAATCACTATACATAATTTTTGGGCCTATTGTCAAGTAACTTTCCTATTGTTATATAATTAGTGTCAAAGGTCCTGTCCTGATCTGTGCATTAGGCTAGAAATGAATGAATGGATGAATTGCTAAAGATATAAATAAAAGCAAAGGAGATAGTTCCTGCCCTCAACTGATTTCCTTATTCAATTGAAACAGTCAACACATAAAGGGAAACTAAAAATTATGTAGGGCTTACGCATGTAGCAGCACAATTTGGACTTGGCAATGTGTTCTGATTCTGGACAAGATAAGATAAAAGCTCACCTATCCAGGATTCAGGAGGAAGTGAGTTGTAGAGAATCACTCAGATGCAAGGATCAAGATTTGAAAATGCCCAAGTGATATGAATAGACTGGGAAAAGTGAACACAGGTCAAGCTAGATATAAGGAGACCCATGTACTGGGCATGGCTTTGTCACCATCTAGCTATAAGTTGGACAGAAATCAAGGGTAAAGACTGAGAATGTTACTTGAGTGTATCTTTATTTGCCTCATTAGATTACTCTTCTCTCTGGACATATTGACTTTCTTGATATTACTCAAATTTTGTTCAAGGTTCGTTTCTTAAGTCTGTGCTTTTGCATTCACTACAGTCATCAATTTTAATTTCTATAATCTCTTATTTATTTCAAAATTTAACACAGCCACTACCTTCTAAAAAAAGCTTTTCTTGATTCCTCTCAATTGCTAGTGCCCTCCTCCCCTCCCCTATTTCTTTCATTTTGAATTTATAGCAGTGGTGTGTGAAAGTATAATGATGTACTACAGCAGAGTAGAGCTCCCTTCCTTGGTCTTGACTTTTCCTCTCATCCTCTCCTTAGATCCCATCCCTGGAGAAGGCATTTCATTTTAAAACTGGATTGTGAGGGGAAAAAAAGATGAATGCCCTTTACTCCAAGCTCCCCAACTTCAACTTAGCTAAGTCATAAAAAAACAAGAAAAATGGATTTATAGTTAAAATATTCTGCTACCTATAATTATTTAAAAAACAAATCAATAATTGTTTCTTCATCTTTCAAGATGTTAACTGGCAAAATATTAAGCTGTAAATTCTGAACACTCCCCAATCACCCTTCTCTGCTGTATTTGAGCATATATTACATAGATCAGTAATGCAACAATTATCTATGCTTATCATATTTTAAAAAATAAAGTCAAGACAAAAATTAGCAAACTCTTAAGAAATAGTTAAGTATTGGGAAATAGTTACATACCTACTTGGGAAGAGGGAAGAAAAGAAAAAAAATAGAGGAAATGGAAGAATCATGTCATGGCCTTATGAATCTGCTAGGGGAGCTAGTAGTGAAGTTTTTTGGGCAATTTTTCACCCACCCTTATGTACCTCATGCCCCATTTAAGTGCCCATATGATTCCAATACTGTATCTTAAGACCACTTCCCTCCATAGCAACATGGCTTATACGGGAGGATCTCTCTTGTTCTTACTTCCACACACTGCTCTGATGCCAAAATGTTCTCTCATTTTAAAAATAATTATAATTGCTCACCCCCCTCAGGCTGGGAAGGTCAATCAATCTATGAGCCTCCTTCCATTAGTCCCTAGGTTAAGGTATATCCTCCAGATAATTAAGGAGAGAAATACTGAAGCGATTCCTTCTTGAATCTGCAGGCATCTTTAGTGTACTCATCTCCTTAGCAAAGTCAAGAGAGGGTTAGATGTTTATATTATACGTTTTATATATATACATATGTGATATGTATATTATATAGATGTGTATATGTATATGTTGTCTTCCCTAGTAAAAAGTAAGCTCTTTGAATTTATTTTTGTATCCTAGTGGTACACAGTAAGTGTTTAATAAATGCTGGGTTGGTTAATTGACTCATTTCCTTCTTTATACACATTTTCTAAAATTTTTTTAGCTCTCTAACATTTTGTTTGCCAATAGGTTACAAAATGGAGAAAGGGGAAATGATCATAAAAGCTTATAAATGTTAATTTTTCATTTTAAATAATATTTTACAGATTTTGTTAAGATTAAAATTTAACATGCAAGGGTTGTCTTATGATTACCAGCAAACCAGATTCTACTTTTTAATATTTGACTTTTGAAACATGTAGAGTTTGGTAGCTCTCTAGTTGCACAGTCCCCTTTAAGAGTAAGCAAGGAAAGATCTAGGACATAAAATGGGAAGCTTGTTTATTTAATATGCTTGCTGGTCTTTTAAGTTTCTAATTGGCAACAATCTTAAACCTGAATAAAGAGAAAACTCCAGGAAGGAATATGAAGATTATTTCAACTTTCTCACACTGCTGTGTAGACAATGTGATGTGTAGAAAAAAAGCTTGATGTATTTTGTTTATGCATCCTTTGGATAATATTTAATTTCATTCTTCTCCTCTCAGTCAAAATTGTCACAGTAATAAAAGTTTCATGATGAGCCCCAAATGACAAAATGTTCTGACTGACTACATAGCAATATAGATTGATATAAATACTGCAACTAAAAAAAATTATAAGTAAAATCAGAAATTCCCCTGATGTTCACCCCTTACTTTCTATTATAACTAGATGGCTTTATCTGCTTCTACCCAGTGGTTTTGGTCTGCTCAACATTCCAAATGGTTGCTGTCATTGGCAGGGAAATATATAGAAATATCCTGGTAACTTTCATACTGTTGATGACCTCTGGCTCTTACTCAAATTCCTTGTCTGAAATCTGATCCCATTACCTAACCCTCTTTCTTGTCTTAGGTTCTAATGAATATTTCACATACTATCTGCTGCTGACATTCTGTCTTATCTGCCTATTAATACCCTTGTTTAGATAACTGGTTCTGACCTTCAGTACAATACACATCCTTGTTTGAGACTATACTCTAATCCTAGATTCCCTGCTCTGTTTTGACCACTGGTTTCTAACAGAATATTTTATTTATCCTCTGTTTAGGCTTCCTTTGCCTTGAATTATGTTTCCTGGTCTAGAACATTGAACTGACATCCATGCCCTACCTTTTATCACACATATTGACAAAAATCAAATATAACAACCTGATGAGAAGCAAATTACCATAATAGCATCAAGCTTTACCTTAGACAAGCTTTACCTTAGAATACCAATTTCCACCAAAATGTGAAAATGGTTCTGCCTTAGTCATCTGTGTTAGAATTTTGGCAGAAGGCCAAATGCTAAGTATTCGTGGCCGAGCTTCATTAGTTCTGGAATGGTGTAAGAGGGCTACCTAAAAACAGACAAACAAAACAAAACAAAACAAAAAAATCATCACCAACAAAAACAAAAAACCAAATACTTGATGAATAAATTTAGGAAGGTTTTTTTTTACCCATGGTTTTGTTTCATATACATATTAACAACTAGCATTTATACAGGCTGTTAAGATTTTCAAATATGGTCTCATTTTATCATCATATTAACTCTAGCAGTTAGATGCAATTATCATTCCCATTTTATAGATGAGGAAAACTGAGTCAACATAGCTAGATCTTGATCTGAGACTGTTTTTTCTTGACTCCAGACTGTTCTATTCATTATGCCACAATAGCTTCTCAACAAAACAAAATAAGATTAAAATATAAATTTTTTTTGTTTTTATAGCAGTCTATATCCGATATTTTTATGCCTTTCTCTATTATTTAAACATGATTTTAGATTCTAGCTTTGTTTCTCCAAGTTATTTTTTCTATGTAGTAAAATTATTTCTTTTATGAATTTTGAACAAGTTTAAAATTATATATGGCTCTATCTATATACCATTGCCAATCCAGAAACACTTTGACAAAAGTGTAACATATGAAAAAGAAAAAGAAAGTTATTCTTGAACCTTAGAAAACTAAGATACTTCTGCAAGTAAACTATTTGTTTTGATTCTTCCTGGCCATGAAGTATAATTTAATGCAATGATGGAGAAGCAATTCACGAAATAGTATCCCAAGAACCTAAAAGTCTTAAAATACACATCTTTAAGCTAATCTTAACAAGGAAATAGTTTACTTGTTCAGAAGCTTTAAAAAGGAATTCAGTGACTGAGTACATAAACAGATCAGATATATGGAGGGATCTTCAGAAAAGTAGTGGACTTTGAACAACTCAGTAAATTCATTTCTAAAACTAACTGAGTCAAAGGAAGCAGTGTTAATAAGAAAAAAAATAAAACATTCAAGTAACATAATATCCTGGAAATTAGTTAGCTATACTTGTCATTCACATCAGCAGGATCATGGGCATGAATTTGGTATCTAACAGGGGTTCAGAATTAGTTATGCCAGCATAAAAACACATTAAAATGGGATCTGAGACACTTTTGACTTAGGCCTCAGTATCTCCATATAGCCCCAACATAACTATTATTTAGATAATGAAAATGATTAGCTGATGTGATCTAATGAGGGGGGGAGGGAAATAAAAGAAAAATTTCAAAACCTAACAATTTAAATGGTGAAAATATATTGTGTGTTTGTTGAGAATAACAATAGTATCTTGTGAATATTCAAGAAATATTAAACTGATGCATCGAACCTGAGTAATCTTTGTTCCAGCAATAAAATTTGTAGCTGCAATTTTTTCTTCTTCAGTAATCATGAGTCCATTTAAATGGGTAAGAGTCTTTAATCTGCCGATAACACTTGGTCTCAATGTGGCTGGCTTAGGAAAAATAGAAAAATAACTTAATTTTTAAAAATATTATAGATGATATTACACAGAAGAGTGGTTCATTCTTTTCCATATGATTAATACATTTAATATTAAGTACCATCTTAAAACTGCTTACATCTTAAATAATATTAGCATTTGTTGCTCTATTGCTGTGAGGTTTGCAAATGTTTTATATGTGTTATCTTGTTTGAGTCTCAAAACAACCTTGTGAAGGAGATATTATTGTTCCCCCCCCCCCCTTTTTGTTTTACAAAGATGAAGTAGCTGAGGCTTTCTTAGCCTTAGTTAAGTAACTTCCTCAAGGTCAATAGAAGCAGAATTTGAACACAGGTTTTCCTGAATTGAGATCCAATGCTCTAGCTATATACCATCTAGCTGCCATCAATAAATGTAGAAAAAAAGTATAAATAAGCCAGAAAAATATATGTTAAAGTTCAAATTTTTATTTTGGACTTTCAACATTCAACTTTGTAATGACTGAGTTCAGATTATTTTAGGCATCTGCTAATTAGGTACCTGCTAATTTCCAGACACTGTTTAATTGCTGTTAAATACTAGGGATACAAAGAAAAGCAAAAAACAGTCTCTTCTCTCCAGGAGTTCAAAACGCTATTATAATGAAGAAGAATGCATCATAGAGTATTAAAAATTTGTGGCACAAATTCTACAGGAAGTTTCTTTGGTGATTCCTTATAGTTATCTGAACTCCTGGGATTCACTCTTGTCAATGCATTTGAGAGTAGAGAAATGGTCTGACTGTATCATCCACAAAGTTACCTTTTACATTAGAAAAATATTCTTTTATTACATCTAGTAATAAGGGAAGACCAAAATGCTGAATCCAAGATGATGGAAGTAGATAATGTAATCTGATAAATAGGTAGTCGAAAGAAAAAATACCAAGAGGTAAATTGCTCTCAGGACTCTGGCAGGAATCAGACCGAAGGCAGTTGTATCATGATTATGAGAAGGGTAAGAGAGGATACAAACTGCTTTGGTAGCACTAGAAAGAACAGGCTCAGCAATTAACCACATAACCATTAAACAACAGAACTGTAGAACTGAGCATTTTGCTTCCAATGTTGATATTACACTTCTAAAGAAAAATCCTTTTTATTCCATGAGAGGAAGTATAAGTATCTAGAACTATGTCTGGATTTGATCCCAGGGACAGAATGAAATCATGAAATGCTCTCCCTCTCAAAGAACGTACATCCTCTCTAAAGTTCTCCCCAATACAGCTGTGTCATAGACTATATGGAAACTCAAGAACTCTAAATTAAAAATAAAGAGAGAGGGAGAAAGTGTTCAATATTGATATCTATATCTTCATCTGTATTTACTTTTCAATTGTTCAGCCATATCCAATTCTTTGTGACCCCATGGATACCAGGCTGTTCTATCCTAAATTATCTCCCAAAGTCTGTCCATGCTTTGAGTCTCAAAACAACCTTGTGAGGGAGGTACTATAGTCCATGTTTGTGGCTTCCAAGACACTTAACTATCTTATTCTCTACCATCCCCTTTTCTTTTTGTCTTCAATCTTTCCCAACATTAGGGTTTTTTCCAATGAATTTTGTTTTCTTATAATGTGGCTAATGCATTTAAGCTTCCACTTTAGTATTTTACTTTCCAATAAATAGCCTGAATTAATTTCTTTAAGTACTGACTGATTTGATTCCCTTGCTATCAACAAACTCTCAAAAGCCTTTGCTGGTACCACAATTCAAAAAGCATCAATTTTGCAGCTCTCATTTTTCATTATGGCCCAACCCTCACAGTCATACATCGTTACTGGAAAAAACATAGCTTTTACTATATGGATTTTTGTCAGCAAGGTGTTATCTCTGCTTGTTAACATGGCATCTGGGTTTCCCACAGTCTTCCATGGAGCAATGGTCTTTTAATTTTAGGGCTTCAGTCATGTTCTATAATAATCACTGAGTTCAAGAATATGAAATTTGATCGTACTTCCATTTCTTCTCCCTTTATCTTTCAGGAAATAATGGGGTCAGATGCCAAGAGTTTAGTTTTTGTGATATTAAGTTTCAAGTCAGTTTTTTTACTCTCCTCTTTCACTCTCATCAAGAGATTTCTTAATTCCTCTTCACTTTCTTCCATCAAAATGCTATCATCTACATATCTGAAATTGTTGATTTTTCTTTCAGTAACCTCAGTAATAGCTTTTGATTCATCTGGTTTGGCATTTTGCCTGATGAATTCTGCATATAAGTTAAATATACAGACTTGGTAAATTATTCCATGTTTGCTTCTGTTTTTTTTCTTGGTCTGTATTCTGGTTCCTCCTCTTCCTCTTCCTCCTCCTCCTCCTCCTCCTCTTCCACCTCCTCTTCATCCTCCTCCTTCTTCTTTTGCTGAAGCAATTGGGATTAAGTGACTTGCCCAGAGTCACACAGCCAGGAAGTGTTAAGTCTGAGACCAGATTTGAACTCGGGTTTTCCTGACTTCAGGGCTGGTGCTCTATCTACTGCACCACCTAGCTGCCTGTTACTTCCATTTCTTTGAGGACTTGTAATCAATACAATCAAAGATGTTAGTTCAGTTAGTGAAACAGAAGTCAGAGTTTTTCTGGAACTGCCTTGCTTTCTCTCTAATCCAGTGAATGATGGATTTCTACATCTACACACATTATATATATATATATATACACATATATATATGTCTAACTATATCTATGTACATCTACACTCATACCTATATCTATACTTACATTTATATATATTTCAACATCTCCATCTATCTTATATCTATATCTCCGTTTATACCAACACCTACATATATATCTGTATCTGCCAAGTCAAATGAAACAAGTACAATAGGAAGATGAGTAAAGACTGAGTCATTAATTCACAGCAAGACCCTATCAAAAAAAAAAAAAAAAAAAAAAGAGCAACAGCAACAAAGCACATTGTTTCAGCTGTTTATACACAAATACACAAATTATGCAAAGTGAGAAATCTTAAAGTAAGTAGATAAATTCAACCTCAAAATTGTCACTGACAAATGAAAAACATTTATTAAGTGCTTAATAATTGCTAAGTACTCAGGATGCAAATACAAGTGAGATGGTTCATTCTCTCAAGAAGTTCATGTTCTATTATTAGAAACAACACAAATAGGAAGGTTCATCTTATAGTTATATGTGAGGGCTGGAGAAGTGACAAAGTTTGATAGATCTTGGGAGCATAGCAGTTTAAGGAGATCTTTCCAGGATAGTGGGACAGATTAATAAAAAAGACAATAAATGATATTTATACTATAATTTCTCACATTTATTACAGCACAATGTATTGTTGTATAGAAGTATTACTCTAAATTAAGATTCATGCACTGAACCACACTGCTAAAGAAGGATGGCAAAAATAAAAATGTATTATCTTATTACTAAAAAAGCACACCAATGAATTATTTTGATCATATAAGACCACCACATTACTGGCATTGATAATTAATTGGAAAAAATAATGTGCATGGAAATTAAAGTGGGCAGCATTTGTATCTTAAATATCTGTACTGCTAAAACACTAATGGCATGAAGTAATTTTTTAAAAAGGTCACCAAACAATAGGCAAAGTGCCTGGCATCTAGCAGAACGCTAGGATGGGTATAGTTGGCAGGAGGATGGAGTGAGGCTCAGGTTTACCTCAGAGAGGGGTGAGGATAATGGCTTGGGAGCATGTTTTATATATATATATATATATATATATATATATATATATATATATATATATATATATATAGTACCTCTCAATTTTGGCTGTGTTCATAATCTGGGCTCTTTAGCCATCATCAGAGGGAGCAATCACTGTGGGAAAAAGGCCGATTTTCCTCACTACCACCAATATCAAGCACTAACTACCTGCCACAGATGGACATGTAAGTTCAAAAGCCCTGGGAATGGCAGCAACCCATTCCCCCTTCTGATCAGCAATCCTGCTTCTGGTTTAATTCTAAAAGCTATCAACTCAGAAAGCTGTCCTTTGGAGATACAGCCTGACAACTCTTTTTGTGGGTATGGTAGTCACATTAGCTACTGAAGACCCAGTAAAGAAAGTTTTTGTCATCTAATTCCTTGACACATTGACAACATTAGAAACGGAAAGATTTTATCAGTAGAAATGACATTGGAAAAAAAATACATTACCATTTGCTTTGCACATGCACCCTAAAGACCAAAGGGCTTTTACATCTAACTGATGGCAGTTGTGATGAATTTATGTGTTGTCTCCCGCATTAGAATGTGAGCTTCTTAAGAGCAGAGACTGTATCACTTTTTCATTTGTTTCCCCAGTGCTCTGCATATAGTAATCATTTAATAATTTTTCATTTATTAATTCATTCAAAGAAGAAATAAATGACACATCATGAGAGGGATCACAAACACACAGAGGCATAACATAGTAATTATGGAAGAGATAAATTACTCAGTTATCTTCTGGAACTCTTGTACAAAAGCAGATAAATTCCTAACTTGCCTTAATAATAGCTTCATTCTTCAAAAGTTAAAGGAAGCAATAAAATGAACTGATATGTAGAAGCTTATTCTAACTAGCAAAGATGAAGTTGTTGAAGTAGAAATAATGGAAATGTTTTAAGGAAATTGCTACTTTATCTACCATATGTAAGATTCACATATCTTTGTTTTGGGGATAGTGAATTCAAAGAGTTTAGAAAAATGACAGTATCCCAGGAACCAAAATTATACAAGGGCAAGTCATCTTATGAGAGATAGAAAGTTTTCAAGAATGAAATTCTAAACACTGAGAAATAATTCCAATGAAAGAAAAAGAGAAGAGCTGTCTAAAGAAACATATGGTAGATATAGAGGAAATTTACTAATTTACATAGAATAAAAAGTACAGAAAATGGAAGAAAAGAAGTCAACACAGTTCTATAACAATAGTGGCAGGGGGTGCTAAGGTGCAGCATGAGTTAAGGCTCTCATATAATGAATGCTAAAAATAACCAAAAGGACTTTATTAATTATATTGAGGTTAAAAGGAAGATCAAAGAAGGAATAAATGGGAGAATATGGAATAATGATAATAGATAATGTATATGCAATAATGATAACAGGCTGAATTCTTATGAAAATAGAACAAAAATGATTAGTAGGTAGTTGATACTCAAAGTTAGTAAGAACATGGTAATAAACACGTAGCTTCCATTAATGAGCTCAAGTAAGCAAAACTACTTCCAAGGATATTTAAAGAAACAGCAGATGAGACTGCTGAGCATCTCTCAGTTATATTTGAAAAATCATGACAAAAATTGTATAACCAGAGAAGGGCAAATATACTGATTTTCACAATTGGAAAAAAAGCAGACTTTTGTAACTCAGGACTATATGCTTGACTTTGATTCTGAAATTATAAAAGAGATAATTATGAGCAATTTGAAAGGTAAGTTAAGTGATGATTGCTAATTGTTAGTATGGCTTCATTAGAAATAAGTTATTCAGATAAACATTATTAAGTTTAGTCATAGGGTTAAGACTTCATAGATCAGGGAAATATGACAGTTACAATACGTCTTTATTTTAACCCAATGTTTGCCCAAATAAGTCATGCAATTTTCTATGTAAGAGAGAAATGTAGGCTAGATAAAAAGTACAAATAAGTGGATTTGAAATTAGTTAAATTAGGTATGAATAGACTGATATTATCCTTGAGGAAAATGTCATAGGAGTGCTTCAACTCTATCAGACCTTGGGATATGAGATTCAGCATCTGAAAAAATCTGTTTAGCTAACTCATTTGTCAAATCAGAGATGGAATTTTAAAGGGGTAAGAATAAAGTTCTCTATTTAGATTTTTTAAAATCAGATTTACAAAGGCAGCAACAATATGAGTGAAAATGATGAGGGTTTTAGTATGTAATACTATAAATCCACAGTATGATATGATGTCAAAAAAAAAAACTATATATGTCAACATTTGCAAACCAATATAAACATGTACCATATAAAAGAGCTATTAGTATTAAGCTTCATTCAGAAGGAATAATGATGAGAATGAGGAAAATTACTCTAGTCAAACTACTTCTGGATATTCTATATTCAGTCCTAAAAACTGTAGTCTAGGAAGGATTCTGAGAAACTAGATCTTAGCCCCATGCTTCTTTCCTTCCTTGCTAGAAAAGGGAGCCCAGATAGGGTTGTGAGAGAAATCAGAGATCATGATATATACAGATTGTTGAAGGAATTGGGATGATTAGCATGGGAAAGAAAAAAAAAATTAAGGGAAAATAGTTATTGTCTTCAATAATATTGTCAATAGTATTATTATATGGAAGAGGATTTAGAATTCAGAAAGCAAAATTAGATCAGCAGGTAGACACTGTAGAGAAGCAGATTTTTGGCTTGATAGAAGGAAGAATTTCCTAAAAATTAAAGTTGTCCAAAAGTAGATTTACTTCTTCAGGATGTATTATGTTCCCTATTACTAGAAGTCTTTAGGTAAACATTAGATTAGCACTCTTGTCAGAAGGTTGCAGAAGGCATTTGGAATTGTGAATGTATAGAAATTAAAAGATTATAAAATTTCAACAAAAATATTATCAACTGATTTGAGACTATAGTACTTTGTCAGAAAAAAATCTAAAGTCCATCCTAGCATAAACATTTGATTAATTTTACTATTAAAGTGAATTCATTTTGTCAAACACTTAATTGGTATCAAATATCATGAAAAGAAAAATAGCTTGTCAATATCTTACAAATATCACTAAATGGTAAGATTGCACTGAAACACAAATAATAATTACTTTGCTTAACATAAGTGAATAGACTATTTTAAAATAACTATATCTGATGCATACCTTCTGCCATGGATTATGTCGAATATCAAGATTAAGAAGATTTGAAGTATGTTTGCACAAAATATTAATTTCATCTCCAGTTTTTTTCAGCTGATTCCAGCTTAAGTCTAAGTACTTCAATTTCACTAGACCTCTAAATCCTTCAAGAGTTATCACATGATTATGGCTTGCATCCAAATACTCAAGATTATACTGGAAAAAAGTGCAATAATGATATTGTTATTACTGCTAAAATATAAGTATTTACATTAATATAGTTCTTTTTTTCCCCATACTCAAAGAGCCTTATAATGTTGGAATTCTCATCCTTATAATGGCACCTATAAATGAATTCCAAAGAACTTTCAGCATTTCATTATAAACATTTTATTACTAACCCTTATTCTACTCTTGTGAGATAGAGACACATTTTAATTCACTTTTTAAAGACAAGGCACATTTCTTCAAATCTGATTCATTTTCTGTTTTATTTTATGTTTATATTCATATGGCCTTGTAAAAACAAGTCTAATATTTTATAGAGGTAGAAACAGAAGCAGATAAGTTACACTTTATCCTTTAATTAACTTCTAAAAAACTACTACTGTGGCCTTTGGCAAATCACTGGGTAGAGCTTCCTCATCTGTTAAAAGGGAGGCAAAAATAGATGACTCCTAAGTTTCTTTCCAGATTGAAATCCTTTGATCTTATGGATATATGGATTCAGACCCAACTAGGAAGAGACTCTAGATACATTTCATTTATTGATGTTTCTGTTCAGCTGACAGAACTACTAGAAAAACACTTCTTTTAAAAATAGAAATACTGAAGTACCCTCAGGCAAGACAGATATGATTTTCTGCCATCTTGGAATCCTCCATAACTCCTCATTATCTCTCACCTCCCATCTCCAAACTTTTGCTGAAACCTCTCAATTTCATCTTTGCAAACTCTCTGCTCTGACAGTGGCACTGCTCTTGTGCGGGCCCTCATCACTTCATGCCTGTTGCTGGGTCAGTCTGCTCCCTGTCTCTTCCTGTAAGTTCTTGGCTAGCTCCCTGGAGGCCTCAGAATTAGCCAGAGTCAGGATAAGCAAAAGCGCTTGGTCTTTAGGGGGAGAAGTGAAGGGGATGGACAAAACTGCCACCGGCTCCTCACCAACCTCCCTTCTCCTCTTCCTCCTGCAAAGTGAGTCTGGCTTGTCTCACTCCACCCTGTAATCTCTTTTAGGATTTTCTGTATACACCAAAACATCGAGCCATCACAGAATAGTGGGAAGGGCCATTTTCCCAAGCATATGTTAATAAAGTTATTGTCCGATAACTAAGTAACCTTAAGTGCTCAGTTCAGGCACACCTTTTAAGAGTTTCAGCCCTTTACATCTTCCTATTCCAATCCATCTTCCATTCTGCCACTAACATGGTTTTCCTAAAGCACAAGTCTCAAGTCAGACATTCCCTTCTCAATAAGCTCCAGTAGTTCCCTTTCACCTCCAGGGTGGGGCCCAAAGCCCCACATACCCAGCAATTTAATGACAATGACCTGATTCTTTCACAAAAAATTCCACCTCTGGACTCCAAGCCTCTTCCTTGGCTCTCCTTCAGGCAGGAATTCCTCATCTTTACTTCCCGATTTCTCTAGCTTCCTTGTAATCACAGCTAAAATCCCAATTTCTATAAGGAGCCAGTTTCTTCCTTCTGAGGGTTGATAGTTTTTCCTGTATATAATTCCCTTATATATTTATTATATATATTAATATAACATTAATATATTATTATATATATTCCCTATATATAATTGTTTGTTATTTCTATTTGAATGTGAGTTTCTTGATAGCAGAGTTTGTGTTTTGCCTTTCTTTGTATTCCCAGCATGTAGCATAGTGCTTGGCACATAAAAGGTGTTAATATTATATAGTAAGTTTGGTATATTTTGCTCATTTTAGGATTTTAGGTTCTAATCAATCAAAAAAGTATTTATTAAGCATCTACTATAGTAGATGTCTCAAGAATAGTGCTAGGCATGATAATTCTAGAAATATGTATAGAAGAATTGCACATGTTTAACATATATTGGATTACTTGCCATCTAGGGGAGGGAATGGGGGAAGGGAGGGGGAAAATTTGGAACACAAGGTTTTGCAAGAGTGAATGTTGAAAACTATGTAATGTTTAGATAATAAAAAGCTTTTAAAAAAAGAATAGTTCTAGGTACTGAGGAAAGAATATACGTATATATACATACATACAAATAGATTGCATAAAAATAAAGTGAATAAATACAAATATATACAAAGAAATGAAAGTGAAAGTAGTTTTGGAGGAAGGCACTTGGCTCTTTTTTTTGCCATGTGGCTAGGAACATAGAGCATGCATTTTCTCTCTCTTCCTTGGAGCTTTTCTGGGAATCACTGCTGAGAATTTACAAAGTCACCTTTAGTACATGGAAGACTCAAGTTTAATTGGGCATGCAGTGATTTCAGGTCATCTGCCAAGTTTGATCTTTTGGATGTATTCCTCTCAATCAACCAGAGAGTGAAGAGTCCTGGATCTTTAGCAAGAATCCAGGGTTGTTGCAGTCTCCAATTTCTCTTGATCATCTATCATCACTGCCTGGGTCAAGAGCCTGGTGAAAATAGTTTTCTAGGATCTTTGATATAAGAATTGGTATACTTTGTAGGCCTTCAGTGATGTGTAAAGCTAATGAAAAGGTTAATTAGGTATGGACCCATGGATGGCTTCCTAAAGCAAGCCCTGTCCAGAAAGGAATCTTGTGAAAGCCTCATTCAATCTCATGCCAGCCCATCTCTTCATGAAAAAGCTTTTTGGGCATTCCATGGAAATCTGTCACACACATATTTCACAGTGTCTACAGTAGGACTGAATGCCCCATATTGCTTTCAGTTCTTCTAGATAACTCTGAGTATAGTAGTATGTAAGAGTAGGGATAAGCATGGGATTTATGAGGATGGAATCCATAGTTCCAAAAATATATATACTTAGTGAATATGCGCATGAAATTGTTGAAATAAATTTCATCAGTGGGTAATAAAGCTGTTCAATTGTACTGCTGATACTGGGATACCGAATTTGGGGTCTATGAACTTATTTTTAAAAATATTTTTGTGACTATTTCAATACTATTTTTTCTTCTGTAATTATATATATATATATATATATATATATATATATATATATATATATATGTATTTTTTGCTAATTGTCCATGACACAAAAAAGTTTGAAAACCCCTGTGTTAGAGGAAGACATAACATCTAAGGTATAGCTTTAAAATCTACTTAGGACATTCTACCTACTTGTCAAATAGGATATTTTGGGGGGTTTGTAGGTAGAGATAAAATGGCTTAGCTGTCTGAAAGGATCTAGTTTAATGAGATATCCTAGAAAAGAGGTGGGTAGGTCCAGTAGTTGAGGCAGCAAGGATGAATGGTGGGAGACTCAAACAAAGGAGTAAGGGAGAAAGCTCCCCATTTTCATGAATGCTGATCATCACAATGCAGCCCTAATCATAGGCTCAGGGAAGTTTGGCAACATGGTGCAAGGAAATCATTGATCACGATCCTTGGGGTGAAAAGAAAGACTGAAGGGTGATTAAGGCCTCAGTTGGTGGCAGGTTTTACCAGCCCAGATACTGGGTGACATTCTAATGAACCCACAAACACAAGAACTGTCAGGCTACCAGCTGGATGTTGGACATTCCACATCCCTCTGGGTTTCTTTGCTGTTCGCCTATGATGGGAATGAATTACCCTTTTGAGAAAGAGAAAAGAGAAGAGAGTGCTATTCATGATAGTACATCTTTAACCACAAACAATTTCTCTATAAGGCATTAGCCAAGTTCCTATGAACTATGTCATCTTGGCCAAAATAGATAATTCTGCTGCTACTTTTGATACTTAACATACTCTCTTCCTCTGAACTCTCCTCGTTCTTGAAAGGGCATCACTGTTCTTCTAGTCATCTGGTGTGTAACCTTGGTGTCGTCCTTGCCCTTTTACTCTTCTCCCTCCACAATCAGTTGCCAAGTCTTGTTAAGCCTGCCCACGGTTCTGTCCTTCATCCTCTTCACTGAATTTTCCCTTCTATCAGGATTTCATTATTATTTCTATGCAGATGACTCAAAGAGGTAATCCCCAACTCTTTTCTGAGCATCAGTCTTATAACACTTTTGAAACTAAATGATCTGAAAACATCTCAACCTCAAAAGATCCAAAACAGAACATGTCTTTATTCTTAGATCATCTCTTGTGAACAGTCCTTTTTCTGCCAAAGGATCACTGTCCTTCCACTGTCCTCATAATCTCAGCATCTTCCATGACTGCACATCAACATAGAATTTTCTCTCCTTAATACCTCTCCCTATCTACTGGCACAATCATGATCTTACTTCAGATCTTTATTTCCTCTCATCTAAATGATTACAATTGCTTTCTGTTTCCCCTGCTTCAAGTCACTTCCCTCCCAGTTCAAAGTGATTTTTTAAAGTGTAGATCTGACCGTATCACTCCCCTATTCAATCAATTCCAGTGGTACCAGATTTCCTGTAGGATACACTATAAACTCAGATTAGCTTTTAAAGACCTTTCCAATTTGGCCCATCTACCTTTCCAGCTGTAGAAGATGCTATCCTGCGTCCTGCACTGGATATCTACAACCTTCTCTCCACTCCTCATACCTGGCATGCCAACTCCCAGCTCTGCAGCTGGCTGTGCCACCCCCTCCCCGCCCAGGAACTGTACTGAACTTTTCACTGCTGCCTCACAGATGCTTTCTTCCTTTAAGATGCAGTTCAAGTATCGCATCAAGTATCAAATCACTGCTAATGCTCTGCTTCCCAGCTACAACATATTTATTTTATATTTAATCTGTATATCCTTACATATGTATGTTGTTTCTCTTGTTTTAATGTTAAGATCCTTGAAAAGAGGGATCTTTCCCCTTTTTGTACTGGTATCTCCAGCACATAGCACAGCACTAGGAACATGGTAGGTGCATAATGTTAGTTTATTGACTATGTGACAGCTCCCACAACTAGTTTGGTTCAGCCCTTCATTGTTTCTTGCTCGAATTACACAACAGTCTTCTAATTGGGCTCTTTTCCTTCAGCCTCTCTCCCCTCAAATTCATCCTACACAGAGTCATCAAAATGAAATTCTTAAGCAACACGCCAAGCCCCCAATCCCCATTTTTCAATAAACTTCAGTGTCTTTTTAGTATGTCTAAGATGAGGTCCAACCTCCTTCACTGAGCATTTAAAGGCCTCAGCAGTCTAGCTCCAAATTACTGCTCTAAACTAACTCAACCTTACTCCCCACTCATATAATCTATAGTTTAGCCAAACTGGACTTCTTGATGCTCCTTATACAAAACATTTAATCATCTGTCCCTGTGCATTGACCCAAAATGTCCTCCATGCTTGAATGCACATCCTCCTCACTCATTTCTACCTCTTCTTTGTACTTCAGTCCCTCGTGCCTATCACCATGCCTAGAACAGAGTTAAGTGCTAATAAATATTTGTTGATTGAATTCCTACTTTCTTTTATAGTTCTGCTCAAGCACCATGTGCTATATGAAATGCTTCATGATCTGCTCAGCGGCTAGTATCTTCCCTCAATTTCAAACCAATTCTATGATAAAGAATAAAAAAGTGAGAAATGACAAGTATGGCTAAAATAGAACAATACACCAAGAAATGCAAATGAACAATCTCCATTTACTTGCTTAAATCTCCTTACAGTCACTTGCAGATGGTATCTATGTTAATATGAAGGAAAAAGAAAACAATATTAAGGAATGTAAGCATTACCATGTGAAGTCTAGATAGAAAAGGTAATACAAAAAAGAGGAAAGGGAAAAGAGATGAAAACAACATTAACAGTCATGAAGAAGATAATGGATGGGGCATGACAAATAGGGAAGAAGAGAATGAAGAAACTGAAAGGATTTTGGAAGTCATGGAATCCAAGTCCCTCATTTTGAAGAAGATCATATAAAGGTTAAGAAGACTTGCCTGAGATTACACACTAAATGTTTGAGGTGGAATCTGATCTCAAGTATTCCTGGATCCAAGTTCAGTACTTTATTATTCAGTCAACTGGTTGTCAGAATCTCATTTACAAACATAATTTAGCTTTTACAAAGGCTTGGATTAATTTTGTTTAAAGAAAATAATAAGAGAAGAATGATTTCTTACCAAATAGTATACATCATCTAAGCATGTAAATTCATTAAAGCTGATGATGAGTTTTTGAATTCCTGTTAACTTGGAAAGATCCCTCAATTTATTCAAGCTGTTTCCATGTAGATTCAGACTCTAGAACAACAGCAAAAAGGAAATTAAATATTATAAGAAATTTTATTCTATTGGTAATTTTTCTATCATTTTAATAACCAATTATTAAATTAAGAGGTTTTTTCCCTTCTATTTCCTCATCGAGGAACCAGAACTAGCAGGTCATTCACTTAGTTTCTGAGGGACACTGCTGTTAGACAGGATTGCCCAGATCCTTTGGGTATATGCTCTGCAATCTTGGGCAAGACCTTATCCAATTAGAAGACCTTACAAATAGAATCTAATTTAGGTGAATTCTTGCCATTAGGAAATTATGTCTACCCTTATAGCCTCCCTATTGTGATCTAGGACAAAGTTTCTTGTTTTCTTTAAAAATTTTTTCTTTCTTCTTGTTGGCTGCAATCCCATACAGGGTTATGTAACTGAATGTGGGGTTTGAGAAATTTTGATTTATTATCAGTAAATGTTTTATTTGCATACCTCTTTTATGTTTTATTATCAGCAAATATTTGATTTGTATTCCTATTTAAATAATTTATTTTGTTTGATTGGGATACCTATTTTATATATCTATATACCCAGGGTCTTATAAGAATTTCTTAGGCTAAAAAGGAAAAAGTTTAAGAAGCACTGGTAAAGTTAACCTAGCTTATGAAGAAGAAAACCAATCAGAGTGGTCTGGGAAGAGATGGATTTCTTTGTCCAAATTGCTGGAGTCAGTTTAGTTCCTTATCAAGTCACATTCTCAGCAGCAGGAGCTAAAGATTTTTAGCCACCTCTTCATTAATATATCTAACCCCCTCATTAAATATTCACCAATCAGGGTTTGTTTTCACCTGTTAGGACACTTCTTTTTTCAAAGGTATTTAAGCATTCAGTGATCTCCATGATATTGTCTTTGGTTACTGAGAGAGACCAATGATCCACAATTTATAGATTAGCTAGCCTAATTAATAAATTATTAATTATACAGAAACACTGTCTTTGGAGACTTTGCATGTGTCACACCACTACTTTAATTTTTTTTTAAAAACTAAAGACATTTTTATAATAGAAAAATTGTAAAAATTAAGTATTGTAAAAGTATTCAAAAATTTATGGCATCTGTCTTTGTGGTAACAAAAAACTGGAAATTGAGGGGATGTCCACCAATTATGGAATGGTTAAGCTGTGATAGATGATTGTGATAGAATACTATTGTAATAGAAGAAAATGATAAGCAGGATAGTTTTAAAAGAAACCTGGGAAGATTTAAATAAACTGATGCAAAAGTGAAGTAAGAAGAACCAGGAAAACATCGTACACAGTAAAAGCATTATTGCAATGATGATAAACATTGAATAACTAAGCTATTTTGATCAATACAGTGATTGAAGACAATTCTGAAGGACTTATAAAGAAAAATGCTATCCACCTCCAAAGAAAGAACAATTGGGGCTATGTGACTTGCCCAGGGTCACATAACTAGGAAGTGGTAAGTGTCTGAGGGCAAATTTGAACTCAAGTCCTCCTGACTTCAGGGCTGGTGCTCTATCCACTGAGCCACCTAGCTGCCCCAAAAGCATGAATCTTGGGAAATTCAAGGTCCATTTATTAGATAATACTGGTTTCATGTCCCCCTGAAAACCTCTGATACGCTCACTAAGTGGCTTTTGGCTGTAATTTTGTTAAGGCTTGGACTAGACAGAGGAGAGTACTAAAGACTTGTTGATAGCAATACATCCTAGGTAGAGACAGAGTATAAATAAATGAAGCAATTATTTCATGAA
Source organism: Sarcophilus harrisii (assembly GCF_902635505.1). Taxonomy (NCBI): domain Eukaryota; kingdom Metazoa; phylum Chordata; class Mammalia; order Dasyuromorphia; family Dasyuridae; genus Sarcophilus; species Sarcophilus harrisii. The sequence continues at coordinate 316,818,082 of NC_045427.1, read as the reverse complement.
AGAGTTGAGTTGTCAAAGGCTATGCTAATGAAGTAAAAGTTCTGGCAAGGAAATGTGCTGTTTAATCTTACAGTTGAGTTCTAGTTCAGATGCAGTCATAAAAATCTCATCAATGGAAGGTTCATAATTAGGTCTAGTTCTTTTGATTTTAAGTAGATATGATTCCAGGACCTGCAATCTTTAATTGTGGCTGCTGCTAAGTCCTGTACAATTCTAATTTTGGCTCCAGTATATTTGAATTTTTTTAGTTTGTTTCTTGCAAACAAACTTTGATCTGGGGGTTTTGAAATTTGGCAATTAAATATTTCTATATGTTTTCCAGAGGCTCTCTTTGAAGTGGTAATTGGTGGGTTTTTTTTCTATTTCTACTTTCCATTCATGTTCTATCATTTCAGAACAGTTTTCTTGGATTATTTCTTGCATTATTGTATTAATATTCTTTTTTTTTTTTTGGTCACAGCTTTCAGGTAGTCCAATTATTCTCATATTTTCTCTTCTTAATGTATTTTCCAGATATGTTGTTTTTCTTATAAGATGTTTCACATTCTTTTCTATTTTTTCATTCTTTATATTCTTTTTATTATTTTGTGGTCTCTTACAAATTCACTGATTTTCCCTTGCTCAATTCTAATTTTAAAGAGTTATTTTTGTCCTTAAGACTCTGGATCTCCTTTTCCAGCTAATAATTTTTTTTCATAATATTGATTTTCTCCAGTGCTTTTTATTTATTTTTAGTTTTTCCTGTGTCTCATTAGATTTTTAAAATTTTTTTGAGTTCTTCTAAATTCTCTCTGGGCAGGGAGCCATTTAATGTTCGTCTTTGGACTAGAAGTTGTTTTTTTTTTTTTTTTTAACTTTAGTATGCTCTTTTGAAGATGAACCACAGTCTTCCCTACTCCCATATTAAGTTTCTATGAGTTCTTTTTTGGTTTACTTTTTTTATAAAATTGATAAGTATTAGTGGTAAGCACCTCTAATCATAGAGTGGGGGGATGGCATCTCTAGTTTCACTTCAGCTCTCCCCTCTCACCTGGAACCCCAAACCAAAAGCTTCACCCTCCTGTAAGTGCTAGCCCTATTGCTTCTACCTTCATGTGTGTTTTTTCTTGCCCAAGGCCATGTTTCTGCAGCATAGCCGGACCTGGCATTCCTAATCAGGAGAGGTCCCCCCAGTCTTCAACAGCATCCCACCCCATTCCGCAGGTATGCAGTCTGGGAAGTGAAAGTTTCTGTGCTTCTTGCTGAGGTTCTAGCCCAGCTAGCTACAAGGGTCTCTGTGGAGCTAGCCTGGAGATACCTGCACTTCATGCTGGTTAATTCTGACCTGGAATCTTTCTTTAGATCTTCTAGAGTTATGCCAGGAGGATCGTCTATTCTGTCCCAAGTCTTTTTGATTTTTCAAAAAGAAAATATCTATATTTGCCCCAAAGCACAAATTTGTTCTGTTTGTGGGGAAAATCTGGAGAGCTTGAAATTCACTGACCTATTCCACCCTCTTCCCAGAATCCTCTTGTATGGTAATAGTTTTTGATGTATCACTAATGAAGGGCTAAGCACAGAAAGCAATGAGAAAAAGATATAGTCTGAGAAACATATGACTTAATTAAATGTTAGGTAGATTAAAAATGAGATCAAGGGATAACCAATGAGCAGTTTGTATGTTTAAGGGTATCTTCAAAGTGAGAAGAGATCTAAAGGGAGACCCCTGCTAGGTTGGCTTAGAATTCTGCAGGTTGATGGGGAAATGTTGATAAGACTCAGGTATGGATAAGAAGGTATACAAGATAAGAAGTTTGTGATTTACATTCAGCATTCATATGAATGGAATCAAGAAATCCATTCTGGAAGTTAAGTAATTCACAGAAACCATCAATCACAGCATATTGTGCCTGTAATCTCTGATTTGGTAAAGGCAAGTTCCATCTAAATGAATTATAGGCCATTATAAATACATATATAGTAATGTATAAGTATGTAACAAAGTATGATTTTGTAAACCTAGGAATTAAATTAATTTATTTAAGTTATTCTTTTACTTGTTAATGAATTCTTATTCATATTTTTAAAAGATGTAATCCTGACAGTTGTGGTCCTTTTTATTCTGAATCTCTGTTTTTTGAGATATCATGAAAAATCAACATTAGGTGCTAACAAAATTGTATCACCTCCAACATAGCTTTTTTTAGTAGGTGCAGTAGCACTTTCCAATTTCATCTCTTAAAGTATTATTATTAAGGATCAACACTGATTACATATAATTCATTATTAGTAATTATCATTGAAGAAAACAATGATATAAAGGATTTTTAAGTCAGGCTACTGAATCTATTAGGTAGCAACTTCAGGAATTCTCAGTACACAAACTGTAGGGGAGACTGCTTTCTGGCACTGAGTGTAAATCCTTGCTGCACTGTCCATACACAATTCCCAGTTGCAGTCCCAGGGTGAAAAGAATACCAACAAATTGGTGCTTGTCACTTCAGGGGAGCAGGAGACTTGGTCCCAGAAAAGGAGTGCTTGTGGTGGTGGGTCAAGGTAGAGTGGGGGTCCTTTTCTTAAGTATAGGGCAGAAAAGTGTTGTCATTTACCCAAGTTTCATTATAGGGCCCAAAGGAACAAAACAGATTTTTGAGAAAAAACAGAGTAAGAAGAGAGGCTATATGGGGGGGGGGGGGGGGGGGGGGAAGGAATAGAATGATGGAAAATAACAGTTATTATATAACTGTGAATATAAATGGGGTGAACCCATCTATAAAATAGAAGTGGATAGCAAAACTGATTAAAAACCAGAATCTAATAATATATTGTTTACAAGAAACATATTTGAAACAAAGAGATACACACAAAGGTAAAATAAATGGTGGGAGCAGAATTTTTATGCTTTATCTGAAGTTGAAAAGGCAGAGGTAGCAATAATGATCTTAGATAAAGCAAAACCAAAAATAAATCAAAAGAGATAACCAGAGAAGCTACATTTTGAAAAAATAAAAAGGTGCCATAGACAGTGAAGTAATAGCAATACTAAACACATATACATCAAACAGTTTACATCTAAATTTTTAAAGGAAAGCGTTAAAAGAATTACAGGAGGAAATAGACAGAAAAACTTTACTAGGAGGAATCTCAATTTTCCCTTCTCAGAGCTAGATAAATGTAACCAAAAATATAACAAGAAAGAATAAGGAGATGAATAGAAGATTCAACTGTCAGAAGCTGATTCCAAATTCTTAGTTCCAGATTTCACTTAAAATTTTAAATAACTTACGAGTATTTGGCTGCAAATATTAGTCTTGGCAAATGAAAATATTGCTTTTTCATCCAAATTATTAAGTTTTGTTCTAGACTTTAATCTGGGCTCCATATCTATAACTTCTTCATCAATTTTCAAGTCATGAGACAATATTGATCCATCCACATTTTTTTTTGCTCCTTCTGCCATAATATTGTTGAGTGTAGAAAATAAAGAATGAGTCTTGACCTAAGCAAAGAATATTTATCAAAAATATTTATATGTGGGAAAGTACTATTTTTTCAACAGATGAGAAAAATTGAAAAATAAAATTAAGTTTTTATTAATGGCATAGTAAGTCATTTAAAATAATGAGCCTCAGTTTCTTCATCTCTAAAATTAGTATGACACCTGTAGTATATCTGAAGAGTTATTAGGAGGCTTAAATAATAGATCAAAAATATTTTTTAGGGGCAGCTAAGTGGCGCAGTGGATAGAGCACCAGCCCTGAAGTCAGGAGGACCTGAGTTCAAATCTGACCTCAGACACTTAACACTTCCTAGCTGTGTGACCTTGAGCACTCACTTAACCCCAATTATCTAAGCAAAAAAAAACCAAAAAAAAACCCCATTTTGTAAATCTCAAAATGCTATACAAATTTCAGTTACCATTAACAATAGTGATATAAAAGAAGGTAATTTTTACTTCTGAGTAACAATATTTCTAATTATGAGAATCATGGAAGTCATCAATACAAATCAACAAATCATAAAGAATCAAAATGAATTTAAAAATCAACAAGTGATGCTGAGTTTTAGTTACTAATTTCCATATTTTCTTCCCATTGTTTACTCATAAAAATGGCAAGGGAATGCTATTATCATAGCTAATTATTATACTGGGTCAGATATAATACAGAGATAAAATCACATCCTTGAAAAACAACTATGCATGTCATACCAACGGTCCAAAAATTTTGCTAGTTTAGTTCTATATCCCCAAAAGAGTTCTATTGCATTTGAAAACAAACAAAAACACACATACCAATGTTATATACTCAAATTCAATGATATACTCTGGCAAGACAAAATCATGATCAAACACAAACCACTTGTTCTGCCGAAGGTTGCAATTACAATTTTTGTGTGATATAAAGGAGCCTAAGGTAAAAAAAGATCACAATTTCAAAATAGAATATATTTTTCCATTTAAATTTTTCCAATAATAGCAAAAAAATGATAAATACATAGTCTCTTTACCGTTCTCCCAACCTCCACAAAAAACACTTAATTTTATACTCTTTTCTAATCCTCTATATCCCTAGTCATTTTTATCACCACCATGGTTAATGTTATTTTATTCACATATTTTTTTAAATGGGTTTACTTTTTTCTTACTTATACTCTACATCTTTTTACTTTTCTTTCCAATTCTTCACATCTTTTTGCTTCATGTATATAGTACTTTGTACAACACTATATCAAACTCTTTATTACTTCAAACAGTGGTTTTGGCCTTCCTTGATGATATCATTACTTTCTCCTCACAATTCCATGCTTGTACATGCTTTATTGCATACATGTAATAATTGGGGAGAAAAGAGATAGGGAAAGAGGAGGGGAAAAGGGTTGAAGTTCACATAGTCATAGAGCTATTTTTATGGAAAAATAAGTTCTGTGAAAAGTTGGAATTAAAGAATTAAAAACATTAAACTAAACACAAATATATAGCACTAAGAAAGATGAAATCATGATACTCATGATGGCAGACATACTTAGTAAACATTTCCGAGGCATGTATACTGAATTATACATTGGATAGTTGACTTTACAGATGGGATCTTGTTCACGAGCTTGAATGCTATGTCCAAGAAAAACTTTTGTCATTAAGAGTATGCCTAAATGTGGAAAAACATGAATACTTTTACTCAGTATATAATAATAATTTCACAATAGAGTTTTGTTGCTCATGCCTATGAAATAGCATTTTTGCAAAATTTCCCATGACTGGATAATTCAAAAGATTTGTTTAAATAGTCAATGAGAACAAAAAGATTTACAAATACTTTATCTTTAAAATGTAATAAAAATTTGTAAAACTTTTTGTTTATTGGGTTAATTTCTCTTCCAAATGGGAATTACTTTTGAGTCATTACACAAATTATGGATCCAGGCAAATCATCACTATGTATTTTATTCCCTGGGACAAAGTTGGGAGTTTATGGGATATAAAATAATAATAATATAATATGTACTATATGTATCTGGATTAAAGACCATTGGTTCTCTTTTACTGAGATAAAAGTGAGGTTATATGGGAAAAAATAAATAGCAGTTCATAATGTTATCTCAAGAAAATATAATTCTCTGAGTTTAAAATAAAGTATGTAACATTTGATTTTTTGGCTGTGCAGTGACTGGAAAGAATATAAAATACAAGTGGTCTAACTTAGTTCAGAACACCTGAACAGAACAAAAAGAATAAATAAATGAAGTATAAAGACTATTTTTCCTAATCTTACAACATTTAGATAAAAGGGGCCAGAATGAATAGGTAAAACCTCAGAGAATGTGAGGTAATAAAAGGTGGAATAATATAATTAGAATTTATCTTATTATAATTCATCACTTCTCTTAATCAGTCCCTAGACTAAGTCTTAGATTAAGAATGCCTGACAATAGTGGCCTTAAAGTTCCCCCTTAGACTTTTAAAGAATGGTTGGCAGATTGCTTTTCTCAGATCCCAAGCTATAGAAAACAGGTGAAGGACTGGAGAATTGTTTCATGGGCTATGACAATAAAAACTTAGAAATGTCAGAGTATGCCAATTCCTCAAGCAAATGTTATCACTTGAAGTTTGTCCATGTGTATATCTAGGACTATGAAGAAAGAAACAGGATCGTTGTGGGCTATTTTCTAGAACACCTGTCAGGTGACCTGTATGTTATTTGTCTGGTGTCATAGATGATTCTAAATGTCATCAAAATTTAAAGCTCATCTGGTCACCTAAGTATGATTTTTTTATTGTGTACTTTGTTAGGCTACCATAACATGGTGTAAGGTGCTCCTTTCTCCCAAAACATTTGGCATATGTTCATTTTGTTCTTCTCTTGCCCATTTATGTCTTATTTTAAAAATGAGTTAAAGTAATATATCGATTTTATTTAAATTTGATGAAATATTGAAATGAAGTTCAATCCATTTAAATCGTATATTAAAATAGAAAAGAAACCTCATAGTTGAAAAGGTATAAATAAGAACAAAAGATAATGGCTTTTTAAGAGTTTTTTTTTTAATTTTAAATAAATATAACAAATAAAATTTTAGCACCATAAGGTTCTAAAATTCTGTTCATTTACATTACCGTGCCTGTACATTTCTGGATCAACTGAATTTTTCTTTTCTTCTTTGATTTGTTTCTGTATAAATTCAATTCTGGGACACTCACATAGACTGAGACTGTTAGCAAGGCTTATGGCTTCTTTTTTGTGAGACTGAAAAGATTAAAACATGGATTGAGTATCTTCATTTTACTGACATTTCTTCAATTTCAGTTATCTTTTAGATCAGTGGTTCTCAAACTTTTGTTTTCAGTATCTTTATCCTTTTTATCCTTTTTAATAAAAAATTATTGAGGATCTCTCCGAAGCGTTTTTGTTTATCTGGGTGATATTTATAGACATTTACCATATTGGAAATAAAAATTATTTTTGAATTTGTAGATCCTCTAAAAGGATTTTAGAGATTCCCCAGGATTCTCTAGACCATACTTTGAGAACCACTGTTCTAGATAATAATGCTTTTTACTTCATGTGAATGGTATCTATTAAAGAAGCACTTTTGTAGCATAATGGGATAGAAATATACAAAAGCAATTTTATTCTGCAAATATGTAAGATACAATGGAAATTATATGAAATGTTCTAATTGAATATAAAAGTGTTTGTTAAAATTATCTGAAGCAAATGGATTCCTGGAAAAATAGTCAAAATAAAAACTGATATAACTATGTAACAGGTACAATAGCAATATAATTTTTCAAAAATCATTCCAACAAGCCTGAACATGATATTTTTTAAACAAAACAGACCATGAGCATTATTGGATTGATATGCCAATAAAATTTCTTATTTATATAACTAACTGATGTATACGTCATAACTTATATATTATTTCTCAAGCCCTTAACATTTACTATAGTACCACCATCTTATTCTATTAGACCGTAATATTCTTTAGGAAATGGTGAGTTTTTTTCAACTTTATATATCCAGCACTTAGCACAATGTCTTATAAAAAGTAAATAGTAAATATACAACATACTAAATTTTTACAATTTGAAAAACATTTTGTAAAATATACATTCCATAAAATTTAACTGAATAGTTACTAAATATCATATAAAGCAGGACAACTTACTTGGTACTAGAGACACAAAGATGAAAGGATACCTTTGAGGAGTTTATGATCTTTTCATAATTTCTTTTAAAGAAAGTGAAAAAAGCATACTTCACCCCATACTTAGAGGTAATTAGGGTCTCTCTCTGGAGATGGAAAGCATTTTTTATCATGGGTTCTTTGGAACTGTCTTGGATCATTGTCTTAATCAGAGTAGATAAAACTTTCACAGTTGATAACAATTACAATATTGCTGTTACTGTATAGAATGTTCTCCTGGGACTGCTTATTTCATTTTGTATCAGTTAATATAAGACCCAGATTTTTCTGAAACCATCCTGTTTATCATTTCTTATAACACAACAGTACTCCCCCACAATCATATACCACAACTTGTTCAGTCATTTCTCAACTGATGGGTATCCCCTCAATATCCAATTCTCTGTCACCACAAAATTTTTATATAAGCAGATCCTTTCCCCTTTGATATATTGGAGATATAGATCTAGTAGTGGTATTGTTGGGTCAAAGGATATGCATAGTTTTATAGCTCTTTGGGCATAGTTCCAAATTGTTCTTCAGTAGTGCTTAGACCATCTTAATAAATTTGTTGAGAACTTATCCCTGAAGAGGAGAAAAATGTCTTCATAACACTTTTGAGAGACTTCCTGAGTTGTTTCTAAGTGAACATTTTTAAATAGTGTAATAATATATTTTTGACGATTTTCTGCTTATATAGAATGGAGAAAATCTATACTGATCATTTTATCATTTTATTCATGTTTGTGTGGTCAGAATTTTCTCTCTCTGACACATACATGTCTTGGATTGAAGTTGGCTCCTTTTCTAAGTATTCTAGGGAATGGCACATGGGAAATCTGAATAATCCTTTCCAGTAGTTCAAGATGAAGATGAGACATTAAAGAGAATGTTGGGTGTCTTGCCTCAGCAAAAGTTCTGATGTGTACAGGAGATACTAAAAGTGGAATGTCTGTGGAATAAGAAGAATTGGGTTTAAAACTTATCTTTGTGATTTTTGAAAAAAAAATCACTTAATCTATTTGAGCCTCAGTTTTCTCATCTATTAAATGAGGAGTTGTACTAGGTGATTACTGAAATCCTTTGGGGGACACAAGATAATGCAGAGTAGGCATGTAGACAGAATTTTGCCTGAGTTCTTTCAGGCTTCTCTCAAAAAGAATATGAGATCAAGCCTCTGAATGGATTCTGGAGTGACAGAACCCACAAATATTTAATTTCCAGAACAAGATATCTTTTTTTTCCTATTCCTACAAATTTATTATTATTTTTTTATCCCTTTCACTCACTTCTATTCCGACTTTTCCCCTCCCTCCCTTCACCCCCTCCCCCAGATGGCAAGCAGTCCTATACATGTTAAATATGTCACAGTATACCCTAGATACAAAATATGTGTGCAGAACCAAACAGTTCTCTTGCTACACAGGAAGAATTGGATTCAGAAGGTAAAAATAACTCAGGAAGAAAAACAAAAATGTTAACAGTTTACATTCATTTCCCAGTTCAGAACAAGATATCTTGAAAAGACTTCAAAGAAAGTCTGTCTCAATTGGGCAAAGTGAAACATGGCCAGCGCAGCACTGGGAGGCTCAAGGTACAGAGGCCCAGCACAGGGAATTTAGCTGGAGGCTCTTAGACAAAATACAGCAGTGTCCTGCTTCAGTGTCCTGATTCAGAAGGCCAGTGTTTAACAGACTAGATAGATGCAAGACTTCCAATGCAACTACAGAAGGCAAATAGTGAGCCTGTAAATGCCAGCATAACAGATAGAATGTGGCCAAGCCCAGACAGTGCAGTGGGGAAGCCTGCAGCACTATTGGCCTCAGCAGAGTCAGTGAGAAGCTCCTGTCACCCTGACGTGGAAGCTCTGGACAATTTTCTCCTGTGCTAAGAGGTAGACATCAACCTTTAAAAATGAGCAAAAAAGCAAAAAGAGCTCTGACCATAGAGAGCAACTGAGGAGACAGGGAAGAAAAGAACATAAATCCAGAAGGAGACACCAAAGACAAAACGCCACCAAGTGAAGCCTCAAAGGAAGCTATGGAACTGCTCTCAAGCTCAAAAGGCTCTCTTGGAAGAATTCAAAAAGAGAAGAGAAAATGGGAAAAAGAAATGAGAGCTTTGCAGAAGAGTTTGGAAAAGGAAACAGAAACTGATTGAAGAAAATAACTTCTTAAAAATAGATTTGGCAAAATGGAAAAAGAAAACAACTCCTTCAAAATAGAATTAGTGAAATGGAAAAAAGAACAACTCCTTAAAATATAATTGCTGAAATGGAAAACAAAATCCACTGCAGAAAACAACTCCTTTAAAGTACAATTGGCCAAATGCAAAAGGACTTAAAAAAGCTAACTGAAGAAAATAATTAAATAAAAATCAGAATTGGACAAATGTGAGTTATTCAATGAGACGTCAAGAATCAGACAAGCAAAACAAAAAAATAGAATACTTCATTGGAAAAACAACTGACCAGGAAAATAGATGCAGGAAACACAACCTAAGAGTTATTGAACTACAATATGAAAAAAAGAGCCTGCAAAACCTCTTTAGAAAAATCAAGGAAAATTGCTCTGATATCCTAGAATCAGAGGGCAAAATAGTCATTGAAATAATCCATTGATTATCTGAAAGACACCAAAATGAAACTCCAAGAAATATTGTAGCTAAATTCAAAAATTATCAAACAAAGGAGAAAATAATTGCAAGAAGCCAGAAAGAAACAATTCAAATATTGAGGAGCCACAATCAGCATTACCCAAGACTTAGAAGCTTCCACTTTAAAGGACTGAAGAGTCTGAAATATGATATTCTGGAAGGCAAAGGAGGTTGGACTACAACCAAGAATCAATTACCCAGCAAACTAAGCCTTATCTTTCAGGGGAAAAGATGAACATTCAATGAAATAGGGGATTTTCAATCAATTTTTATAAAAAAGACTAGAACTGAACAGAAAATTTGATCTTCAAAAGCAAGACTCAGGAGACACATAAGAAAGTAAAAAAGGAAGAAAAAAAATTATGATTTTTAAAATTTAAAATATTTGCATCCCTATATGGGAAGATGGTAATTGAGACACTTGAGAACTGTACCTTTGTTAGGGCAGTTAGAAGAGGTTGTATCCTTAGAGAATTTAGGTATTCGTTGACTTTAATGTGATGATATAAAAAAGAAATTAGGAGTGGAAAAGGATTGTACTGGGAAAAAAGGAAAGGAGAGGTAAAATGGGATAAATTATGTCACGTGATGCCTAGTACCTAGCATGAGTACCCAGCAACAAAAATGCTAGGGAACAAAATAACAAGAGTCTGCATTAATCTTGAGACCCTTCATTGTGTATCTTGCACACAATGCCCCATTTGCATAGGCAACAAGTCTGTGCAAAGACAAGTCTTGTGTAAAATTGACTCTTGTGGTCTTTGGCTGGTTGGATTTCAGTCAGCTCACTCTTGGGAATGGATGTTGAGCCTTCAGGTGTGAGTTCTACCTCATTGGCTAAAGGTCCGGGGTACACACCCCGTAAACATGCCATGACAGGCATTGAGCATGCACCAAATCGAGATCTCCCCCACGGTCTCAGGAGTTGGGCTCCTGGATACACAAGCTAAACACATACTTGTTGTTGAGGCACATTGGTAAGGGAGATGAGAGGGGTATAAGAACAGGAGAGCAGAAAGAGAGAGAGGAAGCAGGGAACCAGGGAAGCAAGGAAGCAGGAGGAGACACAAGATGATATAACCAAGCAATAAAGTTTCTTTAACTACATAAAGGGTGTCAGAACTGCTCTGTCATATCTGGAGACAGAAACGTCCATCTCCGAAGGTCGTAGAGGCAACAATAATTGTGGTTAAGTGCTTAGACATCAGCTGGTGTCAGCAGGTTTGCACTAGCTGGGGACCCCAACAACATGAAGAAGCACAAAAGATTTATTAAAGTCGAGGGATATAAGAATGAACACTGTTTGAACCTTAACCTCATCAGATTTGGCTCAAAAAAAGAATATCATATATACTAAGTTTGGTATAGAAATTTATTTCACTCTCAGAAGTGAAAAGGGAAAGAGATAAGAGGAGGGACTGAAAAAAGGAGGAAAAACGACTAAGGGAGGAGGAGATCAGTAACAAAATACTGGTGAGGAGGAAGAGTTAAAAGAGAGAGAAAAGTATAACTTGAGAAAAGTAGGATGGCAGGAAATAGAGAGTTAGTTAATTTTAACTGTTTATGTGAATGGGATGAACTCACCCATAAAATAGAAGCAGATAGCAAAGTGGATGAAAAGCCAGAATTCTACAAGACGTTGTTTACAACAAGTACATTTGAAGTAGAGCTACCTACATACAGAGAAAAGGTAAAAGGCTAGAGCAGAATCTATTATGCTTCAGCTGATGTAAAAAAAGGAGGGCTAGGGATCCTGATCTTAGATCAAGCAGAAGCAAAAATAAATTTATTTTAAAAAGATAAGGAAACTAAATCTTGCTAAAGGGTAGCATCCAAATTTCTGGAAGTTAATGAGTTTCAAGAAGAAATAGACAGCAAAGCTATACTAGTGGGGGATCTCAGCCAAGATTAGAAAAGCAGAAAGCAGAAAACTGGGAAAAAATTTTTACATCAAGTGTATCTGATTAAGGCTTCATTTGTAAAATAAAGAACGGACTCAAATTTATAAGAGTACAAGCCATTCCCCAAGTGATAAATGGTCAAAGGCTATGAACAGAGTATTTTCAGATGAAGAAATTAAAGCCATTTCTAGTTATATGAAAAAATGCTCTAAATCACTATTGATCAGAGACATACAAATTAAGACAGCTTTGAGGTACCACCTCATATCTCTCAGATTGGCTAAAATGACAGGAAAAGATAATGATAAATGTAAGAGGGGATGTGAGAAAACTGGGACACTAAAACATTGTTGGTGGAGTTGTGAAATGATCCAATAATTCTGGAAAGCAATTTGGAACTATGCCCAGAGGAATATCAAACTGTGCATACCCTTTGATCCAGCAGTGTTTGTACTGGGCCTGTAACCCAAAGAAATAATAAAAAATGGGAAAGAACCCTCATGTGCAAAAATATTTGTAGTAGCCCTTTTTGTAGTGGGTGCTCATCAGTTGGGGAATGGCTGAATAAGTTATGGTATATGAATGTATGCAATACAAATAAATGTATGGAATACAGATAATGATTACCACCTGGCTAGTATTTACAGAAAACTATAGAATTGTGGCAAACAATAGGGGAAATGGCTAGAAGTGAGAGTTACAGGAATTAATAATGCTGAAAAGTCTGAGAAGGTCATGTAGGAAGCATCCATGATTATTCCTTGAGTCAGCCCAACCCAGGATAACATTGTAAAGTCTTACGCTATCCCACAGAGCTTTTGGAAGACAGTTGTACTCTGTGGTTAGCATTACTTTCTATAGACCTGGATATGAGGACTATTAGTTTATGTTAACTTGAAAATAAATGGTTTTATGATCGTTAACTACATTTTTGTTCTTGTTTTTTCTGGGGGTTGAGGGCAGGGGACAGAAGCAGAAACAAGACTCTAAGATACTGAGGATCTCAAATCATCTGGCTGGGAAAAATGAGCCAAATAAGTTAGAATCTTCACCAAAATATCCCAATTCTCTTTATGTCAAAAGTTTATGATAAAATATTACATTTATAAAATACTTTCTTATAACTTGCTATTTAATATAAAAATAGTTTGGGAGAATCCTATCTGACATTTTTACCCTTTAGGAAATCCCCTAACTAGAAATGTCCTCCACCAATGCCTTCTATTTTGCTACAGTTTTCAAGCTACATTGCTCTCAGCCAGTGTTTATAAAGCTCTTTCTATTCTTCTCAGTCATCTCAGCTGATAGCTAAGTTCTTCCCTTTAGTAGTTCCCCCAGCACCAGAAAGTCACAGAAGCCAGGAAAACCTCAGGCCTATTCTTTGAAGTCTGTTGTTTTCATTACTTCATTCTAATGAATCTCTTTATTCAGCAACCATCAAATTTATGGTTAGAAAATCATTTTAGTTCTTAGATTTTAATAAATCCTTCTTCATAGGCAAATCTCAGGACTCTACTTTCTCAAACAAAAAAGGTATTGTCATGTTAGATTATATTATGATAAATTATATTATGGTGAAAAAAGTGTTTTAATATTCATATGTCATGTTCCTTTTTTTTATACAAAAAGCAATGACTTCTTTCTTAGAGAAGAAGGCTCAAAAGACACAAACCCTAATTAGTTACCATCTTCACTCTAGTAATACACTCTAGTAATTTCTCTCTTCCATGTCTCCTTTACTGATGTTTACTCTTCTATTTTCCCTTTGGGAGCATCAATACCATACTTATAATATCCAATAGAACTGGATGATATTATTTCCATTTCTGATTACTTTTATGCTTTATCTAATTTGGTATTACTTTTTACTTCTATTCTAATAAATCAGTGCTGTTGGCTGCTTTGGGAAAGATTCCTATATTGGTAAACACTAGTTTTCTGTCAGTTTAAACAGAATCAATTTTTTTGTGATGTTATTTGGTGGTTGTCATGTCTAGTGCCTTATAATTCTCTTCTTGAAGAAAACATTCATAATATATGGGTGTAAGGCTTTGTTATTATCTAGAAGTTTTTGGTTTCTCCTATTTTAAAATCCTGGACTATGTTTTCCAATATAATGTTATTTGTCTTTTCCTATGACCATCTTTGTATTAGAATCAACAAATCTTAAAATATATATTGATTTAATTTGGAAAATCTTTTTTTCTTGTTTTATGATTATATAGTTCCATGGTAACAATTTTCAGTAATTTACAATTTTTGTAAATTTACACATGTTACATTTGTAAAATATACTTAAGAAAGGTTACATGTAAAGTCATTGAAAATAAAAAGGAAGGAAAAAAGCCTAAAAACGTGATCTACTGAGGTTGGGTCCAATTTGTTAAAGAAAGTATATTTAACTGTATCACCATGTCATATTACACACACAATAGCATATCATATCGCATCAATCATATCATATAATATCACCACTTCATGTTTTATAATGTCATATCTAATTATGTATTAATATCATGTCATTCCAAGGTATTGTTATGTTAGGTTATATTATGATAAATTATATTATAATACACTCCAATACTCTACTGTACTCTGCTCAATGTTACCCTACTCTGCCTTACCCTATCTATTCTATAATATTACATAATATATTTTAAATTTATTTTTTATTATAGCTTTTTATTTACAAAAATATGCATGGGTAATTTTTAATATTGACTCTTGTAAAACTTTGTTCCAAATTTTCCCTTCCTTCGTACTCTGCTCAATGTTACCCTACTCTGCCTTACCCTATCTATTCTATAATATTACATAATATATTTTAAATTTATTTTTTTATTATAGCTTTTTATTTACAAAAATATGCATGGGTAATTTTTAACATTGACTCTTGCAAAACTTTGTTCCAAATTTTCCCTTCCTTCCCCCCACTCCCTCCCCTAGATGGCAGATAGTCCAATACATGTTAAATATGTTAAAATATATGTTATATCTAATATATGTATACATATCCATACATTTATCTTGCTGAACAAGAAAGACTGGTTCTAGAAAGAAAAAAGAATCCTGAAAAGGAAAACAAAAATGCAAGCAAACACCACCAGAAAAAGTGAAAATGCTATGTGGAAACCACTCAGTTTCCACAGTCCTCTCCCTGGATGGAGTTGGCTGTCTTCATTACTGAACAACTAGAACTGGTCTGAATCAAATCATTGTTGAAGAGAGCCACGTCCATCAGAACTGATCATCATATAGTATTGTTTTTGAAGTGTTTAATGATCTCCTGGCTCTGCTCATTTCACTTAGCATCAGTTCATGTAAGTCTCTCCAGGTCTTTCTGAAATCATCCTGCTGGTCATTTCTTACAGAACAATAATATTTCATAGCATTCATATACCATAATTTATTCAGCCATTCTCTAATTGATGGGCATCCATTCAATTTCCAGTTTCTAGCCACTATGAAAAGAGCTGCCACAAACATTTTGGCAGATACAGGTAACTTTCCCTTCTTTAAGATCTCTTTGGGATATAAGCCCAGTAGTAACACTGCTGGATCAAAGGGTATGTACAATTTGATAACTTTTTGAGCATAGTTCCAAATTGCTTTCCAGAATGGTTGGATTCTACCAACAATATATCAGTGCCCCAGTTTTCTCACATCCCACCAACATTCATCATTATCTTTTCCTGTCATCTTAGCCAATCTGAAAGGTGTGTTGTCTTAATTTGCATTTCTCTGATCAATAATGATTTGGAGCACCTTTTCATATGACTAGAAATAGTTTCAATTTCTTGATCTGAAAATTGTCTGTTCATATCCTTTGACCATTTATCAATTGGAGAATGGCTTGATTTCTTATAAATTAAAAGTCAATTCTCTATATATTTTGGAAATGAGGCCTTTATCAGAGCCTTTGAATGTAAAAAATGTTTCCCTAGTTTACTGCTTCCCTTCTAATTTTGTCTGCATTAGTTTTGTTTGTAAAAAACCTTTTTAATTTAATATAAACAAAAGAATCTATTTTGTGATCAATAATGATCTCTAACTCTTCTTTGGTCACAAATTGCTTCCTCCTCCACAGATCTGAGAACTAAAACTATTCTATATTCTTCTAATTTTTTATAATAACATTTTTATGCCTAGATCATGAATCCATTTTGACCTTATCTTGGTATATGGTGTTAAGTGTGGGTCAATGCCTAATTTCTGCCATTCTAGTTTCCAATTTTCCCAGCAGTTTTTGTCAAATAGTGAATTCTTATCCCAAAAGCTGGGATCTTTGGGTTTGTCAAATACTAGATTGCTATAGTTATTGACTATTTTGTCCTGTGAACTTAACCTATTCCATTTATCAACTAACTAATCTATTTCTTAGCCAATACCAAATGGTTTTAGTGACTGCTGCTTTATAATATAGTTTTAGATCTGGTACAGCTAGGACACCTTCATTTGATTTTTTTTCATTAATTTCCTTGAAATTCTTGACCTTTTAAGTCTTCCAGATGAATTTTGTTATTTTTTTAGGTCAGTAAAATAGTTTTTTGGGAATTTGATCGGTATAGCACTAAATAAATAGATTAGTTTAGGTAGTATTGTCATTTTTATTATACTTGCTAGACCTATCCAAGAGCATTTGACATTTTTCCAATTGTTTAGATCTGACATTATTTGTGTGAAAAGTGTTTTGTAGTTTTGCTCATATAGTTCCTGACTTTCCCTTGGCAGATAGATTCCCAAATATTTTATACTATCCATGGTTCCTTTAAATGGAATTTCTCTTTGTATCTCTTGCTGTTGGATTTTGTTAGTGATGTATAAAAATGCTGATGATTTATGTGGATTTATTTTGTATCCTGCAACTTTCCTAAAGTTGTGGATTATTTTCTAATAACTTTTTAGTTGATTCTCTGGGGTTCTCTAAGTATACCATCATATCATCTGCAAAGAGTGACAATTTGGTTTCCTTATTACCTACTCTAATTCCTTTAATCTCCTTTTCATCTCTTATTGCCAAAGCTAGCATTTCTAACACAATATTGAATAGTAATGGTGATAGTAGGCAACCTTGTTTCACCCCTGATCTTACTGGGCATGGTTCCATTTATACCCTATACATATGATGCTTACTGATGGTTTTAAATAGATGTTACTATTTTAAGAAAAAGTCCATTTATTCCTATGGTCTCTAGGGTTTTTAATAGGAATGGGTGTTGGATTCTATCAATTTTTTTTCCTGCATTTATTGATATAATCATATGGTTTTTGTTAATTTGGTTATTGATATAGTCAATTATGCTAATGGTTTTTCTAATATTGAACCAGCCCTGCATTCCTGGTATAAATCCTACTTGATCATGGTGTATTATCCTGGGGATGATTTTCTGTAATATCTTTGCTAATATTTTATTTAAGGTTTATGCATCAATATTCATTATGGAGATTATGCTTTTCTTTCTCTGCTTTTGTCCTACTTGGTTTAGGTATCAGTACTATGTGTCATAAAAGGAATTTGGTAGGAGTCCTTCATTCCCTATTTTTCAAATAGTTTATATAGTATTTGGATTAATTGTTCTTTAAATGTTTGGTAGAATTCACATGTAAACCCATCTGGTCCTGAGGATTTTTTCTTAGGGAGTTAATTAATAGCTTGTTCTATTTCTTTTTCTGAAATAGGACTATTTAAGCAATTTACTTTCTCCTCTTTTAATCTGGGCAATCGATATTTTTGTAGGTATTCCTCCATTTTACTTAGGTTATCAAATTTATTGACATAAAGTTGGGCAAAGTAATTCCTAATTATTGCTCTCATTTCTTCTTCATTGGTGGAAAATTCTCCCTTTTCGTTTTTAAGACTAACAATTTTAATCTGGAAAATCTTAAAGGGAATTTCTCTATCTCTTCATCCTCTTCAACAATTATTCTCATAGTGCTATTTTTAGAACCTCAAGTTCCTTTTATGACACAGACATGGTACTGATACCTAAACCAGGTAGTATAAAAACAGAGAAAGAAAAGTATAGCCCAATCTCCTTAATGAATATTGATGAATAAATCTTAACTAAATATTAGCAAAGACATTACAGAAAATTATTCCCAGGATAATACGCCATATTTAACATGAACATTGAAATAGGAAATCAACAACTATACAACAAAAATCATGTTTGTTACTTCAGGTTCATGATAAAATCACATCTGCTAACTCCTTTATTTATCTTTTCAAGGAGAATCAGCAAATGATCCTTTCAGCTAGCAGCTCTCTTTTTAAAAAATCTTTTATTTTCACTTCTAGCACAACTGAGATGACTAATACACTTCATTTGTCATAAGATCATATATAGATCTAGAGTTGTAAGGCGCATCAGAAGTCGATTAATCCAACCCCCTAATTTTACAGATAAGAAACAATTCTGTAGAGGTTAAGTCACTTGATCCAAGATCATATAGCTCTTCACTATCAGAAGTAAGATGTAAACTTAGGTCCTCTGATCCAAAATCCTACTATATTATACATCAAACAAATCAACTCATACCTAAATTAATTTTTATAGTTGATCTTAAGCTGTAATTTTTAACATCTTCTAAACTCTTTTCTATTATTCTGCTACTGTTACTTTGTATAATCATTTACTAAGCGCTTACTGTAGCACTGGGGATACAAAGACAAAAAACAGATCCAATCCTCAATGAGCACACAATCTAATAGGGGAGACAACAAGCAAACACATATCTACAAATAACCTACAGAGAGAATAACTAGGAAATAATGAACAGATATTCAAACTGAGAGATTATGAAAGGCAGCTGAGATTTTACTTTTGATTTAAAGCAAGTCAAGGAAGGCAACAGGTAGAAAATAGAAAACAGAGCATTCCGGGTATGGGGGACAGTCAGAGAAAATGCCTAACACCATGAGTTATTGTTCTTTGTTCATGGAATAGCCAAGAGCCAGTGTCATGGATAACATGGTATGTAGTAGAGTGTAAAGTGTAAGAAGGCTAGGGTGTGTGTGTGTGTGTGTGTGTGTGTGTGTGTGTGTGTATGTGTGTGTGTGTATGCATGTCTGTGTGTGTGTGTGTGTGTGTGTGTGTTGGTAGAGGTGGTGATTAAAAGCTTTTAATGGCCAAACAGCTGATTTTGGATTGGATCTTGGAGGTGGTAAGACACCAAAATAGTTAATTGAGTATGGGGAATGGAGAGTGACAAGGTCAGACCTGTGCTTCAGGAAAATCACTTTAGTAGCAGAAAGGATAAGACTTTGGGCAGGTGGACCCATCAGCAGATTATTGCAATAATACAGGAAAAAGAAATGATGGCCTGCTCCAGACTGATGGCAGTATCAGAGGAAAGAATAGGGTATATTTGAGGAATGTTGCAAAAGTGAAAACTATTGGCTTTGGCAACATGTTGTAGATAGAGAGTGAGAGATAAGTAATTTGAAGATGACACATAGGTTAGAAGCTTGGGAAAATGGAGGATAGTGTTTCCCTATAAAGTAACAGGGAGGATAGGAGGAGTAGTGAGGTTAGGGGAAAGATGAGTTTAATTTTGGACATGTTGAATTTAAGATATCTATCCATTCAGTTTGAGATATCAGATAGGCAGTTGGAAACCAAGACTAAAGTCAACAGAAACGTTAGAGATGGATAAGTAAACTTGACAATCAGGAGCACAGAGATAATCAAATCCATGGGAGTACAGAGATAATTAAACTTGGTGAGATCACCAAGTAAAGTGATACCACTTTAGAGGAGGAAGAAGAAGAAGAAGAGAACCAAGACAACATATTCATCTTACTGGTGACTAGCCTCTCTAAGAATCAAAGATTTTGAGGGGGAAGGATCCTTAGAGATAATCTAGAGAACAACCTCCAATTTCAGAATGAGGATACCGAGGTCTACAAGTGTTTTGTGAATTGCCTATAGTCACTGGTATAGTAAATGGAAGGGCTAGAATCTGAACCTAGTTCCTCTGTCTTTATATCTAGTGATATTTCTACACTCTACTATGCCCTCTGTGTTCAGGAAGGCTAGTATTTGGATAGGCAAAATACTGTTGTCATGGTTGTACTCCCAAGTTTCTTTTTTTTTTGTTTAACCTGGATATAAACTATTATTAAAACTTATCCTCCATCACCATAACTTTCAAGAACCCAGATTACTTCCATGCCACAATGAGAAATTAGTATGGTGGTCTTTAGACATTTAACAATCAAGTATTAAAAATAACCCTTATTTTAAGGGATTTTAAGCAAAAATTAAAAGGGAAGGGAAGTAATATAAATTTCTTGGTTGATGCTTTCTTATTATGATCATCTAAAGAAGTACAATTTTTATGAACAATTACCATTTCATAGAGCAGCAATTAATAACATAAGTAGAGAGAAGGAAGAAAAATTAAGGAAGTTATGCTAGATTTGTAATCAAAAAGAGTCATATAATAAACCAAAAGAACTATTCTGCTAACATTTTCAAGTTACCCTGTTTGTTTCAGTTTCTTTGAATCCTTTCTCAAGTATTTGCAGCAGGTGTCTTTTCTTTAGGGGAACTTCTGGATCAAAAATATAAAAAAGGTATTCCATCATTTTTCGGTAGATCCTTAAGATTTGAAAAAAAAAGAGACAATTTAGAACTGATATCATAATACCTCAAAGAGAACAAAAATAAAGTATTGACTAATAAATGGTATATGATCATCTACCATCTGTTAAACAAAGAAGGTAGCTTCTTCAAAACAAAATCAAATTATGGTAAAAAAAATTCTTTGAAAAATTAAATTTCTTACTCTGAATCATTTGTATCTTCGCTGTCCAAAAACTTTTGCAATTTCTCTTCAAATTTCAGTCTCAGAATACGATTGTTCATTTTAAAAATGCGATTTATTTTTACTCCTGTAATACCATATGCTCTGAAATCCCAGGTACAAAACCGTGACAAAATTAACTCATAGCAGCAATTGAACCTATATGGAAATACAAGATATGCATAATTAAAAATAGCACATTTTTTCCTCTACCAATATATTAATTGGCAAAATTACATGAAATACTTATTTTTCCCCAATGAAGAAATGTTCTACAAAACAACACAGTATTTTATTTAAAATTAGGCATCCTCATGGTGAACTGATCAATCCTCTTATTCTGCTATTCTGACCCCACTCTCTACCAACCACTCTTTTTTTTTTTTAATTCATTTTTTTTATTTATTTAATAGACTCTTATTTACAGGATATATGCATGGGTAACTTTACAGCATTAACAATTGCCAAACCTCTTGTTCCAATTTTTCACCTCTTACCCCCCCACCCCCTCCCCTAGATGGCAGGATGACCAGTAGATGTTAAATATATTAAAATATAAATTAGATACACAATAGGTATACATGACCAAAACGTTATTTTGCTGTACAAAAAGAATCAGACTCTGAAATATTGTACAATTAGCTTGTGAAGGAAATCAAAAATGCAGGTGTGCATAAATATAGGGATTGGGAATTCAATGTAATGGTTTTTAGTCATCTCCCAGAGTTCTTTTTCTGGGCATAGCTACCAACCACTCTTAAATAATGGTTTTACTCCATCTCAGAAAAGAATCTGCAAGACAAGAAAGAGCACAGAACACAGACCATCCCCAGCTGCTTAGGATCACCAACATTTATTTGATAGCATACATACTAATAATGGCTAGCATTTATACGATGCTTATTATGTGCTACAAATTGTGCTAGGCACCTTGCAAATATTATCTCATTTGATCTTCACAACCACCCTGGGAGGAAAGTGCTTTTATTACCCCCCTTTTAGAGTTGAAGAAGCTGAGTTAAACAGAAGAGAAGTGACTTGCTCAGGATTATAAGGCCAGTAAGGGTTTGAGATGGGATTTGAAGTCAAGTCTTTCTGATCCCAGATCTAGTACTCTAGCTACTGTATCATCTAACAATAAACCAGTGAGACCCTACAACTGGCTCCTGTCCTTTGAGGAGCACTGGTCTAGAACAATTCACACAACAATAAATTCTCCCTGACACTACCCTAGTTGTGTGTCACTCATTGTGGTATAATGTCACTTGCAATTTTTAAAAGAAACTTTGCCTATTAGGGTTAAAAATAATGAAGCTATATAGAGAATTTTGTTTAAAAGTGAGGGCTGTAAATTCTCTGAGAGCAGATTGTGATGTCTCACCTTTTAATCAATAGTGCCTAGATTAATGCATTGCACTGAATGAATACCTGTTCATCTAACCCTATTAGTCAGTCAAGTCAACTAGTATTTTTTAATGCCTACTATAAGTCACCCAATGTGCTTAGTGCTGAATTAAAAACTAAAGTCAAAATATGCTGAATCAAACTTGTGAAAAGTGCTAAAAGCAGAACAAAAGACTTTTAATGTACATCCTGACTAGGAAGAACAAGATGGGGGATGAGCCTACAACATTGGATGGATAACAAAAGTTGACCTACTTGTCAAATATTTGTTTCAATTTTAATCTGTCCAAGTGATTATTTTTAAACTGGAAAGGATAGAGTAAACATGATTACATACAAATTGAAAGTATTAAATAGATGAAAAGATAATAAAACACTTAGCTGCTATAAATGAATTAAGAGCCTAAATTATCTCTAGGACACTAAAAGAACTTGTATAAGTGATTGACCAAGTAATGTCAGCAATCTTGGAGGAAACATGAAGAATGAGGAAGGGCCCACAAAACTGAACATAAGCAAAAAATGTAGCAAAGTTTCAGAAAAGAAGAGTTCTGAAAATTCTGGATGTCATTCCACTGAAATTGATCTTTCCTAAGTTACTAGTCATCTCTTAGATGCTAAAAATTCCAGTGGCTTTTTCTCTGTCCTAACTCTTCTTGACCTCTCCAGTCTTTGGCTTTATTGTTTTCTCTTCCCTCCCTGACCCTCTTTTGTGTTTAGGTTTTCAGGACACTACTGTCTCTTGGTTCTCCTATCTGTCTGACCACTGATCAGTGTCCTTTGTTGGCTTTTGATCCAGATCATGCCTTCAAATCATACATATTCCACAGGGTTCTCTCCTGAGTCTTCTCTCTTTTCTCTATACTACTTGGTGATCTCCTCAGCTCCCATACATTTAATTATCATTAAGTAAACTAATTAAACTAAGGTAAATCATTACCTAAACTTTTTTAGACTATAGAAACTCCCCAAATAAGACAAATATTTAAAAAATGGCACTGAGACTTATGTGTTCTCTTTCTTCTTCCATATTGCTGATGTCAGGGAGGTAGAAGAAAATGCCAAGGATGACAGTTTTTAAAACAACTACAAACATTAATTTCACTGTTGGTACTCTAAATGTGAGGTTTTTGCCCAACAGCCAGCAAAAGAATGACAACATATTAACACTAATATTTTTAAATCAAATAAAACCAGAAGGCATAAAAGAATTGTAGTTAAATGGAAGGTAAGCTCTTAGATTCTCTTTAAAGAGCTAATGGACAATTTTCAGATGAATAATTAAAGCCATTTCTTGTCACATAAAAAAATGCTCTAAATCACTATTGATTAGAAAATGCAAATTAAGACCACCTCACAACTCTCAGATTGACTAAGAAGACAGGAAAAGATGACAAATGCTGGAGGAGATGTGGGAAAACTGGGACACTAATGTATTATTGGTGGAGTTGTGAACTGATCCATTCAACCTGGAAAGCAATTTGGAGCTATGCCCCAAAGACTATCAAACTGTACATATCCTTTAATCCAGCAGTGTCTCTATTGAGTCTGTATTCGAAAGAGATCATAAACACGAGAAAAGGACCCTTATGTGCAAAAATGTTTGTAGCAGCCCACTGGAAACTGAGTGGATGCCCATCAACTGGAGAATGGCTAAATAAGCAATGGTATATGAATGTAATGGGAATGTTATTATTCTATAAGCAATGATGAGTAAGCTGATTTCAAAAAAATATGGGAAGATTTACAAGAACTGATGCTGAGTGAAGTGAATAGAATCAAGAGAACATTGTACATAGTAACTAACACCAAAATAATGTGATGATGAAATGTGATGGACTTGGCTCTTTTCAACAATGTGGTGATTCAAAGCAATTCCAATAGATTTGGAATGGAAAATGTTATCTGCATTGAAAGAGAATTATGCAGACTTGAACGTGGATTGAAGCACAGTATTTTCCCCTTTTGTTATTATTTACTTGTTTTTTCCTCTTTAATCTGATTTTTCTTACACAACATGACAAAGTTTTGCAAAAATGAATGTTGCAAACTATCTTTATGTGTATTTGGAAAAAATAAAATACTATAAAAACTGGGGGGCGGGGAAGAAGGGAAAAGAACAGAAGGAATTGGTACAGTTGGTGTCATATTATACCTAAAGAAAACAAGAAATATTATGTGGGATCAGTGTCATTTCATCTTGTAGTAGTTTTCATGATTATGGTGAGCAAAATGACTACTGTGAAAAAAAACTACCATTTATGTAAAAAAAAATTGCCACAGAAAATGTAGAAAAATCCTATGAAGAAGTTGAAAAGATCTCTCAAATTTAATATCTTGATATCTAATAACTTCAGTGCAAAGTTCGATATGGGAAAATTACCAAAAAACAGAACAAAAATGGAAAATATGGCCCAAGAAAGAGTTCAAAGGTCTGAATTCATTTAGAAGCCGCCCCCCCACCACAACTCTATCTAAAAAAGACATTAGAAGACATTAGATGTGCAGCACACCAAATAGCTTAGTAAAAAAGATGAGACTGATCCTATATTAACATACAGGAAGCAATTAATTGTCCAAGCTAGAGTCATTCCAGAATTTTAGATCACTAACCAGTTGGAACAAAAATGAAATTTTTAGAGAAAAGGATAAAATGAGAAAAAGCTATCATAACAGCTTTAACATCTAAATATTTTGAAGTTGTTAGATCTGAGAAAGTTTTCATCCTTGATTTCTCTGTTGCATTTTAGTGTGTTGATCATCCTCTTCTTTCCTGGTTTTCTATTCTGCTGATTGGTTCTCTTATCTATCTGACAACTCCTTAGTCTTATTTGCTGGGTCATCATTCAAATCAGACATATTTTTTCTCTCCCGCCTCTGTCCTTGGCTCTCTTTTCCCCTTGGTAACATTATTTTCCATGAGTTTCATTATGTCTCTATCTTCCACGGATCACAAGTGTGTGTGTGTGTGTGTGTGTGTGTGTATGCACATACAGGTGCACACATTGACGTTTAAAACAAAACAGAATGCATTATCTTTTCCCCCAACGCTACTGCTCTTTCAAACTGACTTGTTTTTGTTGAGGGCACTGCGATCTTTCCAATCACTGCTAGGTACTGCAAAGTCAGGAGAACTCAAGTTCAAATCTGGCCTCAGACACTTAACACCTCCTAGCTGCTTGACCCTAGGTAAGTCACTTGACCACAATTGCCTTAGCAAAAAAAAAAAAAGAGTACAAACTCATTTTGCAAACTAGTACATTTTCTGCTTCTTTGTCTACCTAAGTCCATTAAAATTTCAGTGAAATAGTCATCTCCTTTGAGAGTCTTTTCCTGATACCTCTAATAATTGGCTCCCTGTATTATAATCATTGTGAATTTTTTAAGGGGGTGGGATGGTACCATATCCTCTATTTATTTATCTATCTACCTACAGAAAAAAGTAAACTCCTTAAAAGGGTTTTGTAATTTTTGCATCCTAAGTACTAGCATAGAGTCTAATGCATAGTGGTTTAATACAAGTCTGTTAAATTGAATTATGAGCATATAATCTCACAAAACTGAAAAGAAATTAGGAAAAATGATACTATAGGACACTTACCTTCAGATGACCCAACTAAGCAAATTCCAAAAGCAGTTATGAATGAAAATTGGAAGGCAAAGAAATAAGACATGAAATAGAATAGATTCACCAGCATTTCTATAGTAGTCTATTATAGAAATGGAAATGGAAAAATGGCTATAACCAAAAAAATACACACAGAAAAAATATGTATAGGAAGTAACAATTTAAAAGCTGGATGATAATTGGTTTTCAAAATATCTTAAAGGAGGAAAAATTACAGAAGAATGAAAATCTCCCCCAAATTCTGACCAAGACATATAATTCCCATATGTCTATTTTCTCATCTTCATAAAAATGTTGAGTAGTTTATTTATGTGTTGAAATGATCTTAAGGAAAATGAAAATTAAAAAAGTCGACTTCTATAAATGATTTTCTACATCAAACCACAGTGACTGAAAGGTAATGACTATATAGAATCATTCTATGTCTTGTTCACTGATAACAAAAAAAATCATATTTTGATAGAAATTGCCTTAAAGGGTAGAGATGCTTTCAATAAGATATGTCCCACAGGCAGGTTAAAATTTGTTGAGTACACAATCACAGAGATAATTTTTGTTTAATAATTCTTTAATTGTTGATAACATAAAATATGATATTCTAATAAAAAACAGAAGACATTTTCATTAAAGGCATATGTGAATGTCAAAGTCACCATATTTCAGTGTCCAAATGAATAAGGGATTACCTATAAGGTTCTTCAGATGTTTCTGTTGATACATGATATTCTGCTGATTGCCTTGTCAATAATAACCATGGTCAAAAGATTTCAACACAGGAATCCACAAACACAAAAAAGACCAGGAGAAGAAAGAATGTATATCATTTAGATTCTAACATAACTTTGAGTGAGTAGCCTACTGAACTACTCCAACAGTACATATATTTTTGATAGATGATGCAGAAAGAAAATAAACTAGGTCCATAACTGAAAAAGGAATAAAGTAGGCTAAATTAAATTTGAGAAGTTGCATAATAAACTTGATCATCCCAGGCAACACCCTGACAAAAAATTTTTGGAATTTTTTTGGTGACTGTTCCATGATTATATATAAATCATGGAACATTATGACTGCAAAAGAATAAAAACTGCAGGTGATCCAAAGAACAAGGAAGAGACACATAATAGTCTAAATAAGCTATATAGTACACTATGATTTCCCAGAAGTAGTATGGATAACCATGGCATGTATCATCAAGAAAAAAATATATGAACAGAGAAAGGAAATAGGCAGGCAACATAGTACAACATCATAGATAGAGCTTGAGTTTTATACTAATAGCTAATACATGTTTAAGACCTAAAAGAAATTTATCTCTATGTTGGAAAGATTCTTAATGAAGCTCTTTTGGAAAGATAAGACAAAAATAAAATGGGATGAGAAGGCTTGTTTGAATTGCAATTTTCCCCAGTAAAGAACCAGATTCACATATCTATTAAAACATTGTAATAGGAAAATTTGGGGACTCAGTTTAAAATAAAAATAACTAGTTAAGAATTCTGATATTCTACCTTGATCAAAGCACAATTTATGTAGATATTTTTTCTTCATATAGTCCTGTCAAGAAAAGTTAAATGCATACTCAGTCCATATGACCTATGAATACTTTTAAAAGCATGCCACTATTAACATACACTGGACTTTTTCTCACTGAGTATTAATAAATATGCAAATGAAATCAAAGGTCCAATTTACAAGGCATAATAATGAAATAATTGAAGTTTGAATGTATAAATTGAGGCTAACCACATATAGCTAGCTATTTGATGAGTGTGTATAAAGTAAATACATATGCCAGACTCTGTCATAAAACATTGCAATTTATTTTGCAGTTATATGTATATTTGTTTTATAATTGGCCTAAATTATTTTTATGCATATTACATTAAATATTAAATTTTTTCCATCTATTGTGAATTGTATGTTACATTTTTCATCTATCTGTATTTACTATAAATAGGTTATAAGTTTCTTGGGGGCTGAAACTCTATTATATTTTGTGGTATCAATTCCACACATAACAAACAAAATTTTGATGACTGACATCATGAAAACCAATTTCACTGGTAAAGATTATGGAAAAGATCTGTAGAAGTAAAGCTGCACCAGCAGATTACTTATGAAGTAAAAAAAAAAAAATCTGCCTCTTCAAAAATGAACACTTTTTTTTTCAAACTGGAAAAAATGAATTTTTAAAAGTAATACTACTTTATAAGAGAAAAGAAATTAAGGAAAACTGAACAAGGTATGATAAAGAAACCACATTCCTTTTTTTCTTAAAGGAATTACACAAAAGTGACTTTGGCAGAAAGAACTTTTTTTTTTTTATTTGGGATTCCAGCTAGATTCAGCTACTCTAAGTTCAAATCTATATCCTTAACTTAAAAAATAAATTAATATTTAAATGACACTACAACTAAAATCCATGCACACATAGTAATCTAAATTATTTTTTAAATGACCTCTTAACATAAGTGAAAGAAACTGCAGAAGTGATCATACTACATATTACATACTACAGTGAAGCTGAAAATAGTACTTGAAATTCTGTTAATATACATTTGAGTTTCTCCCTAGTAAATTGCCACAGTTGTTCATATAATTAAAAAAACATATATATATATATATATATATATATATATATTAATACTTTAAAACATCAATTAAAGCTATTTTATAGTTGGGCTGCCACAACTGTCTAAATATATCATAATCATTTTACTTTTATATAATTTTCTTTCAGTTTTTTTAAAGAGCTAATTTTGCACCATGTAAAAGAAACAGTTGATACTAATTCTGTTTATGTACACATACTGAATATAGATGAAAATTTAAATAAAATTATTCAGACTATTTAGGGCATTTTTCTAGGGCCTTTCATCACTTATGTAGGAATTAGCATGGATTTTATTTATATCATAAATATCTAGCAGATTCTAACATATTTGTGCATATATTTTTATGAGAACATATACATATCTTGAGCACTATTCACTATACACTGATTATCTCAACATTTGTACTATTTTGCCCTTCACTACAGTTACTCTTCCTCCTGGTGCTTGACTTCGCCTAATTTCAATGCATACTTTTCTGTCACCTACAATATCTATTATATGCATCCTGATTATCACCTAGTTCTGTTTTGATTGTGGACTCCCAAGTATTTCTGTGGGTTAGCCTATTCTCATACCAACTTTCTACTCTTTACTCCCAGCTTTTTTTTTTGGGGGGGGGTGCAATTTAGTTTTTGAGCTATGATCCACCATTGCCTTGGCACTAAAACTTAAAAACATCAGATCTTTTCAATTCAAATTATGGCCTTTATGTCTGAATATTTGAGAAATAAGAAAAATTATTTACAAATCTGATAGTGAATCTCAAACATTTACCAGACATGTGATGGTGTGCCTTCTTCAAACTGGATATTCCCTACTGTTTCCAATTCAATGAACAAAAATGGCACCAGTAAACCATATTTTTTCTTCTTTCGTTTGACTTCATTCTGATAAAGTATTTCAATTCTGTTGAAGAAAAAAATACATAAAGGTACTGTAATGAATGAACTACTTTGCCATAATATTTGTATAAACTAAAAAAATTTTACATGTGCATTTTGTGACACACATACCATTTTGTGATTCTTTTTGTTGGATAAAGAAGCCACAAATAAAAACAAAGTTTGGTTCAAAAATTTGGGAGATACCAATTTTTTTTTGACTGAAGCAATTGGGGTTAAGTGACTTGCCCAGGGTCACACAGCTTGGATGTATTAAGTGTCTGAGGTCAGATTTGAACTTAGGTTATCCTGATTTTAAGGTTGGTGCTCTATTTACTGCACCACCTCACTGCCCTGATATAGTAATTTTTAAAAACATATTCTATCCTTAGTAATTAAAATGACCACTGTGAGCTTTACTAATTTTATAACACAACAGCATCAGAAATTCTTTGTAGATTGTAAAGAAATAGCTAACATTTTCACATGATGTCCTACTTAAGAAATAATTAAGAATAAAGTCATATTCATAATCACATTTTCTATGTCTTTTATTTCTGCTGCATACTTTTGATCAAAGTTTATATCTAAACAGCTAAATTAGACCCAAAAAATTGGTATATGCAATATGTTGTTCATCCAGAAATACATAGATGTGTATATGTATAAACATATATGTATATATAGGTTTAGGTAAATCTATACATATGTATATTTCTCTAGTAAGTTCTACTGAAACAAATAAAT
Organism: Sarcophilus harrisii; assembly: GCF_902635505.1. Taxonomy (NCBI): domain Eukaryota; kingdom Metazoa; phylum Chordata; class Mammalia; order Dasyuromorphia; family Dasyuridae; genus Sarcophilus; species Sarcophilus harrisii. The sequence goes on along the minus strand of NC_045427.1, from coordinate 316,787,775 downwards.
TTGAATATCTTTAATAAGAGTAACAAAATGATTCTAAATTACATGATTTAACTGCAGGTGAACTAAATGTGAATTCATAATGTGAATTCAAAAATTAAAGGTAGTTTTGGGGTCAATGACATCTCTAAATTTTTCTTATCACCTCATTTACATTCAAACCTAAAGCTTGGCAGGGTACCCTTTCCCCCCTCTTTCCTGGGGATCTGTTCTAGCATCCCCAAATGGCAATGGGAAAAGAAAAAGTGTAGACTCCACTATTCTCAAGGCAATAATAACCACACATATTAATGAACTAGTAGATTAAGAATATGTCTCATAATTTGTTTAATAATACTATGCAGGAAATATTTTCTATCCCTAAATACATAGACTTTATTTTAATTTTTAAACTACATATTATAATATCTGACAATTGTAGCCTTATATAATATTTTGGAATGTAGCATCTCTATAATTCAACAAACATACTCATCTAATTTTTTGTTCCAGAATGCTATCCTTTCATGGAGGGCATTTCGCTTTTCAAAGTATTTTTCAAAATTTGGTTCTTCAATGGGAATTTCATTCTTGGATTTGTCATAGTGAGACTTTTTACTATGATGAGATTTTTCATTGTGCATTTTCCCATTTAGTTGTAGTTCCTCTAATTCTCGTTCCAGCTGTTGAAAAACAACATGCTATGTCAGATAACAAAGTTAAAAGCAAAATATGATAAAGCGAATATTTGTATGATAGATATTATATTTTAACATAATAATATTTTTCAATTTATTAAAATATACACGAAAGTCCTACTCATGACTCATCATGGGTATGTAAATATCTTGAAGTTTTCATGTATGTCACTGAAATATCAGTAGCTTCTGTGTTTGTTGTATGAGCACCACGCTACAGTTCATCATCAGAAAAATAGCTACCAGATGATAATTTCTGTTGGTTGTAACAACTTATAAAGATTGTATACACTAAGATAAGAAAGACTTGAACTCAGTTTCAATAAAAGGATCATGCACATTGATAAATCTTAAATATTTGGAAATACTGAATTAAAATATATAGGTCAACTATCTATTTTGGTTTTGTACAGCAGAAATCTAGCACTTTAGCTAGAATCCTAATTTTCAAAGGTATGGAGAATGTTCTCAAAGGATATGTCATCATAAAAAAACTGCTGACCCTGATTAAATCAAGGATGACATGAAAGTTTTGACATTGATGAAGAATTCTAATTAAATATGAACTTCGACATGAAATGATGTCAAAAAGTTTGATTTTGGCTTTATAATTATAACAGTGTAAAGCATTTTACTATCTACTATGTGAACAAAAAAGATGTAGCAGACATTTTCATAGCTCTCAATTTATTTGGCAAGAGAAAAGATATGTCATAAAATAACAGTATCACAAAGGAATAAACTCAGTATACTGAGTATGGAAGTAATGCATTGTCAGGGGTCTTCTGCTGCCACGGTCACCTTAGTTTGTAAATTTTTTTCTCAAGCAGAAAAAACTATATAGCCTTTTTAACATCATGGATGAATTTCTTGTTAATACTCACAGTCCTAATCACCTGAATTGAACACTTTCATAACATCAGCATTCAATTAAATCCAAGAATTTTTTTTAATAAGACAGGAACTAAAACATTCCTTGAGGAAGAATGAACATTTTTATTTCCACGTAAAAAATTTTGTATTAATTGAAATATCTGGTCTTTCTAATGTTAAGTATCTACTATGGGCAAGGCAATATAAATGCCAGAGTTACAAAGAAAGAAGTGAAAAATATTCTTTGTCCTCAGGTCAAATGAATTCAACTAGGTGCTATTCAATGTAAAACAGATTAACTATAAGATAATTCAATAAGGAAAAAAATGTCTGAGGAATCAAGAAAGACATCCTACAGGTTATATAGTCTCTAAGGTGAAATTTGGAAGAAGTATTCTGAGATGAAACAGTAAAGAGAGAACATACTCTGGGCTTAGGTTTAAAGGGACAATTTATACAAAGGCAGAAAGATCAAAGATTAAGTACTAAAAAGTCAGTTGTTTGAAACATAGAATGCATAGAGGAGAATAAAATAAGATAAATCTGGAAGGGTACCCTTCAAGTATAATTTTTAAGGGTATTAGAGACAGAATTAATATTTCTGGCTGGAAGAGTAAGCTAGATTTGTGCTTTGGGAAAACTGCTTTGGCATTAGCATGGAGGATGGACTAGGAGGGAGAGCAGTTGGGGGATTATTCAGTAGACCAAGAGAAAATTGAACAAGAATGATGATTGTATGTAGAAAGAAGAGATTGAATGTAAAAGGCAGAGACTACATAAAACCTGACAACTGATGAAGAGTATTTAGGAGAAAAAGGAGAGGTTATTTCCAAGGTTCTGGTCTTGGTGATTAAAAGAATAGTTGTGCCATCAACAGAAATAGGAAAGTCTGGAGGAGAGTTGAGTTAAAAGGGATGACAATGAAATGTATTTGGACAAGTGATTTCTAGATATTAATGAGATATCCAGGTATAGGCACTGAACAGTCAGTTGGAAACATAGAACTGCAAGTTCAGGAGTGAGAAGAGACCTAGATGTATAATTTGGGGAGTCATCAGTCTAGTGCTTTAAGGTTTACAAAGTATTTTACAAATACCTTATTTGATCCTCACAAAACCCTGAGAGATGGGTGCTATTATGATCCTCATTTTTACAGGTGAGGAAATAGAAAGGCCAAAATGAAATAATTTGCTGGGGATCACAGAGCTAGGAAGTATCTGAGCCTGGATTTGAACCTGGGTCTTCCTGACTCCTAGTCTAGCACTCCATCCACTGTGTCATGGAGTAAATGAAATTTATGAGAATGAATTAGATCACCAAAGGGAAAAGTATAGGGAGAAAAGAGGGCCCAGGACAGAACTATGCAAGATACCCACATGTAGGATTGTAGATGATGAACCAGCAAAGGACACAAAGAAAGAGTGGTTGGACAAGAGAAGATCCAGAAAAGATCAGTGTTACAGAAGCAAAAGAAAGACAAATATGTATCAAGCTGATAAGATTGAGAATCTAAGGTGTTTGAAGACAGTAAAAGGAGAAGCCTTTGGAACAAGTTTGTGCTAGAATTTTAGACAGATAGATAAATTATAGATAGACGGTAAACAGATAGATAGAGATAGGTATTTAGACACAGACAGATAACTAGATAAATTATTAAAGTATTTTCAACTATGAAGTTTTAACTCCAAAGTTGTTGGTATGTGCGATAGAAAATGCACTGGGTCTGGAGCCAGATTTCTTGGGTAACATAATTTACCAACTGGTTAAATTCTTTTGGCTTCAATTTCCTTTTCTGCAAAATGATAATAAGTTTTGCTTTGCTCACCTAAAAGGGCTCATGGGATTGAAACAGGGAATGTGAAAGTGCTTTTAAAGAGCAAAATACTACATATTAAATGTATGCACACAAATGTGTGTTTGTGTGTGTGTATAAGTTGTAGCTATTATTATTATTACTGTCCTTATTTCAAGACAGCTTCTAAACATTTAGTTAACAAAAAGTTAAATTAATAAAATATTTAATTAAGCGCTTATTAGATATAGAACCATGGCAACGCAAATAGAAAATTATGACATTCCCTGCTCTTGAGCAGCTCATCTTCTAATGGAAAAATAAAACTTATGGAAGAGTTCATTCAGTTGCAAATTAGATTAAAAAGTTCTATGGCCCTTGGTGATAAAAGCAGATAGTCACATCCTTTCTTTAATGTCATTTCCATTAATATCACATCAGTTTCTAATGTAGAACCATTTGACAAAGCCTTTGGTGGCAAGACTTTTTTCTTTCCTCCTGCAAGAATAGTTATGAGACCATTTCTCAGGGGCTGCTTTCTAGAATAAGGGCTACAGATACTTGGTTGGAACCACTGCTATCTAGAAGACTCTTGGGAGATAACGAATCTAAGTTCCTTGGACAAAGGGGTCTTATATATCCCAGTTTTGTAATTAAGGTATTTTTGTGATTTTAGTTATGCCCAGCTCCATGACTCCATTTGGAATTTTCTTGGCAAAAATACTGGACTGGTTTGCTATTTCCTTCACTAGCTCATTTTACAGATAAGGAAACTGAGACAAACAGGATACGTGACCTGCTCAGGTTTATGCAGTGAGGAAGTTTAGAGGCAAGATTAGAAAGTAGGACTTCCTGACTCCAGGCTCAGTACTCTATCCAGCCTACCACTAGCTACTCATTTAAATATGAGTAAAATTTTCTATAACTTTACTCAAGTCATGGATCTTATTTTATTAAGTTATTTTAATGATACCTATGAGTTAAAATTTGATCCCTTGAAGATTTCTAGTTTATTTTTCCTATAACCCTAAAATCCAAAGAATGTCTACTTTGACATTTGAAGTCTTGAATTCAGATTTTCTCAAATATTTTCCTCCTGAGAATTTCTAATTCTGAAGTGGTACACAAATAAACCATTGTTATACAAAAGTAATTTTATAAAACAAACTTAGTGACTTATAAAATACTCCTTTCAATTTACTATATCTTTTAAAATGATTCTTAATATGTAAAAGTCACCTTTTTGCTGTGGTCTCTTCATTTACATGATTTGACACTGAGTTCACATGATTTTGACACATATTCTAATTCTGTAAAACTATACTTTTATCACATTGGATTTTTGAAAAATAGTTTTTCCATAGTTAGCCCATAGAAATTTTTTTTGTTTGTGGTTTTTTTTTTTTTTTTTTTTTTTTTTGGGAGGCAATCAGGGTTAAGTGACTTGCTCAGGGTCACATAGCTAGTAAGTGTCAAATGTCTGAGTCTGAATTTGAACTCAGATCCTCCTAACTCTAGGGCTGGTACTGCCCCTAGTCCATAGATTTTTAATAGGATTTAAACTGGGCTGGTTCCCATTAAAACATGTTTGTCTGTCTCTTAAACTTTTTAACCTTTCATAATGTATAGAATGTTGCAAGATCATGTTAGAACTACTTGTCTTCATTTCTGGAATTCTAGAATAATTATGATTCTCAGCATAACAATATATTTGTCAGAGTTCATCATTTTCTTAATGAGAACAAGCTCACCATGTCCACTGGAAGTAAAAAAAAATCCCTAAACTTTTTTTGTTTCTTTGTTATTTTCATAACTTAATGAAGATCCACAGATCTTCTAAATTCACCCATCTTCTAAAAATATTCCTATAATCCTGAACAAAAGTTAGTTTCTACATGAAAACTATCCTTTCCCAATACTCAGCATTCTAATATTTGGATGGTCTTTTGCTAATTAAAGTATTCTTTCTTCATAGTAGTAATAAACAGTTTTCTTTTTTACTTGTTTTCTTGCTGTTTTCTTAACAGCAAGAAATCAATGTCTTATATAGAGAGATCAATAATTAGCTCTCAAGTTTCCAGGTGCCTCTGAAAATGCTTTCCTGTTTCTAAGGATTAATTAGTTTGTTTTACAATAACAGTTTGGCAGTTTCTGGTGATTTTCAATTTTACTCCCACTTTCTCCTATACTTTAGCATGAAGTATTTTACTATGGACTTAATAATTATAAAAAACACCTGAAAATCAACACAATTGCAGTACCTTTAACAGTCACTGAAGTGTAATCTTTAAGGCACTTTTTTGCAATGACATCCTTCAAAATCACAGAAGTACAAATCCAACAAAAGAGAGCAATGAAATATATTTATAATATGAAATCCAGTATTTAACTAACTGATAGAGAACCATTCCCTAATGGTAGGGAAACCTGACCAGCCTAGCTTTGCCTGGTTAAAGTCAGACAGAACAACAACTCTGAAATGCATGACCTATGCTAATACAAAAAGAAACTTTGTCAAAATTATTGTTTGTCCCACATAACATACTTGGCTGATTTCTTCTTATACTGCAATCACACTATATGACATGTTTAGTTGCTATAAATGGAAAGTTTCTGTTTCCCTTTCTTTTTCACTTTAAAAATACTTTTGATTAATTTTAAAGGCTTCAGGTAAATATTTTTTCTGGCCTTGTAAGATATGTTACATACTTAGACAAGATCAGTCATTCCTATATTTTAAACATAATTCACAAATCGAAATCTTATACTTAGATAATTTTATTTACTTCTGTTTACTCCACAAATCTGCCTACCTTTTCTGATTCTCTTGCATTTGTCTTACTGGACAGTGATGAAAATACCATCCGTGTGTCCCTTTAATCTTCAATTTGTTGTTCAAAGTTCTATAAACTTATAAGAAAAGTTTTGTGCATATATGAATCACCATAAGGGGACTGTCATATTTACAGACTCGATTAGGAGAAGTTTTCTGTCACTTCCTGGACAAATGTCCCAAGATGATAATAGACTCTTGTTTTCAGGTTAACATATAGTTGCCTCAATAGTCTGCAACTATTATTACCCATGACTTCTTTCTTTGACCTTACTGGATAATACCATACCCGTTGGCACCTGTGAATCTCTAAATAGCTACTTCTTCCTCAGAGGATGTGGCTTCTGCTTCTTCAGGAAAAGCAGAAGATATGTGGATGTGCATAACAACTTATAGAGAACTGATTCAGTATAGAAGTCAGTTTTGCACTGCATATAAAGCTTTTGGCTGAATCAAGATGACCTAATTTTGCCACCTGCCTCAGATACTACCTATATGAGGAAAGGAGGGAAGAGAGGCAATGAGCATTTATCTAATAAATATAGTGGGTATTATAGTAGGTAAAAAGTATGCATTACTGCAGGTAACTACAGTAGGTGCTATACACCAGTCACTATGCCAATTTTTTTTTTTTTTTTTTTTTTTTTTACAAATACTGTATCTCATTTGTTTTTCACAAAAATCATGTGGGAAAGGTACTTAAAGGAAGATGCTTAAGGAAAATAAGGCTTAGAAAGCAAATGACTTGCTCATAGTCCCAAAACTATTTGGTGTTTGAGGTTAGATTTGATTTTGGGTTCTCCTGACCCAGGCCCAGTGCTTTATCTACTACTTAGATTCCTCCTTTGTATGATATTGGGTAAATCAATTAATTTCTCAGAGTCTCAGTTCCCTCATCTGTAAAATGGAAATAACAATAGCAACTACTTCAAAAGGTTGTTGTGAAGATCAAATGTGATAATATATATAAAGAGCTTTACAAACTATATAAATGTGAGCCACTATTACAGTGTTGCTCTTAATATTGATATTAAAGTATATGAGTAAGCTTGTAAACACCAATAAATGACCTGAAACATCTGTTGAGATATATATATATATATATATACACATATATATATATATACACCCACATATACATAAACACATACTATTTTATACATCTAAAGCTTTGACTTCAAATGTTTAATTAGATCACAAATAAGATAAAAATACTTCAGAAACTCTGATCCTATGGTCAAGTATAAAAGTCTGATTCCTAATTCATATTTAAAGTGGAAGCTATTAAACTTCTAGTGATCAGTCTACTTCTTAGGGATCTTAAAATACAACAAACCAATATACTCTAACAGAAAAAGCATTATAGAATAAAATAAAAAGGTTATGGTTACTTAAAAATTCTTACCTTATTTTATAATCTAAGAGCATTAAAAATGAATGAAATGTTTTAGCTCTGAAACCAGGAAATATATTATGCCTATAGCTTCCTTAGTTTTCAATAAAAATGCAGGAGAAAAGTTATCTCAACCAAATTTACTAGTATTTAATAGATTCATATAATTCATATACAGACAATTTAGTTTATGACTTTTTTCTTTTATCTGTTCTGTCCTGATATTTTTGTAAATTATTAGGTATAGAATGTAACAAAGTCTGAAATCTAGAAATAGAACATTGTTTTTTGAAGAAGTTCAAATAGATTCAAATTTTTGAAATGTCTACTTTGAGCAAAGCATGCACTGGGTTTAAAATAATAAAAACAAAAAAATACCCATGCCCTCAAGGAAATTACATTCTACTAAAGTAACGCAGGGGAATCTTTTTTTCTGCCAAGGGCCATTTGGAGACTTCTAATATCATCTGCGGGCCATACAAAAGTATAAACTGATAAACTCAGGTTAGTACCTAGCTTTTAGCTCATCATAGCCTGCAGTTGCTTGGCAGGGCCAGATTAAATGATCTAAAGAGCCTTATATGACCTGCAGACAGATGTTCCCCTCCCCTATATTAAAGGATACATAATGCAAACAAATTAGGAAAAACTCATTCATTTGAAGAGAACAAGAATACCAAAACCAGGAAGATCAAGAAAAACTTCCCATAACAGTTAAAATCTGATCTGAGCCTTGAAGCAAGCTAAAGTCTAAAGAACAGAAGTGAAGAATTATCTTGCAATTTCATTCCTATAATGGAAGACAGATGAGGCAAAAACACAAGGTCTGGAAATTATTTATATTTTATTGTGATTTTATTTATTTTTGATAAACATTTTCCGGTTACATTTTAATATGGTTCAATTGCTCTCAGGAGTTTTGAAGGCCACAAGAGCATGAATTTGATATTTCTGCTTTAAGATGACTAGTCTGACAGTGGTGCCTAGATGATAGATAACCTAGATGATACTCTAAATATAAAATGAATAACTTATTTTATAATAGCTCAAAGTAAAATTTTGTATGTTATTCAATAAACAAGAAGAGGAAAATTTGCAATGTTAATGTATTTTCCCAAATAAGTCTAACAAGAATTTTAAAATATTAAAAAACTCACATTTTTTATAATAAAGCTGAGTAATTTTATACGTTCTTCTGGCAATTTCTGCAATTTGCATTTTCTTTCATTCAGCTTCTCAAGTTCCTCATTAAGGTTCCTATGAACACTTTTTATACGCATAGTATAATACATTATTTTTTTCATTGCTGTAGTCTGAAAATGAGAACAGAAGAAAATAAAATTTAAAATAACTGTATTTTTAAAAATATATACTTAAATAGTGATTAAACGAAACTCTTGTGGTCAGAGACAATTTCTGTAACACATTCTACACAATTATTCCAAAGTATTCTAAATGATAAACAACAAAATTTAGCCCATATTATTTTTGTGAAAATGGCAATGGTAACAATGATAGTTGTTAAGGGAGATGATGTAACTCATTAAAAGATACAGTGGATAAAGAAATCAACGCCCTGAAAAACAGAATTAGTGAATGGGAAAAAGAAAATAACTCCTTAAAAAATAAAATCGGTGAGATGGGGGGAAAAATTCCATAGAACAAAACAACTTATTTAAAAACTCAATTGGACAATTATAAAAAAGAAATAAAAAAGTAAATGAAGAAAATAATTCATTAAAAATCAGAATTGAACAAATGGAAATGAAAGACTCAAGGAAATACCAAGAATAACCAAGCAAAACCAAAAAATTTTTTTAAAAAATAGAAAAAATGTCAAATACCTACTTGGAAAAACAACAGACATGGAAATAGATCTAGGAGAGATAATTTAAGGATTACTGGACTCCCTGAAAATCATGATGAAAAAAAGAGCCTAGACACTATGCCCAGATATTATAGAAACAGAAGGTAAAATAGATATTGAAAGAATTAATTGATCACTTACTGAAAGAGATCCCAAAATCAAAACTTCAAGAAATATTGTGGCTAATTCCAGAACTATCAGACTAAGGAAAAAATACTACAAGCAGCTAGAAAAAAACAATTCAAATACAGAAGAGCCACAATAAGGATTACTCAGGCTTTAGCAGCGCCCAGATTAAAGGATCAAAGGTCCTGGAATCTGATATTTTGAAAGGCTAAGAAACTTGGTATGCAGTCAAGAATAAATTACCCAGCCAAACTGAGCATTTTCTTCCAGGAAAGAAGATGAACATTCAATGAAATAGGTAAATTCCATCTATTTCTGATGAAAAAACCAGAACTAAACAAAAAGTTTGACCTCCAAATATAAGACTCAAAAGAAGCATAAAAAGATAAAAAGAACTCTTGAAAACTGTATTTCTGTTATGAGTATATATAAAGAGTACATGTATAATTTGGTTTTACTGTTATAATATAAAAAAGGATCTAGAGGTATAAAGGAAATTGTACGAGAAAAAGGGAAAAGTGGAGGAACTACGACTCACGAAGAGGCAAAGGAAACCTATTATATCTGAGGGAAAGAAGGGAGGGGGATGAACATAGTGTAAATCTTACTCACATCAGAACTGGCTCAAAGAGAAAATATTAGATATATTTGGTTTACAGAGAAACTTCTCCCACCTCATTGAAAAGTGGGAGGGGAAAAGCAAAAAGGGAAGGGGTAGGCTAAATAGAAGGGAATACAGAAAGTAAGGGAAAGGCTTAAGAAAAGGGAGGGACTTCTAAAGGGGGCGAGGGATCCTAAAAAAGGGAGGGCTGTGTGAGGCAAGTGATGCTCAATACTGGGGAGGAGGGTAAGGGGAAAAGGAAAGAGAAAAGCATAATCTGGGGTTAACAAGATGGCAGGAAATACAGAATTAGTCATTTTAACCATAAATGTGAATGGGGTAAACATAAAGCAGATGCAGATAGCAGACTAGATTAAAAGCCAGAATCCTACAATATACTGTTTACAGGAAACACACTTGAAGCAGGGCGGGATATAAAGAGTAAAGGTAAAAGGCTGGAGTAGAATCTACTATGGTTTAGGTGAAGTCAAAAAAGGCAGGGGCAGCCATCCTGATCTCAGATCAAGCAAACACAAAAACTGATCTAATTAAAAGAGATAAGGAAGGGCATTGAATCTTGCTAAAGGATAGCATAGATAATGAAGCAATATCAATAATAAACATATATGCACCAAGTGGTGTAGCATTTAAATTCCTAAAGGAGAAAGTTGCAAGAAGAAATAGAGAGCAAAACTACAATAATGGGAGATCTTTACCTTGCACTCTCAGAACTAGATCAAACCACAAAATAAATAAGAAAGAATTTAAAGAGGTAAATAGAACACAGAAAAGTTAGGTATTATGATAGATCTTTGGAGAAAACTAAATGGAGACAGAAAGGAATACACTTTCTTTTCAGCAGCTCATGGAATCTATATAAAAACTGACCCTATATTAGGACATAAAGACCTCAAATTCAAATGCAGAAAGGCAGAAATAGTAAATCCATCCTTTTCATATCATGATGCAATAAAAATTACATTCAATAAAAAGCCAGGGGAAAATAGACCAAAAAATAATTGGAAACTAAATAATCTCATCCTAAAGAATGATTGGGTGAAATAGCAAACCACAGATACAATTAATAATTTCATCCAAGAGAATGACAATAATGAGATGACATACCAAAATATATGGGATGCAGCCAAAGTGGTAATAAGGGGAAATTTTATCTCTCTAGAGACCTACTTGCATAAAATAAAGGGAAAATCAATGAATTAGGCTTTCAACTAAAAAAGCTAGAAAAAGTGCAAATTAAAAAACCCCCAATCAAACACTAGACTTGAATTCTAAAAAGAAAAGGAGAAATTAATAAAACTGAAAGTAAAAAAAACTATTGAATTAATAAATAAAACTGAGAGTTTGTTCTATGAAAAAACCAATAAAATAGATAAAGCCTTGGTAAATTTGATTAGAAAAAGGAAAATAAAAAATTGTGAGTCTTAAAAATGAAAAGAGAGAACTTGCCACTAATGAAAAGGAAATTAGAACAATAATTAAGTGATACTTTGCTCAACTTTATGACATAAATTTGATACCTTAAATGAAATGGATGAATACCTTCAAAAATATAGGTTGCCCAGATTAACAGAGGAAAAAGTAAATTGCTTAAATAGTCCCATTTTTGAAAAAGAAATAGAACAAGCTATTAATCAATTCCCTAAGAAAAAATCCCCAGCCAGATGAATTCCACCAAACATTTAAAGAACAATTAACTCTAATGCTATATTAACTATCTGAAAAATAGGGATTGAAGGAGTCCTGTCAAATTCATTTTATGACCCAGACATGGTACTGATACCTAAACCAGTAGGATGAAAACAGAAAAAAAATTATAGACCAATCTCCCTAATGAACATTAATGCAAAAATCTTAAACAAAATATTAGCAAAAAGATTACAGAAAATCATCTCCAGGATAATACACCATGACCAAGTAGGATTTATACCAGGAATGCAGGGCTGGTTCAATAATAGGGAAACTATTAACATAATTGACTACATCAATAACCAAAGTAACAAAAACCATATGATCATCTCAATAGATGCAGAAAAAGCATTTGATAGAATCCAACACCCATTCCTATTAAAAACCTTAGAGAGTATAGGAATGAATGAACTCCTCCTTAAAATAGTCAGTAGCATCTATTTAAAATCATCAGTAAGCATCAATGGTGATAAACTGGAACCATTCCCAATAAAATCAGGAGTGAAACAAGGTTGCCCACTATAACCATTACTATCAATATTGTATTAGAAATGCTAGCTTCAGCAATAAAAGATGAAAAAGAGATTAAAGGAATTAAGAGTAGATAATGAGGAAACCAAATTGTCACTCTTTGCACATGATATGATGGTATACTTAGAGAACCCAGAGATTCTACTAAAAAGCTGCTAGAAATAATCCACAACTTTAGCAAAATTGCAGGATACAAAATAAATCCATATAAATCCTCAGCATTTTTATACATCACTAACAAAATCCAACAGCAAGAGATACAAAGAGAAATTCCATTTATAATAACTGTTGATAGTATAAAATATTTGGGAATCTATTTGCCAAAGGAAAGTCAGGAACTACATGAGCAAAACTACAAAACACTTTTCACACAAATAAATTCAGATCTAAACAATTGGAAAAATATTAAGTGTTCTTGATAGGTCAAGCAAATATAATAAAGATGACAATGCTACCTAATCTATTTATTTAAAGCTAGATCAATCAGACTTCCAAAAAACTATTTTAATGACCTAGAAAAAATAACAACAAAATTCATCTGGAAGAACAAAAGGTCAAGAATTTCAAGGGAACTAATGGAAAAAAAAATCAAATGAAGGTGTCCTAGCTGTACCAGATCTAAAATTATATTATAAAGCAGCGGTCACCAAAACCATTTGGTATTGGCTAAGAAATAGACTAGTTGATCAGTGGAATAAGTTTGGTTCACAGGACAAAATAGTCAATAACTATAGCAATCTAGTGTTTGACAAACTCAAAGATTCAAACTTTTGGGACAAGAATTCGCTATTGAAAAAAACTGCTGGGAAAATTGGAAATTAGTATGGCAGAAACTACACTTAACATGATACACCAAGATAAGATCAAAATGGGTTCATGGTTTAGGCATAAAGAATGAGCTTATAAATAAATCAGAAAAACATAGGATAGTTTACCTCTCAGACTTGTGGAGGAGGAAGGAATTTGTGACCAAAGGAGAACTAGAGATCATTGTTGATCATAAAATAGAAAATTTTGATTATATCAAGTTAAAAAGCTTTTATACAAATAAAAGTAATGCAGAAAAGATTAGAAGGGAAGCAATAAACTGGGAAAACATTTTTACAGTTAAAGGTTCTGATAAAAGCCTCGTTTCCAAAATATACAGAGAATTGACTCTAATTTATAAGAAATTAAGCCATCTTCCAATTGATAAATGGTCAAAGGATATGAACAGACAATTTTCAGATGAAGAAATTGAAACTATTTCTAGTCATATGAAAAGGTGTTCCAAATTATTATTTATCAGAGAAATGTAAGTTAAGACAACTCTGAGATACCATTATACACCTGTCAGGTTGGCTAAGATCACAGGAAAAGATAATGACTAATGTTGGAGGGGATGTGGGAAAACTGGGACACTGATGTATTGTTGGTGGAGTTGTGAATGGATCCAACCATTCTGGAGAGCAATTTGGAACTATACTCACAAAGTTATCAAAGTGTGCACACCCTTTGATGCAGCAGTGTTACTACTGGGGTTATATCCCAAAGAGATCTTAAAGAAGGGAAAAGGACCTGTATGTGCAAAAATGTTTGTGACAGCTTTTTTCATAGTGGCTGGAAACTGGAAATTGAATGAATGCCCATCAATTGGAGAATGGCTGAGTAAATTATGGTATACGAATGTTATGGAGTATTATTTTCTGTAAGAAATGACCAGCAGGATGAATACAGAGAGGCTTGGAGAGACTTACATGAACTGATGCTAACTGAAATGAGCAGAACCAGGAGATCATTATAAACTTCAACAACAATAATATATAAGGACCAATTCTGATGGAAGTGGCTCTCTTTGGCAATGAGAGGATCCAAATCAGTTCCAATTGATCAGTGATGAACAGAACCAGCTACACTCAGCAAAAGATTACTGGGAAATGAGTGTGTACTAAAACATAACATTTGTACTCTATTATTGTTTGCTTGCATTTTTATTTTTCTTCCCAGGTTATTTTTGCCTTCTTTCTAAATCTGATTTTTCTTGTGCAACAAGATAACTATATAAATATGTATACATATATTGTATTTAACATATACTTTAACATGTTTAACATGTATGGGACTATCTACCATCTAGGGGAGGGGGTGGAGGAAAGGAGGGGAAAAGTTGGAACAGAAGTGTTTGCAAGGGTCAATGTTGAAAAATTATCCATGCATATGTTTTGTCAATAAAAAGCTATAATAACAATAATAATAAAAAGTAAAAAAAAGAAATAATTATGTGGTTGGGATTATTTTTGTTTTTAACATGATTAATGATGCTGACTATTTTCGTAATGGTGAACCACAATTTCATCATGTTAAATAAAACTTGGTTATGGTGAATTATTTCTTGAGTGAACTGCTATAGTCCACTTTGCAGGACATTATTTGAAATTTTTGAATCAATATTGGTCTCTAATGCTCCTGTATTTTATACTTCTCTGGTGTAGTTATTAAGGTACTGCTTTTATAAAAGGAATCTAGTAGAATTCTTTCTTTCTCCATTTTTGAGAATTATTTGTGAAAGTTGTACTAATTGTCCTTTAAAAGTCTGACAGAATTTATCTCTAAATGTGTCAGGACCCGGAATTTTTCTTTAATAGATTTTGGTGGTTCTTTTAGAATTAGGGGGTTCCTTATACCAATGAAGTCAAAGGTCTAGTCCCTATCTTGACCACATTTAATCAACCTAATCTGACAAAATACATGCCATATAATTTGGGGTTCCAACTGGTGGAACATGCTGGGAATAACAGATAAAGTGATTGTTAATGAGTGTAAGACTTCATTATATTGCCTTATGTAGAAAACAGAAACAAGTAAATTCAGTTCTTTGAGAACTGAATAACATAATATTAAATAGAGTATGTGCTTCATCAGAAGCAGGTTAGTCTGAATGTGTCAAAATGAAATAGGGAAATAAAAGGATTATTCAAAATATTCTGGCAAAAAAAAAAAAAAAACCAAAAAACGAACACACCTTTTTGGCAGAATAAAATTTACCTTTTCGCAAAAGTCTTTACAAAATTGCATAAATTCCAATCTCTCAGAATTGGGTCTAAATTAGTCATATAATTCATTATATTCTTCAATGGATATTGTGGGACAACTACGAGAAGGAAATTACTTAACCAAACATACTTACCTCAGCCAGTTCTTTGATCTGCTTTGGTGACACATCAAGTGTATCAAGTCTTTGAAGACGAGGCAAATGATATAGCACGTGTGTGGAATAATGACAAAGCATACAAACTGGATTAGGCTTATATTGAGGGTCATTCAGACTCAAATCCTTTAAACGGGATAACTTGGTTAAGTGAGTGAGTTCCTAAAACAATGATAATAATTAAAGCATTTATTAGTAGTCATTGCCTCTTTCTACAGAAGATATTTGAAAACGTAAAGAGGTTACATCTTCTAGAGTAATGTAGCAGAATCACAAATGCACTTAAAATGTAAATATAGTTTAGCCACTATGATGGATTTCTTATAGTGAATAAATTCTATGGTGGCTAAAATATATGTTGAAAAACCAAATAACAATTTATGTTCAGCTAAAGAACATAAAAAAATAATACTTTCTACAATATTAAAATTAAATATATTTTTATGGAGAGTATGGAACTACTTATTTCTACTTAGGGTCAAACTTGATGATTTTATGATCTCCTACCACTTCCTTCCCACCTCCTCCTACCAAAAAGCCATGTTGGATGAGGAAAAACATTGAATTTGGAGTCTGATCACCTGGGTTTGAATCTGGCCTTTATCACTTATTTCCTGTATGATCTTGAGCAAGTGGGCTTTTTTGTGCCTCAGTTTACTCTTCTGTAAAATGGTGGTGCACAGGGGCATGAAAAGGGTTGAACTATGTAATTTTTCAGGTCTCTTTCACCTTTAATTCTATGATCTTATATTTATCAATAAGGATTTTTAAAATGATGTCTGGGGATATGGTGCTTAGGTCTTTTTTTTTTTTTTTAAATATCATCAGGCTCTTTTTGGAGACCAGGAAGTGCTCAATTATCTCTCTCTGCTCTGTAATCCATTGTTTAGAATATTGTGTTTGACACTTTCCACATAAATAAAATCAGATCTAACCAACTGGAAAACTATTAAGTGCTCTTGGATAGGTTGAGAGCAAATATAACAAAGATGACAATACTACCTAAACTAATCTATTTATTTAGTGCTATACCAATCAGACTCCCCAAAAACTATTTTAATAACCTAGGAAAAGTAACAACAAAATTCATCTGGAAGAACAAAAAGTCAAAAATTTCAAGGGATCTAATGAAAAAAAAAATCAAATGAAGATGTTCTAGCTGTATCAGATCTAAAATTATATTATAAAGCAGTGGTCACCAAAACCATTTGGTATTGGCTAAGAAATAGCCTAGCTGATCAGTGGAATAGGTTAGGTTCACAGGACAAAACAGTCAATAACATAATAATCTAGTATTTGACAAACACAAAGACTCCAGCTTTTGGGATAAGAATTCACTGTTTGATAAAAACTGCTGGGAAAACTGGAAATTAGTATGGCAGAAACTAGGCAATGACCCACACTTAACAATGTACACCAAGATAAGTTCAAAATGGGTTTGTGATTTAGATAAAGAATGAGATTATAAATAAATTAGAAGAACATAATATAGTTTACCTCTCAGACCTGTGGAGGAGGAAGGAATTTGTGACCAAAGAACTAGAGATCATTATTAATCACAAAAGAGAAAATTTTGATTATATCAAGTTAAAAAGTTTTTGTACAAACCATGCAGATGAGATTAGAAGGGAAGAAATAAACTGAGAAAACATTTTTACAGTCAAAGATTCTGATAAAGGCCTCATTTCCAAAATATATGGAGAACTGACTCTAATTTATAAGAAATCCAGGCATTCTCCAATTGATAAACTGTCAAAGGATATGAACAGACAATTTTCAGATGAAGAAATTTTAACTATTTCTAGTCATATGAAAAATGCTCCAAATCATTACTGATTAGAGAAATGCAAATTAAGATAACTCTGAGATACCATTACACACCAGATTGGCTAGGATGACAGAAAAAGATGATGATGAATGTTGGAGGGGATTGGGAAAACTGGGACACTAATACATTGTTGGTGGAACTGTGAGTGGATCCAACCATTCTGGAGAGCAATTTGGAACTGTGCTCAAAAAGTTATCAAACTGTGCATACCTTTTGATCCAGCAGTGTTACTACTGGGCTTATATCCCAAAGAGATCTTAAAGAAGGGAAAGGGACCTGTATGTGCAAAAATGTTTGTGGCAGCCCTTTTTATAGTGGCTAGAAACTGGAAATTGAATGGATGCCCATCAATCAGAGGATGGCTGAACAAATTGTGGTATATGAATGTTATGGAATATTATTGTTCTGTAAGAAATGACCAGTAGGATGATTTCAGAAAGTCCTGGAGAGACTTACAGGAATTGATGCTAAATGAAATGAGCAGAACCAGGAGATCATTATACACTTCAACAACAATACTATATGATGATCAGTTCTGATGGATGTGGCTCTCTTCAACAATGAGATGAACCAAATGAGTTCCAATTGTTCAGTAATGAAGAGAACCAGCTACACCTAGCGAAAGAACTATGGGAAATGAGTGTGGACCATAACAAAGCATTTCCATTCCTTCTGTTATTGCTTGCTTGCATTTTTGTTTTCCTTCTCAGGTTATTTTTACCTTATTTCTAAATCTGATTTTTCTTGTGCAGCAAGATAACTTTATAAATATGTATACATATATTGTATTTAACATATACTTTAACATATTTAACATGTATTGGTCTACCTGCCATCTGGGGGATAGGGTGGAAGGAAGGAGGGGAAAAGATGGAACAGAAGATTTTGTAAGGATCAATGCTGAAAAATTACCCATGCATGTCTTGTAAATAAAAAGCTAAAATTATTAAAAAAAAAAAAAAGAATATTGTGTTTGAAGAACAGCAAGAAAGCCAGAGTAGTTGGAGTATAAAGTATGAGGATGAGAGTAACACGTAATTAATTTAGGAAGGAGGACTGGGGATAAGCTGTGAAGGGCTTTAAATGTCAAAAAATGTATATTTCATCCTAGAGAACCACTAGAATTCAGAAGTCACAGATCTAAAAAGATTTATAGATTTCAAGCTAAAGGAAAGATTTAATCCAATCTCCTCATTTTATACATGAAGTAAGTAAGGTTCAGAGAAACCTGCATGAATTGAGATCTAAGAGTCAATTCCCCACCCTACTTCCTTTACAAGTCCTCAAATCTCTTTTAAGATCCAATCCATCATCTCCATCTGCTCACTAGACTCTTCCATCTGGACATCCCATAGGCTTCTCAAACTCAATATGTATAAAATCAAATTCATTATTTTACACCATCCTTAATTCTATTAGAAAAACAACCATTTATTCAGTCACTAAGCTGTGCAATCTCACTTTGAATTAGTTGCCAAATTTGTCACCTATATCTTATCAGCATCTCTCACATCCATCTTTTTTTCCCCATTCATATGAAAGTCACACTATCTCAGCAGTAACCTCTCTCCTAAGTGGTAGTTTACCATAAGTATCCTCATTGGTTTTCTTGCCTCTAATCTTTTTCCTTTCCAATTCATTCTCCACCCAGCCACCAAATTGATGTTCTTGCTGAAAAAGCTTAATTGTGTTACTTCCCTACTAGAAGTTCTAGTAGCTTCCTATTGTCTCTAGGTTAATATTATGTGGCAAAGACCTTCATGGGTCTAGACTGCTCACCTAATTGTGAAAACAATATGTCCTGCAACTAATGCATTTGCCTAATCCACAAATAAATTACTTTCTTAACTTCTTTTGCAAAGCTTCCTTATCTTCTTGGATGAGTTTGTAATTCCATATGGATAATCCTTGCTGTGGCAGGGATACCTTGAAGTGAGGGAGGGAAAGGAATTATGAGTCCCCTTTGGAATAAAGACCCACAAGAAATTTTTCCAGTCTTTCATATTACAGGGATCCTCAATCATTGAAGTGAGGGAGGGAAAGGAATTATGAGTCCCCTTTGGAATAAAGACCCATAAGAAATTTTTCCAGTCTTTCACATTACAGGGACCCTCAATCAGTTTTGGTGTGTTCTATGCACAAAGTGACACAAGACTTTGTCCAGGCCTTAGCTTGAATGGCTTTCTGCATTGAAGAAATCATGGAAAAGTTTCCATGTAGGAGAGAGGAAGTTCTGCCCAGAGTTTCCTCATTTGACAGAGGGAGTGAAGCCCAATTAACCTCAGATCTTAAATCCCTACAGGACAGATTCATGTTGTTTGGAAAGCTCAGCATGGACCATATTTCTGTCAGACACATGAAGTAAATTTTCTTTGTTTTTTGCTTCATTATTTGCTTGTGGGTTTAGAAAGGTCATGCTAATACCTATTAAATGCTAATCAAGCAGTAATTTTAAGTAAACATTATGAAATATTCTTTGTTGAATGTATAAAATTTTATATTTCGATAAGACTGTGACATTTGCCTTTTTTTGTGGGACCAATCATGTGACATTGCCTGTTTTGGTGAAAGGATACTTACTATTCATGGCTCCCCAGAGATCTGTTTTGAATTGAGAACAATGTCTTCAAAATATGCTTCTGCTTATTTGGTGAAGAGGAGTTTTTTCAAAGAAAGGGAAAGAATAAAATAGGATTTGACATATGTCTACAACACGTAAGTTGGCAGCATCAATATAGGGGGCAATAAGGACATGTTTCTGGGAGAAGACATTCTTCAATGGTCAACCATATGGGTGGGAACAACCTCTTTCCATTGGACATATCTTTAAATCAACCTGAAGAACAATTCTCTTTCTACTGAGACACAAGGGTCACAGCAGAAGCAAGAAAGATGCTACTGGCCCTGTAGCCCTTAAAAATAGATTTGGAAATATGGTCTTGTTTTATTTGTCCTTTTCAGTTCTAGAAGTGGGGATTGGAATTCTGGATCCAGGAGCTTGAATCATAGGAACTTTGAATCATAGGAAATCCCAGGATTTCAGGATGGATGTAACCAGCTAGGAATAAAAGTCTGACTACCTCAGAGCAAGGCTTGGGGGAGAAGTTTAGATCTGGAACTCTGGTAGCATTCATGCTACAAAGAAGCTAAATTAAGTATTAGGAGAAAATGTCTAAATGTTTATTCTTGTTTTATCTTAGAAACACACACACAGATAAAAACATTGATTTTTTTTTTTTTGTAAAAATTAATCTGATTGTTAAGAGATCAAGTGGAACTGGCATTCTTAGACTGTCCTCCCCAAAATGGAAGTCAATTGGTGAGGATCCTAACCAGGGAGAAAGATGAGAGACTTTCCAGCTTCTGAAGGGTAATGGGAGACCTTGGAGTCTGGGTGAAATATAAGCCATTTGGCCTTCCGGCAGTGGAAGCCTAAATGATCATTGTTCTATAAAACACTCCAACTTCTGCCTCTGCTAGCCCCATTTTGAAAAAGAATTTCACCACCATTGTCTGTTGGTGCCTCAGCTCCCTTCAAGGCTTATAAGCTAAAATTCCACTCCTTCAAGAGGCCAATCTTGATTCCTCTATTGGCCAGTGCCCTTATCCCATTCATATAATTTAAAAATCTCTTCCAAAATTACTTTCATTTACTTTAGTGTAGCACCTTTTCTTGTTTCTTCTTTCACCTAATCTCATGAAGCTGGAAGTGAACAAACCAGCTGTGTGATTCTGAGAAAATCAGTTAACCTCAATGGGAAGCTCAGAAGAAGAGAAAATTAGAACAATGAGTTCAATTTTGAACACTGCTATGTTTAAGATGTCTCTGGGACATCTTGACTACAAGAAGCTGAGATGTCCAATAGGTAGTTGGAGATATGAGAAATCAAGAGAAACATTAGGGCTGGATAAGTATATATAAAAATGATCATTTAAAGGGTGATATTTGAATCCAGAAAGCTGATGAGATCACCAAGTGATTATACAGAGGGAGAAGAGAAGGCCCAGCATAACAAGGATAATGAGGCAAAATGCCTTCAGGTTAAAGTCTTAAAGAGGCCTATGAAATGGTCTCCAATTCAAAAAGGATCTTAAAAGAGAGATGGAAGAAAAATGAGGAAAAGAAAAGAGAGCTGTGCAAGAGACTTAGGAAAATTTTGGGGAAAAAGCCAACAGCTTGGAAGAGGAAGCACAGAAATTGACTGAAGAAAACAACTCCTTAAATATAAATTTGGTGAAATGGGGAAAAAAAATCCACTGAATAAAACAACTCTCTTAAAAGTACAATTGGCCAAATGTAAAAAGAGATAAAAAAGTTAAATGAAGAAAATAATTAAATAAAAATTACAATTGGACAAATGGAAGAGAACGAGTCAAGGAGACATCAAGAAACAGTCAAATAAAAATTTAAAAAATGAAAAAAATAGGAAAAAATGTAAAACACCTCATTGGAAAAAAAAGTCACAAATTCAAGAGATACAATATAAGAATTATTGAACTACTTGAAAGCCACAATTGAAAAAAAAGCCTTAATAACATCTTTCAAGAAATCATCATGGAAAACTGCTCTGATATTCTAAAATCAGAGGATAAAATAGTCATTGAAAAATCCACTGATCACCTCCTGAAAGAGTCCCCAAAATGAAAATTACAAGGAATATTGTAGCTAAAGTCCAGAATTATCAGGTCAAGGAGAAAATATGACAAGCAGTCAGAAAGAAACATAAAAATAGAAATGTTAGCTTTGGCAATAAAAGAAAAAGGAATTGAAGGAATCAGAGGAATGTAATTAAAACTATCCATTTTACATTTGATAATATTCTCTGATTCTTCTTTGGCCACAAATTCCTTTCTTCTCCACAAATCTGAGAGGTACACTATATCTTGTTCCCCTGATTTGTTTATTGTATTACCTTTAACGTAAGGAAACAAAACTTACTCTTTCTAGATGATATAATGATATATTTAGAGATTCAACTAAAAACCTACTGGAAACAATTAAAACTTTAGCAAAGTTGTAGGATATAAAATAAAGCACTGACATTTCTATAAGCTACCAACAAAGTCCAGCAGCAAGAGATAAAAAGAGAAATCCCATTTAAAATAACTGTAGATAATATAAAATATTTTAGAGCCCATCTGCCAAGACAAAAACAGCTCAAAACATGAAAAACAAAACACTTTTACACAAATAAAGTTAGATGTAAACAACCAGAAGAATATCAAGTGCTCATGGAGAGAATGAGCTAATATTTTTAAAAAATGACAATTCTACCTAAATTAATCTACTTATTCAGTACTATACTAATTAAATTGACAGGGAATTACTTTATAAAACTGGAAAGAGTAATTAACAAAATTCATCTGGAAGAACGAAAAGTCAAGAAAATAAAGAGATTTTCTTGAAATGCAAAGGAAGGTGGCCTAGCTACATCAGAGCTAAAACTCTATTATAAAGCGGCGGTCATTAAAACCATTTGGTACTGGCTAAGAAATAGAGTTTTAGATCAATGATATAGGTTAAGTTCATAAGACACAATTGCCAATGAATATGGTAATCTAGGGTTTGAAAAACCCCTGAGTCAAAAAACTCACTATTTGACAAAAATTGCTGGGAAAACTGAAAAAACTAGGGAGAATGGTAGAAACTAGTCACTGACTAACTATATCAAAATAATGTTGAAATGGGTTCATGATTTATACGTTAAAGGTAATACAATAAACAAATCAGGGGAACAAGATATAGTGTACCTCTCAGATTTGTGGAGAAGAAAGGAATTTGTGGCCAAAGAAGAATCAGAGAATATTATCAAATGTAAAATGGATAGTTTTAATTACATCAAATTAAAAAGGGCTTGCAAAACAAAACCAATACAGTCAAGATTAGAAGGGAAGCAGAACCAGTGTTTCTGAAGAAGGCTTCATATCTAAAATATACAGAGAACTCAAATTTATAAGAACATTGAAGTGGAAAAGCACCCCAAAATGGGACCATGAGAAACATAATCTTGAATCTTTGTAGTTAGAAGTTTATTACTAGTTCTTCACTCCCTAATGCAGATGGTATTTTTAACAACCCAGATGTACTGTCCTGAGAGTCTTGAGACCTTGCCAACCTGATAAGCTTAAAGAAATGCTGCTTGATGCTGCCTGATAATGACCCCCTTAGAGTGATAAATTTTTGCCTCCTGTTTAGAATAGAAATTCCTTTATTATGACAAATGTATCAAGAAACATTTTGATGTCTCTCTCTTCTTTCTATAAATATGGCCCTGAGGCCACTCATTACTGACTCCTCCCCTGTTGGTGTTGGGGTTTAGTCGCTAGCTAGCAATAAATGCTCTTAAAACTTCGTTATTTTGGCTGCCCTGTTTTTTCTCTCGCCTGGGTACTTCAACACAAGCCATTGCCCAATTAATAAAGTCAAAGGATATGAAAAGACAAATTCAGATAATGAAATTAAAGCCATCTACAGTCATATGAAAAAATGCTTTAAATCATTATTGATTAGACATGCAAAAATAAGACAACTCTGAGGTACCACTACACACCTCTCAGATTGACTAAAATGACAGAAAAAGATGATAAATGTTGGAGTGGATGTGGGAAAACTGGGACACTAAAGCATTATTGGTGGAGTTGTGAAATAATTCAATAATTCTGGAGAGCAACTTGAAACTATCAAATTGTGCATAGCCATTGATGCAACAGTATCATTACTGGGTCTATATCCCAGAGAAATCATAAAGGAAGGAAAAGGACTCACCTGTGTAAAAATGTTTGTAATAGCCTTTTTTGAGTGTATTGTAGTGGACGAGTGTAGTGGAAATTTAAGTGCATGCTCATCAGCTAGGTAATGGCTGAATAAGTTATGCTATATGAATGTAATGGAATATGATTGTTCTTTAAGAAATGAGCAGCCTGATTTCAGAAAAGCCTGGGAAGACTTACATGTAATGATGCTAAACTAAGCAAAGTGAGAAAAAAACAAGAGAACATTGTACATAGTGACAAGAAGATTATGTGATGATCAACTATGAAGAATTTGCCCATTGGTCGGTGGAAGCCAGGATATTTTAGGAACAGACATGCTTGAAGCAGATGGGAACTGAATTGCAGGAGTGATAGGATATCAGGCTGGTTAGGAGAAGAGACAATTTGTCTGAGAATACAAAAATCTTTCCTCAAACCCAATATCCCTTCATACACTGACTGATTTATCTTTTTGTTTCCCTTTTGTGTTTCCTTAGCAACACTGTAGTTAGAAAGCATTTAATGGTTTGATTAATTATATTGAAGGATTCTCATTATGATTCTTCACTTGCTAGCACTGATGCTTTGTTTTTCTTTCTTTCACTTGTTTTTCATGATCTCTATGAGAGCCAGTGCAACAGGTCTGCTACTGGCATCCTCAGGCTGGACATTTCACAGACTTAGCATCACATCTGCCTATTCCTCTTTTTAAAAATTTCTCTAACTCCCTTTTGTAGCATTGTTATTTCTGTACAAGTATTTATCCCCATTAGATTGCAAGTTGCTTGAGAGCAGAGTCTGTGTTACATTAGTTTTGTGTATAGCACAGTACCTTTTCCATAATAGAGTCCTGATTCATATTTAATTAACTGAATTTTCTGAGAAGCCAGAGACCAGTTTAGAAAAATGTAAAGCAAGGCAATCTGAGCAGAGCTAACTAGTTTGGAGAGATTATCAAGTATATTTCTTGCTTGGTTCTATGGGAGATTGCTGCTTCTAAATGAAGCTACAGAATGGAATTAGAGAGTCTATCCTAGAGAAATCTCCCCAAGAAATGTTCATGTTAATGACATTGTTGATCCTTTACAGATCATAGATAACAGCACCTCATAGCTGATAAAAGTGCTATCTTCACAATAGTTCTGTAGAATATCATCATCCCATTACAGATGAAGAAACCCTTGATTCATCATGGTAAAACAGAGCACAGAACGGCCTTTGTCTTGAAGTTAGGCAGTTTGGCAACCATTTAAGAGAGAAGCTACATTATGTTTTCGTGATGATCACAGAAAATAAATTTCTTTTATATAAAATTTTATATAAATATAAAATAAATATTATAAATTATGTAAAATAAAAATTTCTCTTAAAAATTAATTTTAGTGTCATACATGTGCATTCATTTTTTTACATATTTCCCTATGAATCATATTGGAAGAGAAAAATCAGAACAAAAGGAAAAAACCACAGAAGAAAAAAAAAGAAGAAAAAGAAAAAAAAAGTGAACATAGGATATGCTGATTTATATTCAGTCTCCAGAGTTTTCTCTCCGGATGCAGATGGCATTTTCCATCAAAAGTTTATTGGAATTGCTTTGGATCACTGAATCACTGAGAAGAACCAAATATTTCATAATTGATAGTCGCACAATCTTATTGTTGTCATGTACAATGTATTCCTGATTCTGCTTGTTTTGTTCAACATCAGTTCATGTAAATTTTTCGAGGCCTTTCTAAAATCAGCCTGTTCATCATTTTTTATAAACATTAATACTCCATTACTTTCATATACCATAATTTATTCAGCCATTCCCCAACTGATGGGTATCTACTCATTTTTCAATTCTTTGCCACAACAAAAAGAACTGCTACAAATATTTTTGGATATGTGGATCCTTTTTCCCCTCTTTTATGATCTCTTTGGGATACAGGCTTAGTAGTATCACTGCTGGGTCAAAGGATATGCACATTTTATAACCCTTCTGGGCCAGTTCCAAATTGATTTCCAGAATGATTGGATCATTTCACAACTCCATCAGCAATGCATTAATGTCCCAGTTTTCTCACATTCCCTCTAACATTTATCATTATCTTTTCCTGTCATCTTAGAGGTGTGAGGTAGTACCTCAAGAGTTGTTTTAATTTGGATTTCTCTAATCAATAATGATTTAGAGCATTTTTTATAGAATATAATTTTCTAAGGAGAAACATGATTTTTCTAAGACACAAGTCTGATCCTATCACCACTTTTCCTTCATCCTTCCAACTTCATTCAATAAACTCTCAAGAGCATCCTATGGTTTCCAGGATTAAATTTAAATCCTCTAGAATTTAAAGCTCTTCATAACTTATACTTTTCCTATCTTCATGGTTTTCCTACATCTGACTCCCCTCCACATATTCTATAATCCATCCACACTGGTCTTTTTGTTGTTCCCGAAACCCTCAAGTTCTCATTTCCCTACCTTTTGGCTGTCCTCTATGACTAGAATGCTCTTCTTCCTGAGCTCTGCTTCTCAGTTCCCACACTACCCTTTAAGACTCAGCTTTTGGAGTGGGGTGTTAGAGGGTGTGTGTAGAGGGGTTAGCAGTGGTAAGGAGAAGGCCCACCTCTTCATGTGAAGGAGAATCTGTGTGTGTAGAGGGGTTAGCAGTGGTAAGGAGAAGGCCCACCTCTTCATGTGAAGGAGAATATAGTGGCAGAAGGCCTTTGAATGACATGAAGACAAGGGGAGAAGATGGAGTGCAGGGAGTGACCTCAACTTTTTCAATAACTTATTAGATAAGATTCTCTACAGAGACACTGAGAGAAGCATAGCAATGGAATATTTGAGGAACAATGAAAAGGCTTAGAAAAGGCACTGTGATGAATAGGGATGCAAAAGGCTTGCTCCACAACAGTAAGACCCAGTTAAGAATATGTGGTAGATCCAGTCAATATGATTTCATGATTTCTTCCAACTTATTTTCACAGCACATAAATAGGAACGAAAGCAGTGAATAATGAGAGTAATCCAAGGTTAAGGTCTGGTAGAACACCGCTGACCACAGGATGAAGGAACAAGGGACTTGAGAGAAAAGTACCATGTAGAATTGAACTGATTCATCAAGAATCAGAGAGGAAAAGAGTACAGTGAGTGCAGAGGTGATGGACTGGGAAAGAACTACAGTGTTGGAGGTTACAGTGAGGATGTAAACAGGGTTTGGGGATGCAAGGCAGAGGAGAAATGGAATGATAACAGATTTGTACAATTTACAATTGTGGAACTATACTCTATATTTTAATCTCCCTATATATGTGTATATTTATACATACATATATAACTATACTCTAAAAATATTGTTAAAAAGAAAAGAAAGTTACTATATGTGCAAAAGTATTAGTAGCTATTTTGCCTATATATCCCAAACCATATCTAATGAATAAATAAGTTTATAAATATAATGCAATACTGTTATGCTATTATAAATAGCAAAAACAAAAGAAAACAAAAACCTACAAAAAGTACATGATCTTGGACAAGTCCCTTATCTTTTCTGAATATCAATTTTCTTAACTGCAAAATAAGAGGCTTTGACCAGAGCACCTTTAAGTCCCAACCAATCCCAAATATATGCTCCTTTTCTCTTAAGTGACAAAAAGCAATGTAAGGAAAATAACAATAAACACATTGACTATTTAACAACAATAAGAAGAAAAGATAGGGATCTCTGAAAGGGGATAAAGAACAAATGTAGTGTTCATTTTTTTTCTGTTAAAATGTATAGATAATTTTAATCAAATTGTGAATAATTTGTACGTTAATGTTTCATTTGAAGATGTATTTCATATTTAAGTTTGTCAGTATTTTATATTTATTTGCTGAAATTACTGTATTTCTAATGAAAAAATTAAAACAAAATGACATTAATCTATCATTAATAAAATTTTCCTTCTTAAAATTTAAGTTTAAAAGATTAAAGATTTTCTGTAATTACACATTAAGACTTTGCAGTAGTCTTAATTATCGAAGACAATTTAAGACCTATAAAATAAATTGCCTGCAGTAGCTTTTAGGGAAAACAGTTAATCCACCTTTCAAAAACACACAAAATATTCCATTTCCATCACAGGATTACTTCTTCTCTAGCTTTTTTTTCCCAAACAAAAAGGAAATGTTTATTTAAACATACCTTTAATGAACATATTTGGTTACCAGACAGGTTTAGCCTCTCTATTTTTTCATTATAGTCCAAGCATTGTCCTTTATTTAAAAAAAATCATAAAACAGAAATTGTCATTTTACCCACTGTCATAATTTTATGTAACACACAGAAATATAACATGTTTGGCAGTAGTACTGTGCAAATCTTCTACCATCATAGAAACAGGTACCATGTCTCTTACCAAACAGTAAATAAAAATCTAAAAACCAGATATGATAGCATAGTGATAGGAAAAGGACTGATGATTTTACTGGTTTAATTTCACTAATGCAATTTGGTACCTTTTCTGCAACTTTAGAATCTAAAGGTGCCTTTAAGTCTAAGAGTCTAAGTGTCTGAGGCACTGTGAGGTTAAATGACTTAACCATCACATAGACAGAATGGATGGGTTAAATATAAGACTTGACCCCAGATGTTCTTGGAACCATTAGGCCATGTTGCCTCTTTAAAATAACTTTATTATCAAGGGCAGCTAGGTGGTGCAGTGAATAGAGCACGAGCCCTGAAGTCAGGAGGACCTGAGTTCAAATATGGCCTCAGACACTTAACACTTTCTAGCTGTGTGACCCTGGGCAAGTCCCTTAACCCCATTTGCCTCAGCAATAAATAAATAAATAATTTTAAAAAATAACTTTGTTATGCTCACTTCTGCAGCACCCATACTAAAATAGTTATCTCAAATGCAAAGGTAAACATTACCTACCAATGCTACTTATAAAATTTCCAGCAAGATTGAGGTCTTTCAAATTCTTCAAATTTTGCAAACCCTATAATGTAAGAAAATTTTAATTTAGATAAAATCATAAAAATCTACATTTATAAATCTGGAGATAATCAACTTTCCCATTTCTTCTTTGAGTTTAAGGAGATTATTTTTTGGCAGCTCCTGTGAGGAGCTTTTGTCGATACGCAGGAAAGAACCAAAATCTCATTACATTCTACTTTTCCCTCAGAGTTTTTCTATTTCTTTAATAAAAAAGTTTACTTATTAAATTAGAAGTATTATTATTAATCTTAGAGAGCTAAATTATGTTAATTATTTATAATTTTGGCTACACTATAATGTGGGGCATTTCTTGAATACATATAATATTACTTAAATTTAAGCTGTGTAAAAATTGGGTCTAGTTTACAGAAAAAAAACAAACCAAACCACCTAACAACAAATTTACCTCAATAGCTCTGATTCCATTGTAGTTCAACCAAATGACCTCCAGCTTTGTTAGTGACTCCAAATTTTCTATTTCGGTAATCTTATTATAATATAAGAACAGTTTTTCCAAATTTTTACATTCTTCTAAGCCTTCAATTTTCTGTAGCAAGAAATAGATTATTAGTTATAAAAGTAATTTCAAATTAAAATTTTTCTTAAGATAAAAAGTGATTAAGTCTAGTCTTCATGGAAGAAGTTGAGCTCCTAGTGTGGAGTCACTACTTACTAAAAATTGGAGAGATTGACAGTGAAATAACTCATAAGCATTGCTGGAAAGGCTTTTAGAAACCACCTTCCCCCTCCTAATTCCCTGAAAAGTTCAGATATAATTAACAGCACAGAAGAAATTCAATTATTCTTATTTGCAGATGGTGTGCTTAGAAAATCCCAGAATCAACAAAGAAATTGAGACAACAACATCAGTAAAGTAGCAGACTATATACAATATCCATAAAAATCATTCCTACGCAGAATTCACACAAATATGAAATGATAATAAAATAAACTTCATTTAAAAAACTATAAATTATTTAGTCATTAACTTAAAAAGAAATATACAAGATTTATATAAATACATCCACAAAACATTTTTACTGAAATGAAGGAAAATATAAATAATTGGAAAACTAGACTCTGCTAAACATGATTACATCAATATAAAAATGAGCCTTAAATATTACAATACATATAATATAAAATATTAAAATATAAAGTGGTGGTCATCAAAACTACTTAGTACTGGCTAAAAATTAATAGTAGTAGATTAGAGGAATAAGTTAGATACACAAGATACAATAATTAATAATTATAGACATTTAGTGTTTGATAAATCCCACTCCCAGCTTCTGGGATAAGAAACTAGGCACCGACTAATATCTAACATCCTGTACCAAGATAAGTTTGAAATGGGTTCATGATTTAGATTTAGAGGGTGATATTATAGCAAATAAGAAGAAAAAGGTGTGCTCTTCCTTTCAGATTTGTGGAGAAGGGAGGAACTTCTGGCCAAAGAAGAACTAGAGAACATTATAAAATGCAAAATGGATAATTTTGATAACATTAACTTTAAAAGGTTTTGCACAAATAAAACCAATGCAGCCAAGGTTAGAAGGAAAGCAGAAAGTTGGGAAATTTTTTTTTTTTACAACTAACATTTCTGATAAAGGCCTTATTTCTAAAATATATAGAAAACTGACTCAAATTTATAAGAATGCAAGCCATTCCCCAATTGATAAATGTTCAAAGGATATGAACAGACAATTTTTCAGATGAAGAAATTAAAGTCATCTGTAGTTGAAAAATAATGCTCTAAATCATTGATTAGACATATGCAAATTAAGACAACTCAGAAGTATCACTTCACTTTTCTCAAGACTGGCTTAAGATGACAAGAAAAAGTAATGATAAATGTTGATGGGAATGTGGAAAACTGAGATACTAATGTATTGTTGGTGGAGCTGTAAAATTGTCCGATAATTCTGTAGAGCAACTTGGAACCATGCCCAAAGTATCAAACTTCGCAAATCCTTAGATCCAGCAGTATCACTACTGGGGTCTGTATCCCAAAGAAATCATAAAAGAAGGAAAAGGACCCACATGTGCAAAAAATGTTTGTGGCAGCCCTTTTTGTAGTGGCAAGAAACAGGAAACTGAGTGAATGAATGCCCATCAATTGGAGAATGGCTAAATAAGTTACGGTATATAAATGCAATAGAATATGATTGTTCTATAAGAAATGATGAGCAGCCTGATTTCAGAAAAGCCTGAAAAGACTTAGATGACCTTATGCTGTATGAAGTGAGCAGAGCCAAGAGAACATTCTGCACAGTGACAAGATTATATAATGATCAACTATGATAAACTTGACTCTTTTCAACGATGTGGTAATTCAAAGGCAATTCTAATAGACTTGGCATGGAAAATATCATCCACATCCAGAGAGAGAATTATGGAGACTGAATATGAATTGAAATGTAATATTTTTACCTTTTGTTTGTTTTTCCTTTCTCATGTTTTTTTCTTGTACAACATGATAAATGCGGAAACATGTTTGAAAGAATTGCACAAATTTAACATATCATATTATTTGCTATTTTGGAGAGGGAGAGGTAAGAGAGGAAAGGAAAAAAATTGGTTCATAAAGTCTTACAAAAACAAATGTTTAAAACTAACTTTACAGGTATTTGGAAAATAAAATGCTATTGAAAGTTTTTTTTAAAAAATAAACACGAGCATTAATTTACACATTTGGTGTTATGCCAATCAAATAACCAAAGCAACCACTTCACAGAACTAGTCAGAGCAATGACAAAAATCATCTGTAGGAGCAAAAGGCATAGACTTTCTCAAGGGAAATTAAAAAACAAATCAAAACACCAAAACAAGAATTAGGAGGCAAAGCTTTGCCAAATCTCAAAGAACATTACAAACAGGAATAGTCAAAACTATTTGGTATTGATTAGAAAACAGAAAAGTAGATCAGTGAAAGAGATTTAATAAGAAAGAAATAGAAATAATTGAAAAAAGAGTAATTTTACAGTAATTCTGAATGCACTATAAACTTAAGAATATCAATTACTAAGGGAAGGACTATCTATCTGAAAAGAACTTCTGGGAAAACTGAAAGGCATTTAGGAAAAAATCTGATGTAGACAACATTTTATACTAGATATCACAAGAAGCTCAAAATGGTTATATCATTTAAAAACTGATACGAAATAAAAGAGGAACCTTTCATAATTCTATTATTCTTGCCCCAAAATAGGAAATGGTGATAAATGGACAATTTTGATTGCATTAAATAAAAAGGTTTCATAGAAGGAAAATCAACGAAAATTAGAGAATGAAAAATGAAACAGTTGGGTATGTGAAAAACATTTTCATTACATATCACTATTAAAGTCTGAGAGACAAGAAACATTCATTGTTAACCAGCTCAGCCATACATTCTCCTCTAGTCAATTCCTTTGCCCTTTTTATCCTATTGTCACTCCTGCCTTGCCAAACCCCTATTCTGATGTTTGGCAATAGGCTTCTTTGTGTCTATTTATTCTTTCATCCAGCCACATAATCTGGACTCAGCTCAGGCTTTATTATATCAAGGCAATCTTTTTCCTCTTTGGTATTTGAAAGCTATTCTAAAGCTTCCCTTCTTTCCTCAAGTCTTGATGCTACTTCTTCCTCCAGGAAAGGTTCTCATCTCTGATATAAAGTATTATTGTTCTATAAAGCATGATTATATTTTATTCTTTTCTATAAAATATAACTAAGAAAACAGAAGTTATTCAAAATGAGTTCCCACTTTTCTACTATTTTATAATTCAAAATAATTTGGTTGTCATACCCCATTTTTTCCCTTAGCATCATGATGGTCCTTCAATTTAATTACTCTACTTGTGCTCTTGATCCCTTCAGTCTTTTCTAGGAGAGCACCTAGACATATTTTTTTCCTTCTAATCTCCTGGCTCTTTTCTTGTTACCTAAAAACTAATACTAAAAGAAAAAAACAAAACAAAACAACAAAAAAAAAACCTCTATCTTCCTAATATTTAAAACTCTTTCACTTGACCTTGCTTTCCATCCAAGTTACTATTCCTATCTCTCTTATATATCATAACCAGACTCCTAGAAAAATTTATTTACTTTGATTAACTCCCACTTTCTCTCTTCTCACTCCTCAACCCTAGGCTTTAAGGATTCTGATTTCATCACATCACTTCTTCCAAGATCACTAAATCTCTTTAATATCAAAAAAGGGCCACTAGATGGTGCAGTGGATAAAGTATTGAAGCTGGAGTAGGAAAATCTTAAGTTTATATCTTTGCTTGGACGTTTTATTACTAGTATGACTTTGGGCAAGTTACTTCACCTTCATTGCTTCCTATTTCCTCATCTGTAAAATGGGGATAACCACAGCACCTACCTCCCAGGATTATTGTAAGGATCAAATGAGATAACGGCACTTAGCATAGTGCCTGGCCCATTATTAGGTACAATATAAATGCTATAATCATTATTATTAAATATAGTGGCCTCTTCTTATTTCTCATCCTCCTTGACTTCTCTAGAGTTATTTGACACCAGCAACTGATCTTTTTGTGTTTCCCTTGGCCGCCTGCTTCTTTTATTTTGTTTGCTAGGCCATCCTTCATGTCCTGCTCTCCCAAGTCTCAAACTCTTCTTTATCTCTCTCTTTCTCCCCCGTATTCTTTTGGTGACCTCATCAGCTGCCAACAATTCAACTATTATCTCTAAGCAGAGTCCCTAAGCAGAGGACTTTCAGATCCAGTCTTTGTGAACTTTAGGTTCACATCACCAACCACATAGTCCATAAACTTCTTACATTCAACAAGTTCAAAATATAAGTTATTCCCCAAAACTTCCATCTTTCTCCAACTTTCTCAGTTGTGCCAAGACCACCACCATCTTTCCGGTTCCAAGGTTTTCAATTTCATAATCATTTTCTGTGCTTTACTTTCTTTCATCATTATCAATTACTTGTATTTTTTTCCAATTCTACCTCCATGACTGTTCTATCTGTCCCCTTTTCTGTACACATATTCCTTGTTCAGAATCTCATCCTTTTCCACTTGGATTTGTTGCAATAACTTCCTGATATACTCCAGTTTTCTCCAACCCATAGCCATCCCTCAAAGATGCAATATTGAGATTCCTAAAGCACATGTTGGACTATATTTACTCTTTTACTCAACAAGCTCAAATAAGTATTTATGATTAAATAAATATAAGCTCTTCTACTTGGCATTAAAAACCAGGCTTATTGCACATTACTCTCCCTCTGGTCTACTCGCTCCTTTCCAAACATACCATTCACGTCCCATCTCAGTGTGCTCCTGTGAAAGGTTTTAATGTTTTGTACAGATTCTATTTGAGACTAGAGTTAAGACTGGAGTCTACTGAGTGGAGGAATGACCTGCATCAACCAGCTCTGTACTTTTAAAAAATCATTTTGATAACTGTGCAGATAGTGGATTAGAATAGGCAAAGAGACCAATTAGAAGACTAGATTTGCCCAGGCAAGAAGTAATGAAGGTCAAGGTAGATTCTGTGTGAGAAAACCAAAGGGTATGGATGTAAGAAATTTCATTGCCTAGTACTATTTAGTATTCTTGAAACAAAGTCAAAGAATGGATCAAGAGACAAGAAAGAAAAACATTCAGAATGGGTAAAGAAATCAAATAATGTCCAAATGGAATTGTATTTTGGAGTCTATACCATTTCTACTACACAGAATACATTAAAAAGTTAAATGGAGTCAAACTATTCAAGCAAAAGTTGGTTTGAGCAAAAGAAACAAAGAGGAGAAATTAGTAAAAGTTGGATGGAAAATGGTAATTTCAATTTTTAATATGAAAAGAAAATAAGGAGAAGATTTTAGTATTTCAGGAGAAATGGGGGTCACTGTTTTTATATCCCATCCATTCTACCTGCCATCTCTATTTCTATCTCTAAATTCTAAGGAAAGGAATAGGTACTTTTTTTTTCTGTCCCTATACATACTGAACATGGATTCAGATAAACTTGTCATCTAAAGATCCTGGTGGGATGGCACAAAAAAGCACAAATTCATAAATTAGGTGTATTTTCCACTGCAGAGGGGGAAACATTCTCATAAACTGTAATATTACCATTTTAATATTACTTTTGTAGAATTTATGAAAGATTCAATATATATTTTCAATATACATACATATATATATATATATATATATATATAATTTAATATTACTTTTGTAGAATTTATGAAAGATTCAATATAAACATTTGGACTTACCGTTATATGGCATTCAGCGAGCCAAAGTTCTTTAAGTAACGTACATGACTCCAGTCCTGAGATTTTTGAAATATTTTGAGCAACTACTGTGAGACTTGTTAAATTAGGAAAAGATGCTAACCCTACAATACATGGATACCCTGAAAAAAACATCTCCAGTTTGAAAGTTTCTGGTCCTTCTTGATCAATCAACTCGAAACACAAACCGTTGCATGTGCACTATTAGAGAAGAAAAGATTCAGTTGTTATATATTTATATTATATGACAATTATTCAGCCATTAGAAATTATAACTGTTTATCCTTTATACAGCTTTTTTCTCTCAACAGACAAAGCAATAAATTACACTATTTATACATTTTATTTTTCAGCTGATAGACCAGAGCTCTGGTCTATTTCTCTGTCTCAAGAAAACAAAATATTTTAATATCTTTTAATATCTATCATTCAGCCCCTTTTCCTTTTTACCTTCTTCCTCCAACCCTTATACTCTTTCATGAATGTTATATGAT
This sequence comes from Sarcophilus harrisii, assembly GCF_902635505.1. Taxonomy (NCBI): domain Eukaryota; kingdom Metazoa; phylum Chordata; class Mammalia; order Dasyuromorphia; family Dasyuridae; genus Sarcophilus; species Sarcophilus harrisii. The sequence goes on along the minus strand of NC_045427.1, from coordinate 316,751,886 downwards.
GAAATCTAGATTGGACTTACCAGTTCTTTAATGATTTCTTCATGGTTCAGATTTTCACTTTCAATCATCTTCCATTAAAAATAATAGACATAACAAAGTATTTAGAAAAATGGAAATGTATGCTAGATACAAAAAACTTTCACCAAAATGTTTAACTGTTGCTTTAATTTTTTTAGTTTTCACCTTTTAGTATTTTGTTTCTAAACATATGCAATTTGAAAATTACAGAAAGCATAGCTTTTTAAAATGAGAAGACATAGTCATTCAACAAGTTTATATGAATACCCTTTCTGTACCCAGTACCATGCTGTACAGAAAGAAAAAAACAAAAACAATCAATGGAAACATCATAAAGTATGGGCCCTTGAATCAAGTACCAAGAAACTCTTTTTGTTGTTTCCATCAGAATACTTGCAAAATTTTTGCAGATACCTCTTATAAGCTAGATAACTATTTTTGCATCATCAAAAATATTTGCTTAAAATTTTAATTGCTACCATACTTCTTGGGAGGCATAGAAGAATATTATATAAGCATAATATGACAGTGATTTGCACATAGTGATTAATAAATGCTCTTTAACTCACCAAATTAATTATCTGAATTATCTTATTTTTTCATATAAACAATGTTCCAATCTAAACAAACACCCCCAAAAATCTGTTCAAAAAGACTTTTGCAATATATGGGTATATTTTGTACCAAGGTCTATTCTGCAAAATGGAGGCTTTAATTGTTGGAATACAATCTCATCCTCTCTTTTGTCATAAAGTGAAAGGGAATAATGGATCATTGCAAATCCATCTTCACTAATGCTCAAATTACTTATAATACATGCCCAATTGACATGTTACTGCCTTTCTTCTACAAAGGATGGCAAAATTAATACACTTATTTATCTCAATCCAATCCTGGGAATGTAGCACCTACTTCCCAGAATTGTTGTGAATTATAAATAATAAATGCTTATTCCTGAGTGCCCAAAATAAATGCTATGTAAGTTATTGCTTATTTCTTTCCATTTTAAAGATGACTTGGGTCCAAATAATAGGCAGTATATAAATGCTTCTTCTGGGGAGCAAAGAGAAACATATTAGAAAAGGACTCAGTTAACTTTTCCCAACATTATTCTCCAAAAAAACCTTTAAAATTATAACTCAAAAAAAAATTCTGGAGTAGCAAAGCCCACAAAAGGTTGGAGTGAAAGAAAAAAATTAGAAAATATTTTAAAAAACCATGAGACCATCAAAAGCTATTGTGGTAACAGGGAAGATCAATACACAAATTCAGAAAGAGACAAGGGAGAAATAGAGTGGAGGATCAGTAGAATAGATTAGAAAGACAATACATAGTATTGTCATAGTAATTTCATGTTTGATAAACCAAAAGATCCAAGTTTTGGGGATAATCAGTATCTAAAAAAAATACTGGGAAAACAAGAAAGCAGTTTGGCAGAAATTAAGCAAGGATCACTACTTCACACCATATAACCAAGATGAGGTCAAAATGAATAAATAATTTAGAGATAAAGATATCACAAGTAAATTAGAGGAACATGAAAGATCTACCTATCAAATACATGGATAAGGAAAAACCTATGGCCAAATGAAATAGAAAATATTACAGGAAATAAAATGGGTAATTTTGATTACATGAAATTAAAAAGATTTTGCACACACAAAACTGCAGCCAAAATAAGAGGGAAAACAGGAAAAAAATTGTGACAAGTTTCTCTAACAAAGGTCTCATTTTCCAAATATACAGGGAATTTGGATTAATTTATAAATCAATTGGTAAATGGTCAAGGGATAGTTAAGGCAGTTTTCAGAAGAAGAAATAAAAACTATCAATGTTTATATGAAAAAAATGTTCTAAATTATTACTGATGAGAAAAATGCAAATTAAAACAACTGAGATACTACCTCACACTTATCAGGCTAACATGACAGAAAAGGAAAACGACAAATTCTGGAGAGAATATGAGAAAAAAATGGCACACTACACATTGTTGATGGAGTTGTGAACTAATGGAGAACAGTTTGGAACTATGCCCAAAGGACTATAAAACTCTGATACAACAATACCACTATTAGGGCTCTATCCTAATTCTAAAAAAAGGGAAAAAAGTTCCTTTCTGTTTCAAAATATTTATAACAATTCTTTTTGTAGTGCCAAGAAATTGGAAACTAAGGGGATGCCTATCAATTGGGAAATGAACTGTTATATGTGATCGTGATGGAATACTACTGTGCTATAAGAAACAATGAGAAAATTAGAAAAACCTGGGAAAACTTATATTAAATTAATGCAAAGGAAGTGAGCAGAAGCAGAACATTGTACATAATAACAGCAATATTGTAGGGATGATCAACTGTGAAAGATGTAACTACTCTGATTAAGATAATTATCCAAGACAACTCCAAAGAAGCCATGATGAAAAATGCTATCTCCAGAGAACTAATAAACTGTGAATGCAGAGTAATGCATTTAATTTTTTTTCTTATTTTTTGTTTTCTTTTGCAACATGATTAACATGGAAATACTTTGCAGGAAAATATATATATATAGTCGAAATAATATATAGAATATATGTAAATCATATATAGAATATGCATAAATCATATATAGAATATATATATATATATATATATAGTCGAAATCATATCAAGGAGGGGAGATTAACAAGAGATAAGAATGGAATTGTAACTCAAGAATTTTTAAAACGATTGTTAAAAATTCGATTATATATAATTAGGAAATACTTCACGAAGTTTTAAAAAATATTTATTCTTCTCCCTTCCCCTAATCATTCTAAAGATGATCTCGGTCTCCCTCCCACTTCTAAAAAGGACTTGGTGTTCCCTTTACCTCCCCGAAGAACTGGCCTCAATGACTCAAGATGACCAGAAAGGCGAGCATAATTAACTCCCCTGCAAGATGCTGAGAGGGATGCAGAGAGGGACGCAGCACTTCACACCCTTCTCCGGAAGATGGGGGGTGGCGGTGGCAAAAGTCTCTTGGCGCCACCGTGCGGGAAGCAGTGGGAGTAGACGGCCGAGGGGCACACTCACCTTTTTTAAACGTGGGAAAGGGGCTTTCGGAGTAATTCCAAACCAAACTCTGCCCCTTTCCCACTCCTAAACTCTCCTACTCTCTGTAAAAGAACCTTGCTCTGAGAACAGAGCTAGCTCTCAACATGTGCCCTCGCCCGTTGCCGAGGAAACCGACAAGCCTCTCTCCCAGCCCTGGTCCTCGCTCCTCCCAGGGGAGGGGGAAATTGAACTAGCAGCCAACCCAAAAGCAGAGGCGTCACATAAGGAAGCGCGCTGGCCAATCAAGTAGGGGCACTAGCTAGGCCTCGGCTCCGAGTCCGGAAGTGGAGGGGCGTAAGGGGAAGAGTGGGTCTGAGGAGAAGCGTTTTCTTACGGCTCTGTTGTTCCTTCCGGATCTGCTTTTCTTTTCTGCTGTTAAGAACGTTTCAGGGCAGAGACGAGGATGCGTCCTAGTTATGGCCACAGGAGCGGCGAAGTCTTCCGGAGTTTCTCAGGCACCCTCGGGGTCTTCAACTCCTGCCCCACTGATAGGAAAAAAAAAATCTTTTATCTACGGTGGCCTAGAAGGACACACACGGGGAAATGATTCTATGAGATCACAAGGCAGCGCGGAAGGCTGAGGGACCCTTCTCGAGCGCTGGGGAGGGTGAGGGGTTCGTAGCAGTCTTAAGATGCAGCCTTGGAAGGGAAATTAGAAATCAGCTATCTCAAACTCAGCATTTTACATAAAAGGAAATTAAGGTCCCGAGAGATAAAATTACTTACGTAGGCACTTTGAAAAAGAGCAGACCCAAGACTCAATCTTTTTTTATTCCGCAGGTTTTTCTGTCATGCACCCTTTTGGCACTCTGGTGAAGTCTTTATGAACCTCTTGTCAGAATAACATTTTATACCTGCGATTGCAAAAAGAACTGATTAAACAAACAAGAAGTTCGTGCATTATCCCTGCTCTTAGGGGATCCTCAGTGCAAAGAAATAAATAGAATTGGTCGCCGCTTATGGGGATTTTTAGGGCAGATGTGTCTTGCAGATATTCCTAAATAAAGACGATGGGAAAATGTGTTCAAGAATAAAAAGAGAGTGGGAAGTAGGTTTTAAAAGTGGTCAAAGAGACTAATGTTGATATCTGTAAGGGTGAGACAAAAAAAAGCACTAAGGCAATTTCATAAAGATTTCACAATATGCTGTGGTTCTCGTATCAATATAGAAACTTTTAGTATGTTCCATTTATTAAGAAACAGTAATACTGTTTGATGTACCCTCTTGGGTCACTGGATGTACTCTCTTACATCCAAAGATACTCTTGCTGCTTCTAATTATATGTGAACACATAATATGAACTGTTGCAATTCAGCAGTGTACTTTTATTACTCCTGTAAAGTGAAAAGCAACATAATTACAAGTTATAAATAAATATGTATGGATGCTTTTCCTAGATATGTATATAAGATCCTATTGTCATTATTGAAGGGCACTTATGGTAAATGTTTATTTTCTAGTTAAATAAAATTTAAAGTGTAAGGATGAAAAATAATACCAGATTATCAAGGTGAGTTTTGAATTTTTTTTTTTTAGTATTTGATCAAAAAGATACAAATTTGAAATGAAAAATAATGATTTTTTTACATAGTTATTATCTGGATTTATATGTAGGAAAGCTGTCAAGCAAATATAAGAAATAAACTCCAGTAATTAACTCCCTATTAACTCTAGGTTTATAGGGTGTACATTTTATTTAAAAAAAAATCAGTGACAATCTCCTCCCTTTAAAAAATAATGAAACCACTGTTAAAATAATATCAAGCAAACAAAATCTCACATTGGCCATGATTTTTTTAAAATCTGATCTTTGTCACTTCTCTTTCAATAGTTGATGGGTAGCATATCATTATGAATTCTCTGGAATTTTGGTTGGTTATTGTTATGATTGAAGTTGTATCCCCTCATCTTTTCATGATCTTTTAAATAGTGTAGACATTGTCTCAGTAATCATCCCTGCCAATTTTTTTTTTTTTTTTAGGTCCCAAGAATGCACTTAATGAGCCAGAAAGATTTCTCTGATATCAGTATCCATTATTTCTTACTTCACTATACCATTCCTGATGATAAAGTTGTCCTCCTTGCCGAAAACCAACCTCTCTACATGCATCCTTAATCTCATCTACCCCTGTCATCTCCAGCTCCCCAAACCAAGCATTCCCATTCTCTTTTTAATCTTCTTTCTTTCTTGCCTCATCCTAAATGACCCAAATACATGTCTTCCTTAAATTAAAAAAAAAAATTCTCCATTAGATCCTACTTTTCCCACCAACTTTTGCCCTTCTCATTTAAAATCCTTTTTAAAATCGACAATTGTTGCCTCAATTTCCTCTTATTCTCTTCTAAAGTCTTTGCAACCTTCCAACCTGATCTTTAACTCAAATTGTTCTCTGAAGTTACTTGTGATCTCTTGATTACTAAATCTAATGACTTCTTATTCTTTATCCTTTTGGTCATCTCTACTGTATTTTGACTACCTTTTCCTCTTGGAAACATTCTTTTGCAGGTTTTAATGGCATTCTTCTTAATTAGCTCTCCCATCTGTTTAAACACTCCTACTCAGTCTCTTTTGTCAGATCTTCATCCACATTACACCCACTTAGCACAGGTGTGCCTCAAGACTTTGCCCCTTTTCCTCAACTTGATAATTTTAACTTCCATACATTGCATTATCTTCTGTAACTAGATAATGCCCAGATATGTTTATTTAGTTGTAATCTTTTCTGAGCTTCTTTCATTCATCATCAATTATTATTCTATGGACTTCTCAAACTCAATATGTTCCAAACTGAACTCATTATCATTTCCACTATCCCAATGTATCCCTTGTCTGAACTTCCTTATTAAAGTTGAGGACACTACCTACTTACAGTTATCCAGGCCCACTACCTTGCTGTCATTCTTAACTCCTCTTTTGTTCATCCCATGTATATAATTAGCTGTCATATCTTTTCATTATTTCCCCAATATTAAAACTACCATATGCATCTTTTTCTCTTTACACAGCCACCACTCTCATATAAGCTCTTGCTACCTCTTACCTGAACAATTGCAATAGCTTTCTAGCCTCCCAGCTTTAAATATCTCTACACTTCAATCTAAACTCCACTCTGCTATTAAGGGAATTTTCTAATCTTCAGCTCAAGCAGTACCTCTCACTCTTCCATGAGTCTCTCCCTTTCCTCTTGAGAATACTTAGGTAATATTTACAGTCACAACAACAGCAACAACAGCAATACAAATGGAGAGTAAACTTCATAAAAGAATCAAGATTAGCAACAATAATAAAAATCATCAGGGGACAGTAAATGATCTATATAAGAAGTAGAAAATTAGGGGGAAAACAATCTCAGCAGAGAAAGAGGTGAAAGAAGATTTTATCAGCCTCAACCAATGGAGAAAAAGGCCACTTCTGCTTGCCTGTGCTGCTCCCTCCTGTGGCTAGAGTCTTCTCTGCCTTCGATGTACATCTGATCTTACTCAGTTTCTTCTCTTTATCATCTCTTGATTTCCTATCACTTCTTGTGGTTGCTGAATCTCATCCCCTATAAACAAAAATTTTTCACCCCTATAAAGATAACTTCCTCCAGGGAGATAACCTTATTACCTCTTGGAAGTTTGTGGAAGGATCTACATTGAAATACCCTGATTGAACATAGCCTTGATGTGGGCTGAAAGCTGAATAACAGCCCCATTTATTCCTTTTTAGCTGCCATAGACTATCTGTGTTGTCTACCTTGTTGTTATCAGTTTGAATTTTTATGTTCAAGTTTTCATGGTTAAAAAGAAAGCCACTATTATCAGACTGTGGGTTATTCTGAAATCTGATGATATATTAATAATCAGTCTCTTGAAAAACACATTGTCTTCCTTCATGTGGATTCCTTTTTGAACTACTAGCATATCTAGAGTGTTATATTGAATTAAGAGTCAGAATGTGTGATAGAAAGAGGGCTAATTTGGAGTTAGGAGACAGTTCAAATGCTCAACTTCAGCACATGCTAACTGCATAATTTAGGGAAAGCCATTTGGCCTTTCTGAATTTCAGTTTCTTTGTGTGTAAATGAAGAAAATAATATGAGAAAGTACAGAGTTAATGGATAGAACATTCCATATGCTAACTGTATAAAGGCAAGTCCATAGGCAAGTCACTTAACTCACCTAACCTTTGTGTTGTAGATAATTCTCCAAGATTTTAAACTGCAGATAAGTAGTCTAACTGCCCTAACAGAGGACATCTTCTCTAATTAACTCACAGGTATAGATTCATAATGTCACTACTAATATTACCTACCTGAAAAAAATGATTTATAAATCTTAAGTACTAAATAGATAGATATAGAGGTATACACAAATATATGTATTGGACCTATTTAACAAAATGAAAATATAATAGAACACAGATAACATTATTATGTAGTATATGTTCAACTATATGTTGCCCAACATTGTAACTGCTTGGCTCTTCTTGATATGATATATGAAACATTCAAAGTCTTTTAACATTTTTTCCCTTCCTTCCTTTCTTCCTCCCTCCCTCTCTCAGGCAAAATTATTAATTAGGGAAAGCTTATAGCTATTCTATATCAGTTTTCCCTTCCATGTCTTTACCCTGTTCTTAGTAATTTAAATCATACCCTCCCCACGTACTCATAAACCTACCTGTCTTGATTAGGTGTTTTTCAGTTACCTTTTACTAGAAAGTATGGTTTCATTTGAGGTTATAAAATAAGTTCCAAACTTCAACAATTCCCAGTTAGTGCTATTTTTTATTGATTTTGGGGGTGGACAGGATGACTTCTCTTTTTAAATTTTTTTATTTTTAAAGCTTTTTATTTTCAAAACATATGCACATATAATTTTTCAACGTTGACCCTTGCATAGTCTTGTGTTTCAAATTTTCCCCTCCTTCCTCCCACCCCTCCTCTAGATGGCAACCAATCCCATATGTAATACATGTAAAAATATATGTTAAATCCAATATGTGTAAACATATTTATACAATTTTCTTGCTGCACAAGAAATATTTGATCAAAAAGGAAAGAAAATGAGTAAGAAAACAAAATGCAAGTAGAATGAGAATGTTGTGATCCACATTCAGTTCCCACAGTCTTCTTTCTGAATCTAGATGGCTCTCTTCATTACAAGATCATTGGAACTGGCATCAGTCATCTCATTGTTGGAAAGGGTCACATTCATTAGAATTGATCATCCTATAATATTGATGTTGCCATGTACAATGATCTTCTGGTTCTGTTCGTTTCACTTAGCATCATTTCTCTTTAGAGAGTCTCCAGGACTCTTTAAAATCATCCTTCTGATCATTTCTTATAAAACAATATTTCATAACATTCATATACAATAACTTATTCAACCATGGGCATGCACTCAATTTCCAGTTTCTTGCCACTATAAAAAGGGCTGCTACAAACATTTTTGTACATGTGGGTCCCTTTCCTTCCTTTAAGATCTTTTTGGGATATAGGTCCAATAGAAACAGTTTGATAACTTTTTGAGCATAGTTCCAAATTGTTCTCCAGAATGGCTGGATCTGTTCACAGTTCCACCAACAATGTATTAGTGTCCCAGTTTTCCTACATCCCCTCCAACATTTATCATATTTTCCTGAGGATGACTGTTATCTTGTACCATAAGGCCAGCCCTAGGAAAAGCTGAGGTGAATGAAATTTTTCTTGGTTGTCTTCCCACTTCCCTGATATGTCTTTCTTCCCTTTCTAGGCAACCCTAGACTGAATTTTTCACTATCCTGTACTCTGGACTCATATTTCTCCATTAAAACCTGTTATCGACTAGTTGTCACCCACCTTACAAGAAAGTTAGCTGATAAAATTGTTAAGTGTTGCATTAAAAAGAACACCAAATAGTCTCATATTCAACTATAACCAGAGCTCCCAAGTTAATTAACATGCGATTCTCTCCTTATTCCTTGAGAACAATGCTTTGGTGCACTGAGCAATGAAATAATCATCTATTTCTATTTTCTACTTTCAAGTTTTCACTTTCAATAATTTTCCATTAAAAATAATAGACGTACCCAAGTATTTAGAAAAATGAAAATCTATGCTAGATATAAAAATGGTTCTCCAAAATTTAACTGTTGCTTTAAGTTTTCACCTTTCAGTATTTTGTTTCCAAACTTATGCCATTTGAAAATTATAAATAAGATAACTTTTTAAATTGAGAAGACATAATCAGTCAATCAACAAATTTATATAAATGCCTTCTCTGTAGAATCTACAATCTAGATCTAGCATCAAATCCAAAGTCAAGAAGTTAACTGAAAGAATGGACAAACGAAAAATATAGTGAGTTATTATGATGATAGGGATACTCAAGACAAAAATGAAATAGTCATTCCATCTATCTAGACTAGTCCCTATCTTCCTATTAGTCAGCTAGGTTTACTATGAACCACTATGCTAAGTGCTAAACATACAAAGAAGGGCAAAAAGCAAACTCTGGTTTCAAGAAACTCATTATCAGATAGGTAAATAATCAAATAAACAAATAATCAAATAGATACAATAAAATATAAAAACAATAAATTAGGGATAATCTCAGAGAGAAGACACTAAGATTAAGGAAAACTGGAAAAGATTTGTTTTGGAAAATAAGTCTTAAAGTTGAGAATTATAGAAATCCAAGAAATCCAGAAGACTACAAGAAGCTGGAGTATAAGAAAAAAGAGAAATCTAGGCGGAGACAGCTAGTAAAAATGCTTTGAGCTGGGAGATGAAGTGTTATGTGTTAGGAATATCAAGGAAATCAATGTCACTGGATCACAGATTATATGGTAGTTGGGGGAAGTAAGATGTAGTAAGACTAAAAAGACAGGAATATGCCAGAGTACAAAGGGCTTTGTAAACCAAACAGAGAATTCTCTTACTCTTTCCTATTTAATGTTTGTACAGATGCATAAAATGGTTGTCTTTTGTAATTTGTAACAAACGTTAGCTCATCTTCATTTAATAGCCTTGCTGGAAACATCTTGGAACAATTCATGACATAAATATCAGCCTGTTCCTATGTGGTTTTAATTTCTTCTAAGTAACTATATTTTGATAGCTTTTCCTTGCATGTAGTTTGGAATATTTAGTATTAGAACATCAATTTTAAATGTTTAAAATTTTTTAAGTATTTTAATTTTTCCTCAGTTACATTTAAAATATTTTTTTTATATTTGTTTTTAAAACTTAAAGTTCCAGATTCTCTCCCTTATCCCCACCCCCATTAAGAAAGCACAGGTTATGCAAAAATATTTCCCCAAAAGTTCTGTTGGGAAAGAAAACATAAATTTCCCTCCCAAAGAAATCTGAAGAAAAGTTTAAAAAGAGAGCATATGCTTCAATCTGTATTCAGAAACAAATCGGTTCTTTCTCTGGATATGAATAGGATTTTTCATCATAAATCCTTCAGAATAATTGTGGATTGTTAAGTACAGCAGTCATTCACACAACTGATCATTCCAGAATATTCTTAAATTTTTAATAGATCAATGTTTTTTAGTCGATTGTGGACTTCTCAGTATAATGAACTTCTAATATCTGCCACCATTGGAAGTACCCTTTCTCTCTTGCCTTTTCACTTAACCAGTAGGTTTATGTCCTTCAGGTTGTGTGTCCCAGAAACTATCCAGACTGCAAGATGCCCTGCCACCACTAGAGGTGCCCAATCCCTTTGCTTCCCTTTTTGTTTCCTCCCTTTTTCTGGGGCTAACCATAACTCCTCTGAATTCCTTAACCTGAAGTCCTTCAACTTTTCCCTCTTAGGTTTTAATTTAATCCATTTTAGGACTAGGACTAATTAATTTTTGTGATTGCCTAGCCCTAGCTCAAAAGTTTTATTGTGCTTTTATTTATCTTTTTCAAAAGGCTACAACTTGAAATGGGCTCAGGATAACTCTCTATCCTACTATTATTCTCTTACACAGGTAGATAAAATAGCTTTTGTTGTTGTATTGTTGAATAAAGTGTTGAAGTTTAATTAATTATTTTGTAGGTTTACTGAAAGTATGCTCCGTACTACTCCAGTAGTACATAGGACAACAGGGGTGGCGTGCACCTTACTCTGTTTTCACATGATGTTATTCTCCTCTGCTAATTCTTCACAGTGTGAAAGTTTTTTTTTGTTTCAAGGGGCTTTAAGATCATGAAAATTTGGTAGAGTGACATGTACTTAACATGTCTTGAGATTTTTATGGATCAGTGTTATGTCTGGGGGATTGTGGGCAATACTTGGTCTATGATTTAAAGCTCTCTCTATGGGGGAAAAAAGTGCTATTCTTTACATCAATTGTTCTTGACATTTTTGTATTGTGTGAATGTCTTTAAATAAAGAAAAGTTTTCCAAGTTGTCATCAAATATTTTCTTGCTTTCTCACTTTACCTTAATCGATACTATGTATTTACAATACATTAACAAGCTGTGAGGAGTTGTTATATAATAACAGTAATGATGAGAATAATCCTCCAGTAGAGAATTTAAGTTCTTTTAAGAATGGACTATGGGACTATTTCTTTTTTGTTTTTGTACCCATAGTACCTAGCAAAAAGTCCAGAAGCAATTAATAAATTCTTGTTGAAGGCTTTAGAATAAGAGCATGGAACCAACATTCTTCAATCCACCTGATTGATTGATCTGACCACTTGGTCAGATCTGAACTGTAAACAATAAAATACACCCATAAAGTAAAGCTGGAATATACTTGTTCCTTTATCTGCAACATGGAAGCTAATATAAACAATATTCTACTTTTACCCTATCTTTTAGGTTTTTACGCAACTGATTACAGGCCAGCCTCAGAGTCTGTGGCCCTGGTGTCTCCATATCTCTCATTTGTATTCTTGGTTCCAAGACATCACTCAAGGTTCAATTTTTAGTTAAAAGGTCAATAGCCTGAAGATACCCCAGAAGTGGTGTGGGGCTTTGGGGATTTTGTTTTTCGTGGTCACTTTTCATCCTTTTTCCAAATGAAAAACATTTAAGTTGACCAATCAGGATCTCCCTAATCTTCTCTGAACCGAAAGCTAGCATGAGCTTTGGAGCACTCTATGGAAGCAAGTCATTTTTACCTGCGTAATAATAGGTTCTGTAGTAGCGAGTCAGCAACCGCGGCAGGAGGAGGAGCAGTAGCGGTAACAGCAGCAGGACTAGGAGGAAAAAGAGAAGGGGGAGGAGAGGGAGGAGGAGGAGCAGCGTGGCAACAGCAGAAGAGGCTGTGTGATACTGCAGCCTCCCAAAGTCCCTTATACAAGCAGCATCAGAGAACAACCCAGCCCGCCACTGCCTCTAGTCAGAGTAGCCTCCTCTACAAATAAGAGACAAGTGAGTCACCGAGTCCAGCAGAATCATGTCTGTGCCACCGGATCAAAAAGATGAGCTGCTGCTGCTGGCTGGCTCTGGGTCACAATGCTTCGGGGATGGGAAAGAGGAGGAGGAGGAAAAGGAGGAGGAGGAGGAGGAGGAAACGGTGACGATGAAAGGGTTTCACCGGCCACCGTCGTTGCTTCCACAGCAGTACTCGGCAGGAGAGACTTGCTGGAGCGGGGGAGAAAGCATTGAAGAAGGGGCGCAGCAGGAATTGGGCTCAGGAAAAGATCGCCAAGAGGAGAAACACCCTCCCGTTGCCATGGAGACTGCATCCACAGGTAAAGGCGAGGTACCTAGATGCTCTACAAATCTGCGTAGATTCTTAATGCTACCTCTCCAGCCCACTATCCCACCTCTGCCTTCCTCCTCCGCAAACTCCTTTTCCTCCACTTTTTTAATTGCGACGAACATTTGGAAATATTGCTAGACTAATAAAAATAATTTTATAAATATAAATAAATGTAAAAAATAAAAAACAATATTTTGATCCTCTTTAGGAAAAAAAAAAGGTATGTAATTGGCCTTCTAGGCTCAGAGCCTCGTAAACAGCTTAAGCTTGCGCCTCCGGCTCAAGTTTCTTCTCTCCCTAGGGGTAAGGGGCTTCTTTTTTAGCTGGTTGAAAAAAAAATTTAGGGCGTGTTTCCACGTAGCGTGGGCGCTAGCAACAAGGGACTAGAACAACAAAGCAGCGCGGACGGAGGCCCTTATCTCCTTTACAGTTAGTAGTTCTTGGGATAGATTCATGGAAGGGATAGATTCATGGAAGGGATGCGGTCATTACTCTTCATCACTTGCCGTTTCTTTTTTCTCCTCCTGTCTTAAGACACCATCTAATTCCTATCGTGTTTGTTTCTCCCAGATACGTTAGAAAGGGAGGATTTCTAAAGGTCTTGGGATCTAGGAGTCCCCGCCCCGAACTTATTTTCTTTCCTTGCGAAGAACTGTGTCTTCATTCTGCCGAGATGTTATTAAAACTTCAAATGCACAAGTGGAGTGCGCACCTTGGTAAAGGGTTTTTGTGGTTTGAATAAGAAATAAGTAAAGCTTGGTTCCAGAGAAACTAGGACCAGACCCGGCATATTTGGCTTATTCCCTTGAGATAGTTCCAATTTGCTCTAGCACCTAAGCGTCAGACAGCTGCCCAGAGCATTGATCTTTTGCTCTGTCGGACCTGTGAATCAGGTGGCTACCACTTGCCTGGAAGTGAGGCGTTGTAGGGAGCAGCAGGATATGAGCCAGAGTTGTGTTTCTAGAGACTAGGGTAGGTGGTAGGTGGTGCTATTAGTTGTGTGCCCAACATGGATGTTATACTGATGCAGACCATTACGAATTCAGTAGTATCGTGAGAAAAGGGGCTAGAGTGGGACGAGAGTTGCACTGTTTTTGAAAATATAGCTTTTCAATACAAGGGAACCTGATAGTGTTGGGAGGGTTAAATTGGGAAAAGATGATATTGTACTGTTTATTGGTTAGTCTCTGGAGCAGGTGGTGAAATATGAACTGTCCACTGGGGAAAGGAGTCGGGAGAGAATGAAGAAGGGAGAGGAGAAGGAAGCCAGGAAGGCAAGGAGAGGGTTCTGTTACACCTGCCAGTGCCGCCTCCTCACTCCACCTCTTCAAACAAGTAACAAGTAAGCTAGTTGGTTAAGGTGAGGACCTCTTTAATATGATGATCTAATTCTTGAAAGATGGAGTTTCTTAGGTATCTTTTGCACAAAAGATATGCATAGAAAGGAATTGGAGAATTGGAAATGGTTGGAGAGAGGCATAGAATGTGTTTTGTTCTTGGAGTAAGGACAAAAAAGTAGAACAATGCAATTGAATAAAAATAAAGACTATAAAAACAGAATAAATCATAGAGGTAGAGAAACTGTTCAGAGATGATCTAGTCCCACTCCTTCACTTTACAGTTGAGGAAACTGAGGCCCAAGAAGGACTTGTCCAAGGTCATATACAGAAAGCTTCAAAAGTGAGATTTGAATCTAGGTCTCATAGACCAATATTTTTTCTCCTGTATCAAGCAGCCTCTCAATAACTTTTAGAATAGAAGAGAATTAATAAAGGCAAACCATTAGATTTGTATACTTCTGAAAAACTATACACCTCTACAAATGATAAGTAGAAAAAATATATAATAATTGGCTGTAGGATAGCAGGATCAGGGATTACATTTTTTTTTGTCATGCAAGCAAAGATAATTTTTTGTGACTAATGATTATTTTGTAGCTGAATCAGAACTCAAAATTTTAAATTAGCATAGTTATAAGATTTTTTCCAGGAAAATTAGCCCCACCTTATTTTGAACAAATAAAATGTTCTAAAGATTAAATGTCCAGGGTGGGGGAAAGAAGTTTCTAATCATTTACTTATAGCATTCTGATATTCCTCCCCCTACACTTGATTCAATATGTTGGAGTATCAAAAGAACCAAGGAAACTTAAAATATTGGGGATTAATGGAATGGGGGTACAAGGAACATAAATTTTTCACATGTTCTGTCCCTATTTTGAATTATTTTTATCTGTTGTAGATATTTCTCTTATAGGAGCTGAATATTTATTTAAATACTTGTATTTCTTATGAAATAGACATGGTGTCCATGAACCAGCACAAAATGCCTAGATGACAAGTTTATATGACAAGTTTATAATTAGGCTTTGGAATTGCCAAACAAAATTGGGTCATATTCATCATGTTACTATATCTTCTTCTTCTCTAGACAAAAAGCAAGGAGAAGAAAATGTTGTTCACCTCATGTGTTAAGAACTCAATTGGGACTCAATTCAAATTAAAAATTTACTTAGGCTTTGGAGAAACAGTACTGTAAACAGATTGCCACCCCCCCTCCCCAAAGGATTAACTTGTGAGGCAGATTTTAGAGCTTAAGAATTCTGTTTTCTGAAGAAGAGGCCATGCCACCTGGACAAAAATTCTGTTATTTATTTTTATACATTGGTGGTAATTAAAGTTTCCCAAGAAACATTTCCAAAAATATTGTTCAGACTGATGTCATTTATCTGCTAAAATGAATGTATGTTTTAATATCATTAAAGTAACCACACACAAAAAGCTCAGCACAGTGTTTTTAGATATTTTAGTCTGGATCTTTTTTTCCACTAAATTGAAATATTCACAATGAAAAGTAAAAACTTTTACATTAATCAATCAATCAACAGACATCTTGTTAAATGCTTGCTGCTTGCTGGGCACTATGCCAGGCATTGGAGATACAAAGAAAAAAGCTTAACAGACTGTTCTGCCAAGGGACTTATATTTTATTGCAGGAGATAATATGTACATATATATGGATATGAAGAATAAATATGTGCAGAATAAAAACAAAATACAAGGTAGTTAAATAAAACAAGTTAGAGGAAGGCACTAGTAGTTGGAAGTGGGAAGATCGGGAAAGACTGTGATTAGAAGTTAGTATATGTAAATAGTTGTGAAGGAAGAAACCTATAAGGCAGAGGTGAGGAGGCAGTGCATTCAGGTATAAAGAGGACTATACCATGGAACATAGTTAGAGTTGCTCTTCCTTGTTATGCTCTCTAAAAGTAGTAGGGCCTACTTTTGCCCCTGTGATATCCCAGTGCTAATGAGAGTTGACATTTTTTAATGACACAGCAAACCTAAATGTTGCACTGGTTCTCTCCAACCCTGGGATGGTATTGGTGTATACATTGGCAGTATTAATTAAAAGAAGAAATGGCTTCAGCATCGTGGCAAGTAGTGTACTCTTTCTCTAGAATCCCTTTGAGGGATCTGGTCTTTGTGCTTTCCCCTTTCTTGTAACTACTGCCACGTGGAATATGCATTCAATTAGATAAACTCATGCCTAAACCGCAGGTAATCTTTTCTTCTTTGTTTCCTTTCCTGAGTCATGACTGAGCATCAGCCTTGCAGTCCAGACATCCTAGGCACAATGAATGGTTCTGGTTGGTACAGAAGCTTCTGCATTGGAGACCAACCTTGGCCATTTTACTAGGAGATATACTGGGAGTTGTTTGGAGAGTGCAGACAAAATGAAATGTAAAATGCCTGATCAGCAATCCCACAAACTGCTTTATATTCTGATGAGATTTGAATCAACGTTTTAGCAGATTGTTAATAGCAATTATGTTACATTACTTACCAGTACTCTCCCACAGTCACACTCCCTTGCACTATTAGTAAACTTTTCAAGTGTTTAAGTCTAGCCTTTATATCTAGCTAGTCATGGTACCTTGCATATAGATGTTCCAATCATTTAAAAATACTTATATTCTCTGTTTATAAACAGTTGTTTTTGAATAACAGCTAGATTGCAAGCTCTTTGAGGGTAGGCACTATATTTTTGAGGGTAGGAACTTCACAATTATTGTTATTTATTCTTTGTCCTCAAAGAGGATCATAACATCAGGGAGGTGATGCCATGACATGCAAGGGAATTGGATTTAAGTGAGGGAAGGCTGTGCAAGGTCACCCGCCTCATATCCCCCTCCAGAGCCATCTGGGTCCAATGGCTAGATATAGATCAGGATGACTGGAGATGGCCTTGGATGCAATGGAAGACCTTGTACCTAGTATTTCACAGTACTCATCATAGCTTATTGAGTTCAGCCCCATTATTTAATAGATAAGGAAACTGAAGACCTAATATGTTAAGTGACTTATCCAAGGTTACATAAATAGTAAGGATTGTTGTTTAGTTGTCTTGCAGTCAAGTAAGTCCATCTTGGCAAAGATAAGGGAATGGTTTTCTATTTCTTTCTTCAGCTCGTTTTACAGATAAGTAAACTGAGACAAACAGGGTGAAGTGACTTATCCAGGATCACACAGCTAGTGTCTGAGGCCAGATTTGAACTTAGGAAAATGAGTCTTCTTGACTCCAGGGTTACATATTATCCATTGGGCCACCCAGATATGTAGTATCACAGGGAAGATTTGAACCTAAGTTCTCTCACTCCTAGTGTTCTCCCCCTCTCCCCCGACTGGATCAAGTCCAATCTAACAATTCTGACAGATACTATTTGACCTTCACTTGAAGATGTTCAGTAAAGTGATAAAATTGTATCATTTTTTTTCCAAAAGTTGTGGGGGTTTAGTACTTTTTAAGAGTAGTGAAGGATTAGATGAGCTTAATGGAAAAAAAGAGAAAGAAATGGGCAAATGTTATATGCCAAGTTTTCAAAAGTAAAAAAAGGTATACTTCTGAAACTGCAAAATAGTAAGTTTAATGTTAATCATTGGCAAAATTTTAGACTTTTATCTAACAGATGGGCAGTGGGCACTTAGAAAAGAATGAGGTAATCATTACTGATAATCATGTCTTCACTAGGAAAGTTTATGCCAAACTTAACATTTCTTTTTAATTGGGTCTCTGAGTTGACCAGTCAGAAGAATTCCATTTACATAATATTTCTTGAGTCTAGCAAGGCAGTAGACAATTTTTCCTTATGTTTCTTTAGTGTAAATATGAAGAAATGTCTGGATAATAGCACTGCTAAATATGTTTGTGCTAGTTGGACAACTGTAGCTAGAAATTTTGATTAATGATTTGATGATAACTCAAAGGAGGAAGATTTCTTTTTGCATGCTGCTGAGCTCTATCTGTGGCTCTATCCAGTTCAGTAATTTTATAAAGCCTTCCTTAGATTAGAAGCCAACTTTCTTTCTCCTCATAGTTTCTAATGGGAATGCTATATGTCCAAAATGATTTTGAGATTCTATTTGCCTGCACTCTCAGGATTGAATTTATTGATTAATCAGGGGCCTAATAATAACGATGATGACATTAATAATAATTGACATTTACATAATGTTTAAAGTTTGCGAATTCCTACATGTTACTTCACAACATTATGAAGATACTTTTACCATCATTTTATATTCAAGGAAACTGAGGAAATAGTGCAAGTGACTTGTGACTGAAGCAGGATTTTTAACTCATATCTTTTTACTCCAAATACAAAAGTATCCATTATCCTACCTACCTGGCAAACACAGATTCTCTTTCAATCATGAAATTTTACTATATGGTAAGTTTATGGTGCTCCATCCATGTGACTTCAGGATTTAGATAACATCCTATTCAGAACCATTTGTTTATTACAAATGAACAACTACAAATAGGTCATTTAAGACAAGTTTTCCCCTAATGTTATAAATTAGGAAAACTTGAATTGACATGCAGGTTATTACCTTCCCCCAATTCCAAAGTTCACACCATATACTTTATGTACTAAATTTTAAGAAAAACATTGACAATATGAAGGTTAAGGAGAAGGATCTGGCTTGACCATTGAGGCATCTGAGATAAATTGAAGAAATTGGAGATGTTTAGTCTAAAGAATAAAAGTCTAAGGGTAATTTGATGGGTATATTTAAATATTTCAAGAACTCATATGCAAAT
This sequence comes from Sarcophilus harrisii, assembly GCF_902635505.1. NCBI lineage: Eukaryota > Metazoa > Chordata > Mammalia > Dasyuromorphia > Dasyuridae > Sarcophilus > Sarcophilus harrisii. The sequence continues at coordinate 316,733,010 of NC_045427.1, read as the reverse complement.
ATTCAATAGAGTTTAGGCTACTTGGAGGTCAAGTATTGTTTTATTTTTGACTCTGTATCTCTAAAATGTAGCACAGTGACTTGTGCATAGTAGGCATTTAACATATGCTTGTTGAACTGTGGCTTGGACATGGCAGATTTTTAATATATGCTTGCTTGGTGAGCTATAGATTTGAAATTAAATTATATGAATGAGATGTAAAACTTGATTCTTAGGATCAGAGGATGTAATACAAATTTATCTTTTTGGTAGGCAAGTAGTTATTTATGAGTATTATCTTTCTACAATATCTAAGAGATGGCCCTTCAGCCTTTGCTTAGTAGAAACTTTTACAACTTCCTGAAACAATCTGTTATATTGTTGAATGGCAAACCACTCCTGTATTTTTGCCAAGAAAGCTCCTGAAAGGGGTTTTCACAAAGAGTTGAACAAAGCTGAAAATGACTAAACCACAAAAAATCCACTATATGAGACATTTTGTGATGGTAAGATTTTAGGATTTATAACTTTAAAAGCTCTTAGAGGTCATCTTATCAAAATCTTCCTTATTGTATAGATGAGGTACAGATATGTTAATCAAGTTGACTAAGAGTATGCTAGTTGTAAGTAGAAGACTAAGTAAGGTAGGAGCCAAAATTAAAAAAAAAAAATCTCCCTATGTTAATTTTCAACTGAGTCTTGAAAAATCTAAGCAGTATGTCAAATTTGAATTCATGTATTTTAACTCCAAATTCAATTTTCTGATCACCACACTATATTAAAATGTGGTTACCATTTTAAATAGGGATATACAGAAAGATATTTCTTTCCATATTGAGGGCTCAGTAATTCCAACTTTAGGTGGCAGCATCATTTAGACATGTCTCAAAGAAGAAAAGTAACAAGCAAATGAAATCAGCAACAGTATCCACAAAACTTCAGCTAACTTCCAAATTAGAAGTCTCAAATGTGGAGATTTCTTTAATATATTTCTTTGAAATTATAGTTAACTACTTATTTGTAAATTATTAGTGTTCTTTTTTAAAAATAATTATAACTTTTTATTGACAGAACCCATGCCTAGGTAATTTTTTTTTTTGCAATATTATCCCTTGCACTCATTTCTGTTCTGAATTATCAGTATTCTAATAGTTTGTGCACTACTATTAATCCTCATGAATCTTTTCAGCCTTAGGTAATTCGAACAGACAGAAATTTGCTACATGTGATAAGTAATTCAATTTCTGTATATGTTTATCTTTCTCTTTACATCTCTTTGTCCATCTTCTCTCTCTTCATCTTGATCTTTATCCTTATTCGTAATCTCTCACTTTTTTTTATCCTTCCCATTTTTCTTTTTTTCTGTCCTATGGTAGCTAAAGAATGGTTTCCAACATAGCCAAGTACAGTGACATATCTTAGAATACCTTAATAACTTATTAACTATTAAATGTTTCAAATAAAGCATATCCTTTCCTGTCTTCTATTTACCCTCTTACTCTAATATATTGCTTATTACAAAATCAAGTTTAGTGAGTAGCCTCATGAACTATTTTTAATATGAACCTTTTAGTATGAATAGTTGCAGTCTTTGATGATGTTTATGTTTAAAATAATTATACTAAGTGGTAGTTTCTTGAAGATAGACAGTGTGTCTTATATTTTTCTTGTATCCTTTACAGTGCCTAGTACATTAAGTGCTCAATACATACTGTTGATTTGAATTGAAGATTCTGGCATGTATTGCATTATTTTTTATAAAGAAGAATGATGTGTATTAGAATGACAGTTAAGCTTTGGTGGTAATGGAGTAAGAATCAAAATAAATATATTCCTTCTATCTCCCTTGTTAATTTGCAACCAAGTCTGGGAAATCTGAGCATCTCCCATTGTCCAAATCATTGTACTATTTACTCTGAGAGAAACAAACAATTGTTCAAATTGTTTGAAATCTATCAAGAAGGGGATAGGATCTATAAAGATTAATTGTGATTTACTCCTAGGTCTGGAATTGGCATGGTAATGACAATATCTATCTGTTTGTTGATTTTTTAAAGAATAGGTCTCCTCATCTCACCTAGGCTATGGAAGGGCCTGGGCCACTATTTTTTTATCATGGCAGCTTTGACCTGTTCTATTTTTGAGCCAGACCACTTTTCACCTCCTTAAGCATATCAATAGCTTCCCTACTCCCAGGGACTTATTGTATGGATAACTCAGATATTGACTCTGTATAGCCAACTGCACTTTAGAGCTTCCAAGCTCTAGACCCACCAGCTTTTTCCTCCCAGGTGCCTGTGGTTATAATGTTATAATTATAATAATATGTTCCATAATGTCTAGATTAAAAGGTATTTACAAAAGAAACAGGAGGAAAAATTTAGAGCTAATTCAATTTCACAAGTATTTATTAGCTTACTATTATTAGGTACAGAAGTAGACTCTGGAAAAAGACACAAGGATGAAAAAAATGATACAGTATCTTGCCATCAAGTAGTTTAGAATCTTTGTAGAGGGATTGTTGTATATGACGAAACTGAATGTTAAGACATATATGGACAAAGACTGAGTAAGGAAAGTGGTTGAAGAACCTAGTAATTGGGCAAGTCAAATTATTCAGGATTGAAGGGGTTATTGCTGATGGAAATTATTCCTATAAAGAGAAATAAACAAAGTATCAAAAAAGTTCATCAACTAGCATTTATTAAATGCTGTGTAATAGGGATTGTACATAAGCTCTTGGGATACAAAGAAAGGCAAAAGACAGTCCCAGATCTTCTGCTTTTAACATTCTGATGAAAGAAACAGCAAGAAAATAAGACATATAAGATTGATTGCAAATAAATCAACAGAATGAAAGCACTAGTAATTAGGGGATAGTTGTTAAGATGGTGGGAAAACAGACCAAACTAAGATTTTAGTACTCAGGATTCTTAAATGTTAAGTGCCATGTTTTGGTGGTTGTTAATGGTACTTTCTTTAATTTCATCCTGGTGAGTGGTATCCTTTAGGGGAACAATTGTTTAATAAAGGCCTGCCTTCACTGGAAGAGTAACTGCCTTCCTTGGAGCCAAAAATTCCCTAAGTCATGGAGACAGTGTTAAATCCTTAGATAATAGTGGGAACTCTTAATTTCCCCATTTCTAATTTATTTTCAGATACTAGTCCAAAATGCTGATAACAAATATTAATATAGAATAATATATTATGAAACCATTAGTCATAGTACAAGAGGGAATATAATGAGGTGCTCAATTGTGAATATAACTGTTGTGGGAAATTAGAAGAGAGATAAATCAATGAGTATTGAAAAGATCATGGAAGACTTCTTGGAGACTATGATCCCATGGGAAAAATCTGGATAGAGAATGAAGGGAAACATTCTGGATAGGGATATGACACAGACAAAGCCCTAGCATTTGAAATAGAGTACAAGTGTTTGGGGCACAATGAAGAGAATAAGTTTACTCAAGAAAAGAGAAAATGTTTGGAGTAGTGTAGAAAACAATATTAACAAGGTTTTAAAAGCCTTGCTAGTTATGAAGAGGAATTTAAACCTGATTTGGAAGGAAAGAGAGAAGCATTCCGTGTTTATGTGTGGTAGAATAATATGATGAAAGTGATATTTAAGGAAGAAATATACAGGTTGAACTCAAGAAAGACAGAGATATGGATGGGAGCAAAAAAAAGAAACTAGGAGTTAGAGAAGTAAACTGTGAATGAAGAAAATGGGAGTTTCCATGTATGAGGTGATGAGGACATACCTATGCCAGTGGAAATAAGGATAATAAGAAACAAATATGAGAGACCTTTCAAAGGAAAAACTGGTAAGATTTAGTGACTAAGAAAAACAAATAAAGAAGAAGTATTCCTAATTTGTAAAAATGTAATGCAATACGGATGAGGAGTATGAAACAGGGATAATTATAATCTGAAAGTATATGACAAAAAGACATAGAAAATAAATTGTGGGGGCTTAGATTTATAAAACATTGTATTTAAATTCTGTCTCATCACATTATTCTATAAGCCTGAATAGGTAATTTATCTATGTACTTTGGTTATTTATGAATATTTATTTATGAAGTTATTGACTGCCTTTTGCCTTAGTGGAGAGAACTTTCATATCAATACTGAAGTTTCCTTAAGCTAACAAAATTGCAAACAGTATTTAAAACCTTAAAGGCTTCCATCATAATAATCCTGAGAGTTAGCTTGCTGTAAGCAAAATTGGCTCTATTTTACAGATGAGAAAAATGAGATTATGAGTCTATGAGATCTTATGGATCAAACTAAAGTATTGGTTCTAGCTCTTTGAACAATACATTTTTGTTGTTGTTGTTAAGTTGTTTGTCATATCTGAGTCATTTTTTAATTATTGTTTTTATTAGTCAAAGATTACTTCTAGGATTTTGGGTCATGGGTGACTCAAAGAATCCTGGTACTACTACTGAGAGATATAGGGAAATTATGAGGGGAACATAGTTCACTATATTTTCCCCTAAGTATTTGGTTGACAGATCCTTACTATTAGTAAGCTTAGAATGTAAACTCCATGAGGATAGGTACTGTTTTTGATTCTTTGGGCTTATCACAATGTCCAAATAATAAAAATACTTAATGAATAAATGGTTGTTGATTGGTTAATTGATCAACTTGTCATTTTTAGTTTGGTTTTTCATATGCAAATAATAAAATTCCTTCCTACCAAAGCAAAAGAGTATTTTGAGAAATTGGGAGATAGTGTAATAGGGTAAAATAAAAAGCCTGTGCTCAGAAGTCAGACAATTCAAATGTCAACTGCAGAGAAGGTTCCAATCAGCTTTGGAGTAGTTTCCTATATCATTGGTATTCCCTTTATCAATGATATAGTCCCTAGACTTAAAGAATGTCCAAGCAACAATAGTAGAATAGTGTCATATATATTTCTGTTTTGTAATATTCCTTATTTGTAGTAATAATAATAGCTATTATCAATAATATTTGGTAATCAATATTAATAATAATATTGAATAATATTAATGGTTACTATTATTAACATAATGAATATCAATCATTACATTATTAGGCAGTAAAGGGTTAAGCATAATATATGAAATCATCTGACAAAAGTGAGAATAGATTGCTTCTTTTCTTGGTGATTGTAACAGAGGAGAAAAAAAGTGAACATAGCAAGTGTTGATTTACTTTCCATCTCCATAGTTCTTTCTCTGGATATTGATGGTCTTTTCCATCCAAAGTTTATTAGGATTGCCTTGGATCATTGAACTACTGAGAAGAACCAAGTCTGTCAGAGTTGACCACCTCACAATCTTGCTGTAACTGTATCTAATACATTCCCAATTCTGCTTATTTCACACAGCATCACTTCATGTAAATCTTTCAAGGCCTTTCTAAAATCAGCATGTTCATCATTTTTTATAATAATAATATTGCATTACTTTCATATACCAAGACTTATTCAGCCATTCCCTAATTGATGGGCATATAATCATTTTCCAATTCTTTGCCACCACAAAAAGAACTATTACAAACATTTTTGCACATATGGGTCCCTTTCCCTCTTTTATGTATCCCTTGCTGGATCAAAGGATATACACAGTTTTATAGCTCTTTGGGCATAGTTCCAAATTGCTCTCCAGAATGGTTAGATCATTTCACAAATACATCAACAATGCATTAATGTCCCCATTTTCCCACATCCCCTCCAACATTTATCACTGCCTTTTTCTGTCATCTTAGCCAATCTGAGAGGTGTGAGATGGTACCTCAGAGTTGTTTTAATGTGTATTTCTCTAATCAGTAGTGATTTAGAGCATTTTTTTATAAGACTATATATAGATAGCTTTAATTTCATCATCTGAAAGTTGTCTTTCATATCTTTTGACATTTATCAATTGGGAAATGGCTTTTATTCTTATAAATTTGACACAATTCTTTATATATTTTAGAAATGAGGTCTTTATCAGAAACATTGACTATAAAATTTTTTTGTGCTTCCCTTCTAATCTTGGCTGTGTTGGTTTTGTTTGTGCAAAACCTTTTTAATTTAATGTAATCAAAAACTGTTCTTTAGTTCTTCTTTGGCTATAGATTATTCCCTTCTTCAAAAATTTGATAGATAAATTACCCATTACTCTCCTAAATTGCTTATACTATTACACACTTTATGCCTAAATCATGTATTTATTTTAACTTTGTTTTGGTATGGGATATGAAATGTAAGTGCATGATGAATTTCTGACATATTATCTTCCAGTTTTCCCAGCAATTTTTGGGAAATAGTGAGTTCTTATCTTAGAAGTTGGAGTTTTGGGGTATATCAGATATTAGATTATTATAATCATTGATTGTTGTGTACATCTAACCTATTCCAGTGATCTTCCATTCTATTTCTTATCAGGTATCATATATTTTTGATGACTGCTACTTTATAATAGTTTTAGATCTGATATTGCTAAGCTATCATCTTTTGTATTTTTTTTCCATTAATTCCCTTGATATTCTTGACCTTTGTTCTTCCAGATGAATTTTGTTATTACTTTTTTCTAGCTCTGTATTTTTTTTGGCAGTTTGATTAGTATAGCACTGAGCAAATAGAATAATTTAGATAGGATTGCCATTTGTATTATATTACCTCAGCCTACCCATGACCAATTGATATTTTTCCAGTTGTTTAGATATGACTTTATTTATGTGAAAAGTGTTTTGTAATTGTGTTCATGTAGTTCCTGGGTTTACCTTGACAGGTATTCACTCAAATATTTTATTTTGTCTATAGTTATTTTCAATAGAAATTCTCCTTCTGTCTCACTGCTGGGCTTTGTTGGTAACTTACAGAAATGCTAATGATATCTGTGATTTTATTTTATATCTTGTAACTGCTAATGCTGTTAATTGTTTCAAGTAGGTTTTTAGATGATTCTCCAGGATTCGCTTAAGCATACCATTATATTAGAGTGATAATTTCACCTCTTTATTATCTATTCTAATTCTTTTAATTTCTTTTTCTTTTCTTATTATTACTCAAGCTAACATTTCTTTTTTTTTTTAATTTAATAGCCTTTTATTTACAGGATATATACATGGGTAACTTTACAGCATTAACAATTGCCATACCTCTTGTTCCAATTTTTCACCTCTTACCCCCCACCCCCTCCCCTAGATGGCAGGATGATCAGTAGATATTAAATATATTAAAATATAAATTAGATACACAATAAGTATACATGACCAAAACGTTATTTTGCTGTACAAAAAGAATCAGACTCTGAAATATTGTACAATTAGCTTGTGAAGGAAATCAAAAATGCAGGTGTGCATAAATATAGGGATTGGGAATTCAATGTAATGGTTTTAGTCATCTCCCAGAGTTCTTTTTCTGGGCATAGCTGGTTCAGTTCATTACTGCTCCATTGGAAATGATTTGGTTGATCTCGTTGCTGAGGATGGCCTGGTCCATCAGAACTGGTCATCATATAGTATTGTTGTTGAAGTATATAATGATCTCCTGGTCCTGCTCATTTCACTCAGCATCAGTTCATGTAAGTCTCTCCAGGCCTTTCTGAAATCATCCTGTTGGTCATTTCTTACAGAACAGTAATATTCCATAATATTCATATACCACAATTTATTCAGCCATTCTCCAACTGATGGACATCCATTCAGTTTCAGTTTTAGCCACTACAAAAAGGGCTGCCACAAACATTCGTGCACATACAGGTCCCTTTCCCTTCTTTATAATCTCTTTGGGATATAATCCCAGTAGTAACACTGCTGGATCAAAGGGTATGCACAGTTTGATAACTTTTTGAGCATAGTTCCAAACTATTCTCCAAAATGGTTGGATTCGTTCACAACTCCACCAACAATGCATCAATGTCCCAGTTTTCCCGCATCCCCTCCAACAATCATCATTA